>NC_057718.1:69083649-69141918 GCF_004010195.1 Chiloscyllium plagiosum
GGGCATAAGCCCTTCTTTAGGAATGAGGAAAGTTTGTCCAGCAGGCTAAGATAAAAGGTAGGGAGGAGGGACTTGGGGGAGGGGCGTCATATGGCTGTGGTAGCGAGTCTGTTTGAGAATGTGGCTGAAGAGCTTCTGTGCAGAGGAGATGACCTGGGGGGTGCAGTGAGAGAGGGACTCACTGAAATCTTTGTAGAAGGAGGAAGAGCGCTTCTTCAAGGAAGGCATCCTTGTAAGAGGATTCACAGTAGGTTGAAATCTTTAAGGAGAAAGTGAGGTCTGCAGATGCTGGAGATCAGAGCTGAAAATGTGTTGCTGGAAAAGCGCAGCAGGTCAGGCAGCATCCAGGGAACAGGAGAATCGACATTTCGGGCATAAGCCTAAGTCACAACTTCTCAAGTTCAAATTCTCTCTTTGTGTCTCTCCCTTTCTTCTCTTTCTCTCTTTGCTCAGCTAAGAACCTTCTCTCTCTCTTTTTCCTCGCTCACGCTCTCCTTTCATTCTCTCTCCCTTTTTTCTCCCTTTCTTCTCTCTCTTTCTTTCTCTTTGTTTATCTTCTAACTCCATTATCCTCAATTGTAATTTATGTTTTTCCAGCTCTACTGCACTTTCTGTTTCTTTAACACACTTAAGTGTTTGAGTAATTCCCTTACAATTTCAACTTTATTTTTGTCCTTGGTTAAACCCAAATCTAGCTTCTTTGCTAATTCTAAACTTTCCTTCTAAACTTTCTTGGCAAATTTGAGAATCGTCTTCAAATCCTAGAAACTCTTTAGCAATTTTAAAAGCCATTTCTTTCACTTTTAGTTTACTCAAGACCCAAGCCCCGAAACTATTACGACACGGGGTAAACTCTCCTGCTTACTGTAAACCAGCAACACTGAAATGATTTATCCTGTGCACTAATCTGTGAAAATTTGAGAGGCCAAGAACTATTTAAAGTAAAAATTAACAACCTTATTTCTTAAAATATAATAGAAAATAATGAACTAACAACTATTTACAACTCCTCTGTAACCTATCTTTTACCTTCTCCTTCTACAGTACTAGTCCAATAAAACTCCCGTTTACGATTTACAAAACAAAACTTATCTCAAAACCAGGCAGCTATCAGTTTTCTCTGCATTCCTGTTGTTTTTTTTCTTCTTCTCAAGGATTCTGCTTCACAGGTTACTGATTGATAAAGGTACTTTTAAGAGAACTATTTGTAAGGCAGTCTTTACATGCTGGTAGCTTGGCAGTTCTCCTCCCAACTATTCAATTTTCCCTGGTCTTATGCCCCCAAAGCATCGGATTGTGGTCATTGGTCTTTAAGATTGTCAATATACTAAACTCAAACTGGATTGGAGTTTGATATTTTTGGGGTATAATTTAAACTGATTGACCTAATTCGAATCTGTTTTGTCATTCCCAGGCAACCAGCTACCCTAGCTACCCCAGTAGCTGGAGCACATGTTACATTGTATCTTTTTTTCAAAACACTTGGAGCTGTCAGTTAGTTTTTGCTAGCTTTTAACTCTCTTAAAGATACAGTATACTCACATCTTCATAACATATCCATAAACTAGTTTTATTCTTTAGCTGTCAAAACACTTTATTTCACAGACTTTAATTTTGCTGACAAGCAAAATATTACACTTTTGGAGGTTGAGTTAAGACCATCAGATAAAGGTGTAGAACTGGGCTATTCAGCCCATCCAGTCAGCTCTACTATTTGATCAAGGCCAAGGTCAGGCTAACCAGCTTATAATTTTCTGTTTTCTGCCTCCTTCCCTTAATCGATGTTACATTAATCATTTTCCAGTTATCTGGGATCCACCCTGACTCTGGTGATTCCTGAAAGATCACCAATGTTGCACTTTAAAAGTGACAGCTCAGATTGAGTGTCACACTGCAGCAAGGAAGCACCTTAAGGCATTGCTACAAAATTGTAAGTAAAGGGTCATAAAATGAATATTAATCTGAGGATACAAACCCATAGGCATTATAAAACCTATAGTTAAAAGGATAATGTTGGGCAGGTTAAGCAGACTTGGTGTAATGGCAACAGAAATGGCAGAAAATTTGAGAGTTCCTCCATAGTGATGGGAATTATTTATTTAAGCAATGAGGAGTGGGAACTAAGTATGAAATAAGAGATTGTTTGTGCAAAATATTACCATATTATTACATCAAGAAGATATGGCATCAGAAATAATATGGCAGGGAATGCTGAATTTCTCTAATGGACCAAATAGAACACAGAATTGGGTATCTTTGGGAAAACAATTTTGAAGTTATTATATATCTCATAAATTGTTTTCCCAAAGATACCCAATTCTGTGAATTGGGATTGTGTTTATCAGTGCAGCCCTGATTTAGTATCTACTTTTGAAGTTATTATATATCTCATAAAGTAGATACTAAATCAGGGCTGCACTGATAAACACAATCCTAATTCACCTAGCTTGCACACCCCTGGACTATGGGAGGAAACTGGAGATCTTGGTGGAAACCCACATAGACAGCGAGAATGTGCAAACTCCACATAGACAGATGCCTGAGGCTGGAAATGAAGTCAGGCTTCTGGAGCTGTGAGGCAGTGCTAATCACTGAGCCACTGTTCCCCTTGCTTGGTCTCCTTCCATATTCAATTTTAATGTCTATGTATCCTCCAAGTTATGTACAGTGCCAATATCTGAATTAGTGGCCATGAGCATGAAATCAGGAGGCAGTGCTAAGTCTCCATCATCACAGTCTTGATGTTCCTCAAGTTCATTTGTGGGATGTGGTCATCGCTGACTGGCCAACATTTATTGCCCATCCCTAGTTGCCCTTGAGTAGGTGGTGGTGAGCTGCTTTCTTGAATGGCTGCAGTCCATCTGCTGTGGATTGACCCACAATACCATTAGGGAGGGAATTGCAAGTGATCATGGGGCTGGAAGATGCTGTCTGAGGATCTTTGGTGAATTTCTGCAGTCCATCTTGTAGACAGTCCACATTGCTACTGTTAAGAGTTGATGGTGAATAGAGTGGATGCTTGTAGGTTCAGTGCCAATTAAACTGACTGCTTTGTTCTGGATGGTGTCAAGTTTCTTGAGAGTTGTTGGGGCTTCACTCATCCAGGCAAGTTGGGAATATTCTATCACACTCCTGGCTTGTGTCTTATAGATGGTAGACATGCTTTGAGGACTCAGGAGGTGACTTACTGGCCACAGTGTTCCTAGCCTCTGACCTGCCCTTGTAGCCACTGTGTTTATGTGGTGTGCTTTTGGTCAATGATAGCACCGAGGATGTTGACAGTGGGGGGCTCAGT
The DNA here is from genome assembly GCF_004010195.1 of Chiloscyllium plagiosum. Lineage (NCBI taxonomy): Eukaryota > Metazoa > Chordata > Chondrichthyes > Orectolobiformes > Hemiscylliidae > Chiloscyllium > Chiloscyllium plagiosum. The sequence continues at coordinate 69,086,945 of NC_057718.1, forward strand.
GATAATAACATCATTAAATGTCAAGGGGCAGTGGTAAGATTCTGTCTTAATGATGATGGTCATAGCCTGACATTTGTGTAGTCTGAATGCTACTTGCCTACTTGCCAGCCCAAACCTGGGTATTGTCCAGATCCTCTTGCATTTAATTGTTTCAATATCTGAGGAGGCATGAATGATACTGAACATTGTGCAATCATTGGTGAACATCCCTATATCTAAACGTATGATGGAAGGAAGGTCATTGATAAAGTAGCTGAAGCTGATTGGGCCTTGGACACTATCTTGAGGAACTCCAGCAGAGAAGTCCTGGAGCTGAGATGACAGACCTCCAACCATCACAACCATCTTCTTCTGTGTCAGATTTGACTCCAAACTCCAGAAGGTTTGCCCCTGATACCCATTGATTTTAGTTTTACTAGAGCTCCTTAATGTCAAGGGCTGTCACTCTCACCTTACCTCTAGAATTCCACTCTTAAATCCATGTTTTATCCAAGGCTGTAATGAGGTCAGGAACTGAGTGGTCCTGGAACCCAAACTGAGAGGAGTGACAGTGAGTATTGTGCAATGTGTTCAGGGCAGCACAGTGGTTCCAGCAGTTAGCACTGCTGCCTCACAGCACCCAGGATCTTGGGTTTGATTCTACCCTTAGGTAACTGCCTGTATGGAATTTGCATGTTCTAACCGTGTCTGTGTGGGTTTCCATTGGGTGCGCCAGTCCAGTCCAAAGATGTGCAAGTTAGGTGGCTTGGACATCCTAAATTACCTATAGTGTTCAGTGAGGTGTAGGCTAAGTACATCAGCCATGGGAAATGCAGCGTTACAAGGTTAGGGTAGGGGGTTGGGTCTTGGTGGGATGCTCTTTGGAGGATTGGTGTGAACTTGTCCGACTGAATGGTCTGTTTCCACACTGTAGAGATTCTATTCTATTCTAAAATGACTGCAGAAATTGAATATTGATTGATTGATTGATTGTTCTGGGATGTGCGTTCAAGTCTTGTAATGGTGCTAAGTGGTGAGAGTGAGGTATGCAATATATTATGAATGTTATATTTATCATAACCCTCTTTTTCTGTTTGATTTTAATCTCTGTTTACTCATTCAGGGATTTCTAGCTTTTGTCCCAACATTTGTTGAAGAAGCAAAACAATTAGGAAAATTTTGTAACATCTTTGGAATGTCTGTGGAATCTATAACTTCTAAAGATTAGGTGAAAAAGACTTCTAAGAGTTGGCAGCAAATGAATGCTGATATCACTGTTGATCCAATGATGATAACAGTAGCTCATTCTCCTCCTGCCTCATCACACTCTATACCCCCAGTAAAAGAACTAGAAGGAAAACATCAAAGAAATTTCCAAGAGATTGAAGAAAATGAAGTTACAAAGCCTAAATAATGTGTGAATTCTATCGCAATGAGACAGAAACCAAATGGATGTCAAAACATTTGCCTGTTTCCTAAAAAACTTAATCAAGTAATAAAGGGGAGTCATGACCTTATTCCAGCACTGGAAAGGATCACGCAACCATTGGCAGGAGTAAAGCTGTCCAGTGGAATACAAAACTTGACAAGGAACCTTTGCTATTGATACCATAGAACACAATCTTTGGCTGATACAAATCTCTGCATCCACCTTTCAGTGTTAAAGTAAGCCAGGATGTTCCAGCAGAAAGACAATTTAAGGATTTTGGGGTAGGCCATTTAGGACTGAGATTAGGAGAAAGTTCTTCACCCAGGGTGAAGCCTGTGGAATTCTCTGCTGCAGAAAGTTGCTGAGGCCAAAACAGTAAATATTTTCAAGAAGGAATTAAGTTTAATTCTTGGGGTTGAAGGGATCAAAGGTATGGGGAAAAAGCAGAAAATGGTACTGAGTGGATGATCAACTGTGATCATACTGAATGGGGGAGCAAGCTTGAAGGGCTGAAGGCATACTCCTGCTCCCATTTTCTATGTTTTTATCTTTTCCTTTGTTATGCAACTTCCCATGATCCAAATACTTCTTCACTGTCTCTTTGGCATTTTATACTCTGTTCTCCTACCCGTGTGGCAGAATGGATCTACAATTTATTCTGAGGCATGTATCTATCTGGTGGATGAATTTGAAATGAGTGACAGTCAGGCAGATGCAGCACCACTGGTATCAGCATGCATTTGAGTATGTTTTGGTGGCTCACTCAGACATAAACTGAGACTTGGGCAGAATCTGAATTCAGAGGTATCGCATTATATGAGAATTGGAGGAAGTGGTAGTGAGAGGTGAAGGAAATTAGAGGGGAAGACATGAAGAGAGTTAAGAAGAGCGTGTTAGGAGAATGATGAAAATGAAAAGGATCTGAGGAGAGCTGTCAGTGGAATACATGAGATTGAACATAGTGAGGGGAAGTATATGACAGGATGTAAATACATCTCTAACTTTGCTTAACTTTTCTTACCTATTCATGTAATTGAAAGGCACTAACTATGGGATCTCATTGAGATGGTCTCCTTCTATTCCACCTCAAACCACATCTTCTTACTGGTGAAAAAACAGGTTGCATTTCATCAATAGTGGGAAAAAGAACTGCTTTCCTGAGTCCTTAACTTCCCCAGCAGAACATTAAAAGATTATCAACTAATTTTGATATCTTGTTAGATGCATTTATCCTTCAAGAAGAACTGTTGCAATCTCCAAACTTCCTCTGCTATTTCTCTGAGCTGAACCTTTAAATGCTCAAGGGAGTATTGTGTGATGCAGGTTCACTTCATGCCCATTCAAACACAGGGAACAGGTGAGAACTGGAAGTGTAAAGAAGGGCAAGCAATCTTATTAAAAGCTTATATTACTACCCATCCTGCAATGTTGTCAGCTGTTACAATGGCCATCACAGTCATATTATCACAGCCAATGCTTTTGCAGATTATTGTTGAATTTAACTAGACTCAAATGCATCCTCTAGTTCTGCTACTTTGATCAAGGAAAGTCAGCTTGAAATAGACTCACTATGCTCAAACTCAAAATCATGCTCTGATAAATTTGGGAATAGAGAAGCTGGGTTAGGCGTAGAACACTTAGTTTAGTATTTCATATTTGTCCTTAATTGATACTATGACTAGTTCTGTCATCTTTCAGAAATTTTACAAACCTCCACAGTTTTTGTTGGCCAGTCCTAACACAGGAAATATGTGCAGCAGACATTTCTTTTCTATTTGCACATGCCACATTTGAAGATGTACAATATGGAAAAAATATTGCCATCAAACACTGAGATATTGGAACAAAATGTCTAGTATCAGCACATTCCACGTGTCTGCGTTGGAATCCTTCAGACAATTTGCTACATAGCCTTTCAGGTCATCATCCATTTCAACATATTCAGCTTCTTTTAAACTAATTAAAAGTAAAGAACTTGCTTTTAAGCACTGTATAGCCACTGTTACCATGCAGGCAAAAATAGCCAAACTGCACACAGAGGATCACAGCAACAAATGAGGGACTAATTAATGGTTATAGGGGAAATGTTGACCCAGACACTAAAGAATATTCTTGTTTTAATCACATAGTGGTTTGTAATTGTTTATGCCTCGATGAACGCAACTAAAATGTTGGTACCTCATCCTAAAGGTTGTAACTCTAATGCAGCTCTCTTTTAGTAATACGTTGAAGAATCAAACTTGATGATATATTCAGGCTAGAATGGGGTTAAAAAGGGAAATTTATTTCACTGTATTTAATGGATTTGGTTTGGGTGGGAGGTTAAAATTTAAAAATTTGAAATAGGAATCAAATCTGTCTCAAATTTCCCCACATCTTGTTTCAATAAAATAACGGATGGGTAACCAATCTGCTGACGGGAGGTGGGTTGATGATTTAACTATTTTAGTTAGGCTGTCTGTCTTCATTTTAACAGGGAATGTGCTTACCATGTTGCTGTTGCTGCTCCCAATTTGCTGAAAAATATATCCCACCCAAACATCCATCTATCATAGAGTTCCAATGCCCGCAATAGTCATCATTCTGTCTTTATCACTGAGTGTCCTATCTTCAAATCTCTTAGAGCTCCACAAAATCAGTGTTGATCATATTGAAATGAGAGTGATGAATTAAAATTGAAAATAAGGAAATGGCAGATGAATTGAACAAGTATTTTACAGCAGTAATTATTATAAAGTAATTAAGAAATATCCCAGAATCAATGACAAATCAGGAAATGGAAGGGAGAGAGGGAGGAACTCGGGAAGATAACAGTCACCTGAGAATGATCCTGAGCAATTTATTAGAGCTCAGGCTGACAGGTCTTGGTAGACTTGGGATCTTAAAAGAAATGGTTATTGCATAGGTTTTAATTTTCCAAAACTTCTTTAATTTGGGATTGGTCCCATTTGATTTGGAAGATAGTGGATGTTACTCCTCTATTCAAAGATGTAGGGAGACAGAAAGCAGGAACTTACAGTTTAGTTAGCTGAACGTCTGTCAGAGGTAAACTGTTTGGAGATACTATTAAATAAGTTTTTGCAGGGCTCTTGGGTAAGTTCAAAGTAATCAGGCAAAGTCAACATGGTCACGTGAAAGGGAAATTATATTTAACCAATCCATTAGCAGTCCCTGAGGAGGTAATATACTCTTGAAGAAGAGAAAGCATTAAAGGTTATTGCAGAAAATAAAAGCTTGTCATATAGGGGGCAGCATATTGGCATAGTTAGAACACTAACTAGCTAATGGAAGCAAAGAATAGGCATTAATAGATCTTTTTCAGATTGACACCATGTTTTGAGTATGAAACCACAGGGATTAGTGCTGGAACCTCAACTGTTTACACTTTATGTAATGACTTAGATGAAAAGATGGAAGGTATGATTGCCAAATATGCTGACAACACAAAGATAGGTAAGAAAGTAAGTTGTGATGAGGACATTAGGTTTTAAAAATATAGATTATGTGAGTATGCAAAAATGTAGCAAATGGGATATAATGGAATGTGAAATTGTCATTTTTGTCAGGAAGAATAAAAACAAAGCATATTATTTAAAAGTTTAGAAATTTCAGATCTCTGAAGCACAGGAAAACCTGCATGCCATTGTGCATGAATCACATGCAGGTACAGCAAGTAATTAGGAAAGCTAACAGAATATTATTTATCACAAGGGGAATTGAATATGAAAATAGGGAGTTTATGCTTCAATTATGTAGGGCACTGGTGAGACCACACCTGGAATATTATAGTATATAATGGCATTAATCTCCCTATTAGTCTCCAATGATGAAAATGTATTGCAGACTAGGGTAGGGTAGCTTTATATCTGTAGGGAGTATAAAGTAGGATGAGGTGATTTGATTGAAATATGTGAGATTGTAAAGGGTCTTGACAGGTAGATGTGGAGAGAATGGTACTTCTTCTGGGAGAATCAAGAACTGGGGTCACTGTTTAAAAATCAAGAGTTTCCCATTTAAAACACAGATGAGGCATTTTATTCCTTTAGTGAGGGTCTTTTGAATTTTCTCCCTTAAAAAGTTGTGAATGTTGAATCCTTGAATGTTTTTAAAGTAGAGGTAGATAAATTCTTGTTAAGTAAGGTATGAAAGGTTAGCAGGGTATGCAGGAATACAAATTTGAGATTACAATCAGATTAGTCATAATCTTGTTGAATGGCAAACAGGCTTCAGGAGCTGAAAGGTCTACTTCTGTTTCTAATTCATATGTTCACATGTTGCTTTGAATTTCATTAATTTAGATGCATGATCCAATCAAAGTGTGTAAAATGATAAAAGAATTCAGTAGAATCTATTCTTAACTTGAGGGAATTCAGAACAAGATACATAATCTTAAAACTAGAGATGGATTATTTATGTAGGAGTCAATAAATGTTTTGTCACACAACAAGCTGAAATCTAGAAGTGTCTGCCTCAATAGGCCTCAATAGGTCAACTTAAATTTTGAATGTTAAAATTGAAAGGACTTCTTAAGCAAGGGTATCAGGAGTACAGAGCAAAAGCTTATAAATGGAGTTAAGAATACAAGGGATTAAATTATCTATTCATCTTTCAGTTTTGCTGTGTATTTCTTTACAAATTTACCCCAGAGATGAAAAAACAAAACATAAGGGTTGATGCAGGTTTGGTTGGAAACTAAATAGCAATGCCAAGAATTACGGATGGGATAAAAAATCCTGTTAATGGATAGCAGAAGGTTGTGGATTTTAAGGAATGTTGAGTTGATTGTTCGTGTCCCTTGTGCTGAGATACGTTGGAGCTAAATGAAGATTCTTTTTCTGAGAGAAAAAGTAAAGTAGCCTTCAGATGGACTGAAGTGCGAATAAAGAGATAAATAAAAGGTTATATTTTCTTACAAAGACTGCCAATTTCTAAATTAGACAACATTAAAAAAAAGTGACATATTTCTAGCACGGGAAAGATTTCTACTCATAACATCTATTCATATAACTTCTATATTGCAGAACATGTTCGAACTACATATCACTGTATATTTCAAAGGATTAATATCTGCTGCAAAGAGACTTATAGGAAGAAAGATGGAGTCTTTCACATTTAGTTGTAGGAATAATGGATCAAATGGCTTCCTTCTACAATGGAATCATCACTGATTCTGTTTCTGTTATGTTTTTATCATTTTAATTATTGTTGCATAGAAATTGTAAAATTGATGAAAATTGTTTTTGAAACAGTAGAAGAAAATTGTTTCTGAAACTTGGAGATAATGGAATAGATTCTGAGCACTTGACATCCACGACTGGAAAGTGTTTAGTCCACAGATGAAATAACTGCAATTCTCCTCAAAAGAAAAGAGAAATTCAATTTTCAAAATGAAATTGTCCTAGTCTGATAAGGCAGTGTAATTGAAACATTAGCCTGGATTCTAATACCCAGCAAAATAATTCCCCTCAATGCTTAGGACTAATATAACTCCTGGCAACTGGTCTCACCCATTATGGGGGTGGAATTGATGGAAAGCGCTGTTGGTCAGAGACTGCCCACTGCAGCAAGTAAATGGTGAGATTGACTACTGGGCTTTCCCACCAGACGTCTGTGATCAAGACATGGGGACACGTTTCTGACAAAAGAGGCCTGAGCTTTCTTGAGTAACTTGGAGGACTTGTGGAAAACATGCTATTGCTTCACACTCAGGATTCCTATGGTCCCTGTGGCATTGTCAGGAGCTTGCATGTGGATGGTAAAAGGACTCGGTCAATCTGTGGCACATGGCATTGCCATCTAATCAGGAAAGGTGGTGAAAATTGTTTTCTGACAGCTCCTGGTGGCATCAAGTGAGATAAGTAACTTCAGCAAATTTATGTGTTCAAATCAGTTTCTGTTGAGCAGCAGTGGCTAAAATTTTCCTTTTAGTTAAATACTTGTCAAACTGCATGCAAAAAATAATCACTGAGAAATTAATCACATTTAAATTTGTACATAAATAAACAATGCTTTTAAAGTTGTACAGAAAAAAAATGAACATATATTAGTACACAGAAGCAGGCACCTGCAGCACAGGGTAACTGGAGCGTGGGGTGCCTGAGCCAGCAAATGTTTGCAACTGCATAAATGGAAGTGGGCCATTTGACCCATCAAGTCCACATTGACTCTCTGATCAGCATCCCACCCAGACCCAATCCCTCTACCCCTGCATCTCCCATGGCTAATCCACCTAACCCTCACTGTGAGAGGAAACACCTGCGTGGAAATATACACAGAAAGTCACCCAAGGCTGGAATCGAAGCCAGGCCCCAGTACTGTAGGAAGCAGTGCTACCCCACTAAGCCACACTAGAATGACTGACTTATCTAATCCTCATCCTCATTGTATGTTTGTAAATGTAAAAGCATTGTCTTAAAGAGCCTTGTACCAATTGATGGTCCACTTTTCTTTCCTGCAGAGTCAACGGTTATTAACTCTCAGTCTTCATGTTCTATGTACAAACTTCCAACAGATTCAATGGATCATTCTCCACTATTACCCCCACCTTCAGCTTGATGCCAATGCCCTTGCTTTTTTCAGAGCTCAAAAAGACAATTCATTCCTCAATACACTGGTCTACTTTTCCATTACCTCCAATCTTCTTTCCATGGTACTTTTCTATGCAAGTAAAGATAGATAACGTCTTCTCCCTTCCCATCATTAAGTGTCCAAAATAAACCATCCAGATGGAAGAGGAATTTAATTGTACATTTTTCAACTTAGTATATTGTGGGGTAGAATGGTGGCTAGCACTGCTGCCTCACAGTGTCAGAGACCTGGGTTTGATTCCACCCTTGGGAGACTGTGTAGAGTTTGTACATTCTCTTTGTGTCTGCATGGGTTTTGTCCCACATTCCAAAGATGTGTTGGTTAGGTCACATGGATTGGCCATGCTAAATTGCCCAGGGATGTACAGGCTAGGTGGATTGGCCATAGGAAATGTAGAGTATGGGGGTAGGTCTGGGTGGGATGCTTTTCAGAGGGTTAGTGTGGACTTGATGGGCTAAATGCTTCCACACCGTAGGGATTTTATGATTCAATGTTCAGAATGTGAACTTCTGTATACTTGGGACACCAAACAGTTTGATGGCTTTGAAATCAGTCAGTCACTTTTTTTTTAGATTCATTAGATTACTTACAGTGTGGAAACAGGCCCTTCAGCCCAACAAGTCCACACCGACCCACCGAAGCGCAACCCACCCATACCCCTACATTTACCCCTTCACCTAACACTACGGGCAATTTAGTATGGCCAATTCACCTGACCTGCACATCTTTGGACTGTGGGAGGAAACCGGAGCACCCGGAGGAAACCCACGCAGACACGGGGAGAATGTGCAAACTCCACACAGACAGTCGCCTGAGGCGGGAATTGAACCCGGGTCTCTGGCGCTGTGAGGCAGCAGTGCTAACCACTGTGCCACCATGCCGTAATTTTAATTTTCTTCCCGCTCCCATTCTGACCTCTTTGTACATTATTACAATCATGATCAATGGAACTTTGAGGAATAATATCTCAGCTTTCAACCAGACACTTAACCAACTTTCTGGAGTTCAATAATTTAAAATCATATTGTTTCTCTCATTTCATGGACAGCAGTTGTTTGCAATTCATTTTTCACTCCTCTGAACCCCTTATTCATTTTTTTAATTGTCCCACCTCCATTCAATTTTGCTTTGTAACATCATTGCTCTTGTGATTTAATCTTTCCTGTCTTTCTATATATCACCGACGCTCCTATTTGCTCTTTCCTCTCCTGCTCCCTTTCACTGCCTCTCTGTATGCTTAAAACTTTTCTGACAACATGATTGTTCCTTGCATGTCAAAGGGAAAAATGAGACTAAGATAAAATAATTTATGCCAAATGCTGAGTGTAGAAAACAATTGAAAATGAATCAGAATAATCAAAAGAGTGCTGGAGGAAATTTAAAAATGGATGCTGGATGGGCAAGTAGGTCAGAGATTATAGAATTGAAATGATTGACAGAAAGCTGTAGGGAAAATAAGATTTTTTAAAAAGAGGGTGATGAAAGCAGATTCCAAACAAACTTTCTAAAGACACGAAAGCTAATTTTCATGATGACTGTGACAAAGCTGTAATATGGAATTCAATGGGAGAGCTCTTTCAGCAAGCCAACACAAGGAGGATGTGCTGAATGACCTTTTTTTGAGTTGTACTAATCTTTGATTCGAAATTATCTAGAAATATAAAATGAATTACTGCTCTGAGTATTCATAACTAAAGACCATACAATTTTACAGTTTCAATGTTATTTTTTCCAAACTGGCAACTGTAGTTATTTCACATTTGATTAATGACCATGTATTCCATTCCATAACACTGAATGTTTTCCTGTCTTCAGAGCTGTTCATGGAAATATTCTTCAAATTTGGCAGTGGCAGGCAGTTCAGTTAACAGTTTTCCTGGAGGTTGACAGATTGTGCCTTGCAGCAACTTTATAATCTTAACTATAAAGAAGATGTATATCTATACATAGTACTTTTCTACACCCCCATGTTATTCCAAAAGTGATTATGGCAAATAAACTTTCAAAATACCCACTATTGTTATGTAAGCAAACACATAGCCTAGTGGCACGCTGCAAATGAGATAAATGACCAGATAATGAGGTAGAAATCACTTCACATCTCACAAAACTTTAGCACATGAATTCAGCATTTGAGTTGTAAATGTCTCAAACTATTCTTACTGAAAGTGCATTCAAAAAGTGACCACCATCATATTGATTTTTCTGAGCATTGGGTCAGAAGATGCATACTTGGCCTTGGAGTTTCAACACTCCCTAAATGGGTAGTAGAGGTAGGAACCTCAAGACGTTAACATATTTAGATATACACTTGAAATGCTATGGCATACATGGCTACAGGCCAACTACTGGTAAATGCTTTCAGAATAGATGGTAGACATGGACACCATAGACCAAAGGTATCATTCCCTCTAAGCTGCACATCTATGCTTGTGTGCAGATAGTTTGGTTTCAAAAGTTGCTGCTGCCTTCAATGCCAATGCAGTCAATAAGAAACTTAGAATGAACATTGCTGAAGAGGCTTTTTCTGTGCTGTAAATTCTTGATGACAGCTACAAGTTCCCATACAAGCTGGTGTCAGCATCACTAATGGGAAATATTGCTCATTGTCAGCCTCATTAACTGTAATTCTTGCGTTGTTTATATGTACGTCTCAGTCCCACCATCCACTACAAAGAAAACAGTTATTAAGAATTCCTGAGATCCTGACATGAGAATCTGAGCGATTTAAGCTGACCGCTTGCTTCTGTACATCACCATCTTGTACACGTGCAACAGAATTTCAGAACACACAGGTGGGCAGCAGTTACAAGCACCCTCTCATGTATGATTGTAGTATCTGACATGTGCCAGCCTCACCACAACAATCCTACCTTTTAGCAGAATAACCCTCAGCCAGAGGGCTGACAGTAGTTGTATATTGCCTTGTCATTTAGCACACACACAAAGCCAGGATGTTTGTCATGGCCAGTTCGAGTCAAGAGAGATAACGTTCAGCTAGGGGATCCCAGCACAATAAGTCAAGGGCAGCCTCTGATACCAATATGGGGCTTGGACATGGCCAATTGGTAGTTTGAGGTTGTCATGTGAGGATCTTCTTCTTGTGAGGGGTGAGAAGTCAAATCTCGAGCAGCGTGACAACAACTGTGGCTCTTCCAGCTTTATTGTTGGCTTTTTACTCCTGCTATGAGAGAAAAGAGGTATTAAGGGAGATGAAGGTGACTGACAAAACTGTTAGCGGTGGTCCAGGTCAGGAAAATATGTTGAGGCATTTTGAGTGAATAGACAGTGCAGGGAGCATACAGGGTTAGCTGTGTGAGGAGGTTGAGGAGGGCAAGATGAGTGAGGGAAGATGCTGTATGCAACAGTGAAAGTGAATAGAATATGAGTCTTGGTGGGTGTATTGGAGAGATAAAAGCAAGTGCAAGATATGGAAGAATAACCAGTGGCACTAATCCACACAGATTATTTGAAATAAAATTAATGTGTTAACAACTAAAATAGAGACAAGTGGACATGATTTAGTGAAAGATATTGAAATGTGGTTGCAGGAAGATAAGATTTGAGAATTGAATATCCAAGTGTAATCCCTGTTTTGAAAGGACACATGAGAAGGAAAAGGATGTTGTGTAGCATTGTTAGTAAAGGAAGATATCAGAGCTGTCGTAAGAAATGAAATCAATATTGAAGATCAAGACTTAGAATCAGTCTGGGTAGAACTAAGAAATAGCAAGGCAAAAAGTCTCTGGTGGGATTAATCTGTAAATCCTAAATAGATGTCCTGTAGTGGGGCACGATATAAACTAGAAAATACTGGGGGCTTGTAAGAATGGTACAGCAATAATCAAGGGTGATTTTAATATGCAAGTAGACAGCATTAATCAAAGTGGCAAGGATAGCCCTGAGGGAGTGTTCATTGCATATATTAAAGATTGTTTCTTGGAACGATATGTTGTGGAATCAACCAGGGATCAGGCTATTTTGGATGTGATATTGTGTAGTAAGGTGGAATTAATTAATGAGCTCACAGTAAAGGATCCTCTCAGGAAGAGTGATCAAAGCATGATGACACTGTACTAACTTATGTGTTGCTTCCAGGCAACTCTTCATCCTCTGAGGACTTTATATCTTCTTAAACAGTAAAGCAAGAAAGGGAGAAGGGTAACCAAAAACTGAGAAATGTCTAAAGAAACAATTGTACTTCAACATGTTCAGTGTGGGTGCAAAATCTTACTGATACAGGAGAGATTATAAGATATCAAAGAGCTTGCAGGACATGCCTTCCAAAGGCTACTCACTATGCATCTGACATGACACAGCTTCACTGTTTATATCACTCAAGAGAGGAGGTGAAAGAAGTACTAGTGAAATGCACAAAATGGCATTTAAAGCAGATGAAGGTGGAGTGAAATGTACTGCAATAAATAGAGAGAAATGCTGTTCCTCCGGAGGCAGAAAGATGAGTTCGAGGACTTCAGGTAGTGCAAAGTTAAACAAGGATCAGTATAAGAAATCTTATCTTAGAAATACTGGTCCAGTCATTAATCCTAACTTCCTTTACTACCTGTGCCCAATGTTGTTGAGAACTTTATGGGATACATTTTAAGCACAGCAGATAAGGCAGTATCTGAGGAGCAAGAAAATCAATGTTTCGGGCATAAGCTGCCCTGACCTGCTGTGCCTTTTCCAGCACCACTCTAATCTTGACTCCTGATCTGAAGGCCTCACGCCTGGTTTTTAGCAGGTTCTGTATGACCTGATTCATCCAGGATTTCCTGTTGGGGAACACCTGATTGACTTCCTCAGTATACAGTCCTCCACACACTTGCTGATAAAGTCTGTGACAGTGGTGGTGTACTTGTCACAGGTATTTGCGGACTGTTTGAATTTGGCCCAATCAGCCAATTCCAGACAGCACCAGGGTTGATCCTCTGCCTCTTCCAATCAGCATTGGACCTGTATCTGTGAAGGGGTCTCCTGCTTGAGCTTTTGCCTATAAGCCGGGAGAAGAAACACGGCTTGTAGTTGGAGTTCCCGAAATGAGGGCGGGGGATGGAGCGGTAGGCATCCTTCACAGTTGTAGCAATGTAACAAATCCTTTGGTATAATCCATCATTCAAGATAGAACTCCACTATAAAGCCCATAATCCAGTCTAATATACTCCAACACTAATAGTCTGGCAAATACTTTGCATCAAAAACATCTTCCAACAAAATCATCTCCAAGAAAATCATCTTCCAATAAAACCCCCTCCAATAACATTATCTACCAACAAATCCTCTTCAGTAACACCATCCTGTAATAAAATCCTATCCAATAATACCATCTTCCAATAATATTTTCACCAATGCTACTATTTCCATTAAACTCTTCTCCAATAATACCATGTTCCAACAAAATCCTCCCTGTTATGAAGATGTTTTATTGGAGACATTAATTTGCAATATCATTTCACGTTGCATATCTTGGCCTTTTGGAAAGAAAACTTTGCAAAGGAAAGGCAGCTAGCTGCAGCAAGGTAGAATGTTGCATTTGTAAAGAATGCAAGTTCCTCAATTAGAGTCACTGAGAGCAGGAATTGTGGAGAGCAGTCACATGACCAGTTTGTGGATGCGGTAAAACTATTGGATTTGAACACAAGAGTCAGAGAGAATTTGTCTGTGACAACAGCATTTGCCCTCTCTCACCTTTCAATGAAACTCCTTTTATCAAAGTTTGTAAGTTGAAAACTGACTGTAATTCCTAAAGGAGAATTTTATACCTGTAACACTGCCTCTGGAAAAGCAAAACTACAGAATAATATTCTGGATAATCTGTGAATGAAATTTTTATTCTGAATTTAATTTCTTTTAAGTAGTTTTAAGATAAGACTGCAGAGTTTTGTATTTTCCCAGAGTGAATGGTTTTGTGTGTTAAGCATATTATTTTTGAAGGAGGGTAGTTTTATATATTTGCATTGTTTAAACCTTTTCTTAATGATCTTTGCTTGCGGACATTTCTGGCTAGTGCAATGTTTGTTGCATGCCCCTAATTGCCTGAGAAAAGGTGATGGTATGCTATCTTCTTGAATCATTGCAGCCCTTGGGGTACACGGTCACCTACAATTCAATTAAGAAGGGAACTTCAGAATTTTAGCCGGGCAACACAAGAGGCACTGTGATATAATTCCTGTAGTGACTATAACAAGGTGGACATCGTAGAACATGAGTTTCCTGATTGGGGCTATTAATCCGGTCCAATCAGGAGCCTTGGCTATCAGATAAAAGCAGTAGTCTTGTCACTGGCCACTCAGGTGTTTTCCTATCTTCCTGGTGGTGGAATTTGAATAAAGATTGGTGCACTTTGTGTCTTTCACTGTGTCTCACACCTGCACACACACACCATGGGTGCTGGGGATAAAATAAGCACTACCGCACTTAGGTGGTAGTGTGGGGGTAGAAAAAAAAAAGAGAAAGAAAAAAAAGAAAAAGAAAAAAAAATATAAACAGGAGTGGGAAAAAAAAAGCAGTAGTCTTGTCACTGGCCACTCAGGTGTTTTCCTATCTTCCTGGTGGTGGAATTTGAATAAAGATTCGTGCACTTTGTGTCTTTCACTGTGTCTCCCACCTGCACACACACACCATGGGTGCTGGGGAAAAAAATAAGCACTACCGCACTTAGGTGGTAGTGTGGGGGTTAATAAAAAAATAGAAAAAAAAATACAATAAAAAAATAAAAAGAAAAATAACAGAAAAAAAAAGCAGTAGTCTTGTCACTGGCCACTCGGGTGTTTTCCTATCTTCCTGGTGGTGGAATTTGAATAAAGATTCGTGCACTTTGTGTCTTTCACTGTGTCTCCCACCTGCACACACACACCATGGGTGCTGGGAAAAAAAATAAGCACTACCACACTTAGGTGGTAGTGTGGGGGTTTAGAAAAAAAATAAAGAAAAAAAAATAAAAAAATATGAACAGGAGTGTCGCCCCAAGGTCCAAAAAAAAAGAAAAGCAGTAGTCTTGTCACTGGCCACTCGGGTGTTTTCCTATCTTCCTGGTGGTGGAAACTGAATAAAGATTTGTGCACTTTGTGTCTTTCACATCTGCACGCATACACCATGGGTGCTGGGGAAAAAATAAGCACTACTGCGGTTAGGCGGTAGTGCGGGAGTTAAAATAAAAAAAATTTTAAAAATAAATGGAGAGAAGGGCAGTGCTTGTCACTGGCCACTCGGGTGTTTTTCCCTTTTGAGAGTTGGAAAAAAGAAAAAAAAAGAGGATGGGGGCATGGGGTGGACCGAGAACTGGAAGGTGGGTAGGGGCGGGCTGCCTTAGAGTGGTCGGAAGTGGGTCTGTATTGTCTGCACTTTTGTATGTAACAGTACTGTCTAATGTACAACTGTCATTGCTGAAAAAAAAATAGTAGAGTCTGTCACTGGCTACCTGGGTGTTTCTTTTCTTCCTGGTAGTGGAAATTGAATAAAGATTCGTGCACCTTGTGTCTTTCACTGTGTCTTACACCTGCACACACACAATATGGGTGCGGGGGAATAAACAAGCACTACCACAGTTAAATGATAGTGTGGGGGTAATAAAAAAAAGACAAAAAAAGAACAGGCTTATCAGATGTCCTGTTCACTCTGAAAACTGACTCTGAGGGAGTTGGATCAATGTCAAAGACTCTCCACATGTAAATAAAAAGCGAATTGGTTAAGGAATACTAGTCTCTTTTGAAGTATTTCAGTGGAATTGAGAGAAAAGCGTTCTGAAAATATTTCCTCACAACAGACTCTATGGGTTGGGGTAAGCATTGCTGGCACCATGCCGTTATTTGGGAAGCTTGACTCGTTCACTCCTGTTGTTGAAAACTAGGCTCAGTACGCAGAAATAATTTATTACTTCTTTCTGGGCCAATGATATTGGGGCAGATGAAAAGCAATGAGTACTTCTCCTGATAGCTTGTGGACCTACAGCCTTCTTGGTTATTAAGAGTCTAACTTTCCCTGAGGCATCAGATACTAAAACCTGCCAAGAGTTGAAGGATTAAATTAAGGAATATTAAAACCCCAACCCTTCTCTAATTTGAGGCACAATCAGGTTTACTCAACAATTTGATTTGATTTACTATAGTCACATGTACCTAGGTACAGAGAAAAACTTTGTTTTGTGAACAGTTCAGGCACATCATAGCAAACAAGAGCAGACAGATCATATGGTGCTCAGATAGAGTGAGGCCTACAGGTTACAAGTGCACAGGAGATGCGTAAAGCAAGATCAACATTATTTGAAGTTAGAAAGGCCATTCAGCAGTCTAACAACAGCAGGGAAGGAACTGTTCTTGAACCTGTTGGTGCGTGTGCTCAGGATTTTGTATCTTTTGCTTGATGCAAGAGGCAGTAAGAGAGCATTATCAGTTTGGGAGGGGTCTTTGATGATGTTGGCAGCCTTTCTGCAGCAATGGGGAGTGTAAATGGAGTCCATGGATCGGAGGTAGGCTTCCATGAAGGTCTGGGCTGTGCACACAACCTTCTGTAGTTTCTTATGATCCTGAGCAGAGCAGTTGCCATACCAGGCTATTGTGCACCCAGATAGTATACTTTCTAGGGTGCATCAATAAAAGTTGGTGAGGGTCCCTACGCACATGTGGAATCTATTTCAGAATTTTTGTCTAGGTTAAGAAGATTAGATTAGATTACTTACAGCGTGGCAACAGGCCCTTCGGCCCAACAAGTCCACACCGACCCTCCGAAGAGCAACCCACCTAGACCCATTCCGCTACATTTACCCCTACACCTAACACTACGGGCAATTTAGCATGGCCAATTCACCTAACCTGCACATTTTTGGACTGTGGGAGGAAACCGGAGCACCTGGAAGAAACCCACGCAGACACTGGGAGAATGTGCAAACTCCACACAGACAGTTGCCTGAGGTGGGAATTGAACCCGGGTCTCTGGCACTGTGAGGCAGCAGTGTTAACCACTGTGTCACCCACAAAGATTGGCAGAGACATGTGACTTTGGTTTAACCTTAATGAAATGCTGAGCAACTCTTTGGTATGTAATTTTTTATTTTTCTAAAACTTTCTTATTCATTTGTGGGCATTGTTGGCTGATCAGCATTTTATTGCCTGTCCCTAGTTGCCCTTGAGAAGGTGGTAGTGAGCTGCCCTCTTGAACCGCTAGAGTCAACCTGTTTTGGTTGACCCACAATGCCATGAGGGAGGGGATTCCAGGATATTGACCCAGTGATGTTGAAGGAACGATAATATATTTCGAAGTCAAAGTGGTGATTGGCTTAGAGGTGAACTTGAAGGTGCTGGTATTCCCATATATCTGCTGCCCTTGTCCATCTAGAGGGAAGTAGTCATGGATTTGGAAGGTGCTGTTTGAGGATCTGTTGGCAATTTTCTGCAGTACCATCTTGTAGATAGCACACACCGGTGCTACTGAGTGTCAGAGGTAGAGGGAGTGGATGCTTATGGATGTAATGCCAGTCAAGTGGGCTGTTTTGTCCTGGATGGTGTCAAGCTTCTTGAGTGTTGTTGGTGCTGCATCCATCCAGGCAAGTGGGGAATATTCCATTTCACTCCTGACTTGTGCCTTGTAGATGATGAACAGGCTTTGTGGAGTCCGGAGATGAGTTATCTGCTATAGTATTCCTCCCTCTGACCCACTCATGTAACCACTATGTTTATATCGTGAGTCCTGTTGAGTTTCTGGTCAATGGTAACCCCCAGAATGTTGACAGTGGGGGATTCAGTGATGGTAACACTATTGAATCACAAGGAGCAGTGGTCTTATTGTTGATGGTCATAGTCTGGCATTTGTGTGGCACGAATGTTACTTGCCACTTGTAAGTCCAAGCCTGGAGATCTTGTTGTATTTGAACATAGACTGCTTCAATGTGTGAGAAGTTGTGAATGGTGTAGAATGTTATGCAATCATCAGTGACGATCCCTACCTCTGACCTTATGATGGAGGGAAGATCATTGATGAAGTAGCTGAAGATGATTGGGCCTAGGACACTAGCCTGAGGAACTCTTGAAAGAGGACCTGGATCTGAGATGACTGACCTCCAACAACCATTACCATTTTCCTATCTACCACATATGACTCCAACTAGCGGAGAGTTTGCTCCCTTTTACCCATTGATGCCAGTTTTGTTAGGGATTCTTGAATGTGGCCTTGATGTCAAGAGTTATCACTCTCACCTCACCTCTGGAATTCATTTCTTTTGTCCATGTTTGAACCAAGGCTGTAATGAGTTACGAGCTGAGTGGCCCTGGCTGAACCCAAACTGGGCATCACTGAGCAGGTTATTGCTGAGCAGGTGCTGCTTGATAGCACTGTTGATGACACCTTCCGTCACTTTACTGATGATTGAGAGTAGACTGATGAGCTGGTAAGTGGCTGGGCTGGATTTTTCCTGCTTGTTATGTACAGGACATACCTGGGAAATGTTCCACATTGTCGGGTAGATGACAGTATTGTAATTGTACAGGAATAGTTCTGGAGCATAAGTCTTCAGTACTATTGACGGAATGATGGCAGGGCTCATAGCCTTTGCAATATCTAGTGTCTTCAACCATTTCTTGATATCATGTGGAGTGAATTGAGTTGGCTGAATACTGGTGTCTGTGTTGCTGGGGACTGCTGGAGGAGGCTGAGATGGATCATCCTCTCGGCACTTATGGCTGAAGATTGCTGTGAATGTTTCAGTCTTATCCTTTGCACTAATCTGCTCGGATCTTTGATCATTGAGGATAGGGATATTTGTGAAGACTCTTCCTCCAGTGAATTGTTTAATTATGCACCACCATTTATGACTGAATGTGGCAGGACTGCAGAGCTTACATCTGATCCTTTGGTTGTGGGATAGCTTAGCTCTGTCGATCACTGGCTGCTTATGCTGTTTGGCATGCAAGTAGTCCTGGTGGGTATCTTCACCAGGTTAACACCTCATTTTCAGATATGCCTTGGTGCTGCTCCTGACATGCACCCTGCACTCACCATTGAACCAGGGTTGATTCCATGGTTTGATGGCGATGACTGAGTAGGGGACATGCCGGGCCAAAAGATTACAGATTGTGCTAAGGTACAATTCTGCTATTGTTAACAGCCCACAGCAACTCAATGATGCCCAGTCTTGAGTTGTCAGATCTGTTTGAAGTCTGTCCCATTTAGCATAGTGATAGTGCTGCACAACTCTATGGGAGTTATTATTAATTTGAAGATGGGACTTTGTCTCCACAAGGACTGTGCAGTGGTCACCCTCATCAATACTGCCATGGACAGATGCATCTGCAGTTGGAAGTTTGATAAGGATGAGGTCAAGTATGTTTTTCTCTCTTGTCGGTTTCCTCATCACCTGCTTCAGGAACAGTCATGTCCTTTAGGACCCGACCAACTCGGTTGTATTACTGCCAAGCCAGTCTTGGTGGTGGACATTGAAATCCCTCACCCAGAGAACATTTTGTGTCCTTGCCATCCTCAGTGCTTTCTCCAACTGTTATTCAACATGGAAGAGTACTGATTCATCAACTAAGGGAGGATGGTATGTGATAATCAATAGAAGGTTTTCTTGTTCATGTTTAACCTGAAGCCATGAGAATTCATGTTGTCAGTGTTGATGACTCCCATGACAACTCCCTCTTGACTGTATATCACTATGCTGCCACCTCTGCTGGGTCTATCCTGCTGGTGAACAGGACATATCCAGGATGGTGATGGTGGGGTTTGGGACATTATCTGTAAGATCGTATTCCATGAGTACGATTATGTCAGGCTGTTGCTTGACTTGTTTGTGAGACAGCTCTCCCAATTTGGCACTATCGCCCTGATGTTCGTAAAGGGGACTTTGCAGGTCGACAGGGCTGTTTCTGCTGTTGTGTTTTCCAGTGCCTAGGACAATGCTCGGTGGCTGGTCCAGTTTAATTTCTTTGTTAAGATTTCGTAGCAAATAATACAACTGAGCGGCTTGCTAGGCCATTTCAGAGGGCAGATAACAGTCTAATACATTGCTGTTGGTGTGGAGTCACATGTAGACCAGACCAATGGAGAATGGCAGATTTCCTTCCCTGAAAGGTATTAGTGAGCCAGATCAGCTTTTCGGACAATGAGAATGGTATCATGGTCATCAGTAGATTCTTAATTCCAGATTTATTTTATTAAATTCAAATTCCACGAACTGCTGTGGCAGGATTTGAACCTGGGTCCCCATGCAGAACATTAGCTGAGTTTCTGGATTATTCGGAAAATGTGTTGCTGGAAAAGCGCAGCAGGTCAGGTAGCATCCAAGGAACAGGAGAATCGACATTTTGGGCATAAGCCCTTCTTCAGGAATGAGGAAAGTGTGTCCAGCAGGCTAAGATAGAGGGAGGAAGAGAGCTTCTTCAAGGAAGGCATCCTTGCAAGAGGATTCGCAGTAGGTTAAAATCTTCGAGGAGAAAGTGAGGACTGCCGATGCTGGAGATCAGAGCTGAAAATGTGTTGCTGGAAAAGCGCAGCAGGTCAGGCAGCATCCTTTCTGGATTAATCGCCTAGTGATAACATCACCTCCCCAGTACAACTCCATCTTGTGGTCAGAAGAAGGTTTCTTCTTCATGTTTAACCTAAGCTATGAGACTTCATGGGGTCTGGAATAAATGTTGATGACTCCCATGGCGACTCCCTCCTGACTCTATATCACTATGCTGCCACCTCTGCTGGATCTATCCTGCCAGTGAACAGGACATATTCAGGATGGTGATGGTGGGGTTTAGGACATTATCTGTAAAGTCTAATTCCGTGAGTACATTATAATTTACAGTCAGATTTGATTTAAGCTAATAGAGGATCTCAGCACTTTTTTATTATGTGATTGTACAAATATCATAGAGTGGAAGAAAAAAACCAAGTTGAACAGACAACATGTTAATTCTGAAATTGGACTTGGAACATTTGGTTAAATAAAGGAAGTTCATAATTTCTTTTATGAAATGTTTATTAAAGATGACACCTGATTCTTCTCAAAAAATTTATATGGAGTAATTTTTGGATGCCTCTTTAAAGAATTCTGCCATGAATTATACATTATAACTAGAAACTGCAATTACAGAGAATTTAAAAATTGTGCTTTCCAGAAAATATGTTTTTCTGTCAAGATTTCCATTAATTTCCAACCGGATGAACTACAGCTGACTTTACACTGAACAGTTCCATTTCTCTGTTTTGTATCTGGCACAACAAGATTTTCCTACAATCTCCAGCACTTTGAACTCCTCCCTGAGTTGTTCTTCATCACCAGTCACTGGGAGATAATGTATCTCGTCCTCTTTGAGGTACTAACAAGATTCTGTTCTCTCTTGGGAGAAATAACAAGTCAGTACGTTTTTTTCTGCGTATCTTCATACTTAGCCTCTTTCTTTAAATTAAATCCTGGCAGAGTCTTCCTTCAAATTGCACCCCTCTAATTATTTCAAACAATTGCACATGTATCTAGGAGAAGCCTGAGGAGTATAGAGCTGTGAGTTGTTGGATGTGATTCCGAAAGTTAGGATTTACATGTCTTTGGAGAGATAAGGAATGATTAGGGATAGTCAGTATGATTTTGTGCAAGGGAAATCATGTCTCTCAAACTTGACTGAGTTTTTTGAAGAAATAACCAAAAAGATTGAGGTCAGAGTGATAGTTGTTGTTTACTTGGACTTTAGCAAAATCTTTTATAAGCTTCTGCATGGTAGGCTAATTAGTAAAGTTAGATCACATGGAATAGAGGGTGAGCTTACCAATTGGACACAACACTGACTTTATGATCGGAGACAGAGGGTGTTGGTGGAGAGTTGTTTTTGGACTGGAGGCCTGTGACCAACAGTGTTCCACAGGGATCGGTACTGGGTCCACTTTTGTTTGTCATTTATATAAAGGGTTTGGATGAGAATAAAGGAGGCATGGTTAGTAAGTTTGCAGATGACACCAAAATTGGTGGTATAGTGGGGAGAGAAGAAAGTTAGTTAAGATTACAAAGAGATCTTGATCAATTGGGTCAATGGGCAGGAGTGGCACAGTGGTTTGGGGGTGGCACAGTGGCTAGCACTGCTGCCTCACAGTGCCAGAGACCCAGGCTCAATTCCAGCCCTGGGTGGCTCTCTGTATGGAGTTTGCACGTTCTGCCTGTGTCTGCATGGGTTTCCTCCAGGTGCTCTGGTTTCCTTCCAAAGATGTGTGGGTTAGGTGATTAGCCATGCTAATAATATAGTGGAGAAAGTGAGGACTGCAGATGCTGGGGATCAGAGCTTAAAAATGTGTTGCTGGAAAATAATATAGTGTTCAGGGATGTGTAGGTTAGGTATAATAGACGGGGTACACATAGGATAATAGGGTAGGGAAATGGATCTGGATGGGTTATTCTTCTTAGGGTCGGTATGGACTTGTTGGGCCGAAGGGATTCTATGACTCTATGAAATGGCAGATCTTGTAGAATAGGGAGACTTAAGGGCTGAAGTTCATAATTCTTAGAAATTTACATCACAGGTAGACAGGGTGGTTAATAAGGTGTTTAGCATGCTTGCCTTTATTGCTCACACCTTTGAATATAGGAGTTGGGACGTCATGTTGAAGTCGAAAAGGATGTTGGTGAGGCCTCTTCTGGAGTACTGTGTGTCGTTCTGCTCACCCTATTATAGGAAGGATATTGTTAAACTGGACATGGTTCAGAAAAGACTTACCAGGATGATGCTGGGAATGGAGAGTTTGAGTTATAATGAGAGGCTGGATAGGCTGGAGCATAGGAGGTTGAGGGTGACCTTATAGAGGTTTATAAAATCATAGGGGCACAGATAATAGCAAAGCTCTTTTCCCTCCAGTGGGTGAGTTCAATACTAGAGGGCATATTTTTAAGGTGAGAGGAGAAAGTTTTAAAAAGGACGTGAAGGGCAACCTTTTTACACAGAGAATGGCTAGTGAGTGGAATAAGCTGCCAGAGGAAGTGGTGTATGCAGGTACAGTTACAACATTTAAAAGACAGTTATATAAGTACATGTATAAGAAAGGTTTGGAGGAGTTCAGGCCAAATGCAAGCAGGTGAGACTAGTTTAGTTTGGAAACATGATCAGCGTGAACTAGTTGGACAGAAGGATCTGTTTCCATGTTTGCATGACTCTATGACTATATGTCTTTACGAATCTGTAATTAACTTGATGCCTTTATAAGCGTGTACACTGAAACCTATTGCCTGTAGTGACGCACTAAATCCTGTATCTCTCTCTGTCTTTTCTCAAGTTCTATCTTAGCATTAGTATCCTGTGGAAGAGAATTTGGAAGAGGGCAAGTTTATCAACAGAAGTGTCATCCACTCCACCCCTTCTTAGCACAGAGATTGCCTAATCCAGTCACAATGCCAGAGAAGTCTGCATTTGTTAAAACATGAAATATCTGTCCCCTGGATTAGTGACTAGTGGACCTGACAGCCCTGAAGTCAGTTCACTGATGGGCAAGCTCAGTTCCAAGCTCTGCAAGAGTGGAGAGAAATGCTGATTACTGGAAAGCCTTCCATAGTGGTCATATCAAGTCTATATATTTGAAGGAATCTGATCTGTCAAAGGATACTAGTCTGTAATTTACCATGGAACATGAAGTGACTTCTAGGGAAGTAGTGGCCAGGCTGTATCCAAGGAACATGCACCACCAGCTCTTGTAGCTCTTGAAGTCTTCTTCTCTGGGGAGAGGGTGGTGAATCAAATGGAAAGCTTAAAAGATTCACCCATAGGTATGCTTTCTCTCATGGGTTCATTGTGGTGATGTGCTGTAACTCCATCAAAATGATGATGACACAATGGGAATAGTTTGTGTTCCCCTTTTCCACATTCACATAATAATGAAAATACTGAGATCTCTCTACTTAGTTAAGTTAAAGACGAGTGACAATTATTTTCTGATAAAGTTATATGGGGGAGGTTATCCTTCCACCAATGCCATTCATTGTGTTAGAAAAGCAGCTGGGCCAGAATACCTAACAGTCAAAATGCTGCTGTCTTCTACCACACCTCTTAGGTTCAAGTTCCAAGGGGTCATCATTTACAAACACCATGAAGAATAAAACACAACAAACCCCAGCTATTCACCAGCTTTCCTGAAGATATGGGAGAGAACCTCTTAGAAATGGTAGGATTAAGAAAAGGGTATTGTTAGTTGATTTGAATAATATCAAGCATAGTTTTGAAGTTATGATTTCATCATTTCACTGTGATGAGGATACAGGCTGCACGAAGTTATAATTAAAAAGTCATAAAGGTGATGATTAAAGTTTTGCATGCAGAAATTGAAAGCAATTAGGAAAGCAAATGTTGTGTTGTTCTTTATGGAAAAGGGATTGGAATACAAAAATAAGGAAGTCTTACTACATTTGCACAGGCTTTGATTAAACCTCTGGCAGGATTTTTACCTGTCTATAGGTTGTGGGGCTGGTAGTGGGGAGGACAAATAATAGGGAGAATTGGCACAGCCAAGATACTCTCAACAATTAAGCTCTGTGCAAGACGTTCCATGGTGGAAGTCCAACATTCTACGAGTTAAGGCCCTTAAGTGGTCAATTAGTGGCCATTTAACAGCCTCATCCTATCTCATTAACTGGCTGCTCTACAGGCAAGACAATAAGTTGCTTTCCCAAAAAGGAAATCAGGGTGACCAGTCTGCTGGTTTGGTGAATCTCCATTTTCCAATTTCTGGGAGCATCTGGGGCAATGGATGGCTGATATGGTGGTGACCGCTAAAAGCCATCACACTTGCCTTGCCTTTCCTCTAACCCTCTGACCTCCTTCTCCAGTGATCCTGTAAAAATATTACCTCACCTACTCGCCGTTTCAACTTTTCAAAGCTTTGCAGCCTGGACCTCCAATGATGTTCTCCAAGCCCTGAAGCTGCTGGGATCTGATTGGTCTGCAGCTTCCAATGGATTGGGACTTCATTATTGGGACACATGATATACTGAGAAGCCTACCATTCAGTTTTCGAAAGGTTGGTTGGAGCTTGAGTCTGCAGGCTTTCTTGCTGGTGGCATGAGGAACTTAGTTGCCCCTGTATATACCTGCCACCACACAGTGCAGAGATCACTAAACGTAGCCTGGAGCAGTTTTAAACTCCATAGTTAAAGGATGATATATTTGCATTGGATGTGCTACAGAGAAGGTTTTCTAAATTGGTTTCTGTGAAGAGAATTGTCTTATTTTTATTAGATTCACTCATGGAACATAGGTATTGCTGGTTAGGCCATCATTTATTACCACTCCCTACTTGCTCAGAGGGCAGGTAAGAGTCAATCACATTGCTGTGGAGTCATTTGTAGGCCAGACTAGGTAAGGATGGCAGTTTCCTTCCCTAAAGGACATTAATGGACCAGATGGGTTTTTCCTGATAATCGACAATGGATTCATGGTTATCATTAGACTCTCAATACCAGATATTTATTGAATTCAAATTCTGCCATGACAGGATTCGAACCCAGGCCCCCAGGATATTGTCTGGATCTCCGGATTAACAGTCTAATGATAAAATGGCCAGATCATTGCCTCCGCTTGTAAAGGAAAACTGAGCAAGTTGGGTCTGTACACTATAGACTTTAGAGGAATGAGAGGCAACTTCAGCAAAACATAAGATTCTGAAGTGACTCGACAGGATATTTGTCAAGAGGTTGTTTCGCTAAGTGGAGAATACAGAACATGGGCTATAATCTTAGAATTAGGGGTTGCTTACTTGGGACTGAGATGACAGTATATTTCACTCAGACAATTTTTAGTCTTCGGAATCTCAGAGAATGTGGATGCTTCATCATTAAAAGACAAATAACAGATATTTGATCTGAGTATCAAGGAATTTTGGTGAGTGGGCTGAAAGTGGAATTGGGGGAGGTGATCAATCATGCTCATGTTGAATGGTGGAGTAGGCATGAAAGGTTTTAAAGTCAGCTCCTATTTGTCATGTTATTATGTTGTAGCATACAGTGTATTTCCATAGAATAAATTGTTCCCAACCTTTAGAAGATCCACAATGTCCTCGATGTTTTTGAAGCGTACAGACTTAGTGTGAGAAATACAGCACTTAATCTACCTAATAATACGGCCCCACCAGCAAAGCTATGATAATGAGCAGTGAGAAGTGGTACTTTATAAAGATTGATGTTGAAACTGAGTGTTTATCATTTGCTATAACGGGTTAAATCTAAACTTGAAGAACTGTGTCAAAATGCACAGAAAACTTAATAATAAGGAATATTGTTTGCGCGGTGGGGTCTGTGACTAGAATGAATGTGTGAATAGTCAATTAATTTCAGTATAGATAAATGTGAAGTGATGTATTTTGGTATGAGGAATAAAGAGGTCTCTACCCCTTGAAAAATAGGAGTGAACATTAACCCCTAAACCGGTAGATTTTGATCGAGTGGCATGTCAAATGTTAAAATGCTCAAATCTGAACTCAAACTCAGATTTAGTAGACATGGAGAAAGGCAACCAACATGCTCCTGAGGTTGGATGGCTCAGTTAAAATATTTTGATGTTGCATTTCTCACATTTGTTTTCCTAATCCTCTGGCAATCCCTAAAGAAAAACATAGGCTGCTGAATTCATCAGTCAAAGTTTTTTTTTCTCAGATTTCTTTGTGGGATATGTGCATTGCTGGCTGGGTCTACATTTATTGCCTGCCACTAGTTGCTCTTGAGAAGCTGGTGAGGAGCTGCACTCCATGAGCTGTAGATAGACCACAGTAGGTATAGGACCACAAGTGGTTCCTCTAGTTATTCAAAAGCATCTGTAAAGCAATCAGTAACTAGCTAACTACTCCACTCCTTCTTCCATCATGATCAGAACTTTACTAACCACCATCTTCCATTGACCCAACCAAATTCTGGGACCCCTTACCTAACCAGCAATTGAACTTGAATCTCCCCCAATTTCCAATCTCACACAGACCTCTGACCTTTCCTAATCTCCAACTACTCCCTGAACATGGCCTTATGCCAGCAAATTACATTGATGAAGTTCACCATATAACCTTTCAATTTGGTAGTCTGCAATTGGGCAACAGAAACAAAATTTTCATCAGATCCTACAATTAATTTCAGTCAGACCTGAGTGAGATCCATTCTTCTGGGATTCTGGATTGCCAAACAACACTCCTGCTCCATCTCCAAAAATATCTGGGCCTAGGAGTTTAAATAATTTAACAGAACTGATTCACAAGCTATTAAAAATGTTGGCAAAGACGGAAAAAGAGCAAACAAAACACTCTTTATTTCTAGGAGAGTAGATGCAAAGTTTTACAGCACAGAGACAGCAGGCCAAACCAAATCAGCCTCCTTATCCATAGATTTGTAACATGATATAATTAAAGCATTCAATTATGCCCCCAAATGTTCTTTACCACTCTTTACAAATAACAGATAACAGGCATCAAATGTATACTTAAACAAAGAACATAAAGATTTTTCATTAAAAATGTAACTTTAGCAGAACATGGATAAACAACAAAACAATCTACTTAAGGTTAATGATCTAATCCAATCTCCTTTAAACAGCACCACCACTCACACACAGGCAGATAGGCAGAGTTAGTCATAGACGTCCACAGCAAAGAAAAAGACCCTTCGGTTTATTGAGTCTACACAAGTCAAAACAACCACTTAATTAATTTAATCCCATTTTCCAGCACTTGACCCATAGCCTTGTATGCCTTGGCATTGCAAATGTACATCTAAATACTCCTTAAGAGTTGTGAGAGTTTCTATATCATGATCCCTCTCACTCTCCTCTGCTCTAATCAGAACAACCCCAATCTGTACAATCTCTCTTCATAATTGAAACTCTCCAGCCCAGGCAACATCGTGGTAAATCTCCATTGCACCTTCTCCAGTGCTATCACACTGGATTCCACATCTGCACACAATACTTTAGCTGTGGTCTAACCAATTTTTTATACAGTTTCAGCAACACATCTTTTCTCTTAAATGCTATGTATGGCTAATAAAAGCAAATATCCCATATAATATCTTATCCTCTTTAGCTGACAGTATCTTATTTGCCCTGCAGTTAACAGATAAATTTAAAGAAAAATAAAGAATTGTAAGTTGCCAGTTCAATGATTGCACAATGGGTACTAGGCCTTCAGAAACTCTTGAACTATATGTTATATTTTAGGCACATAGGATTGTAAGTGAGGCAGCATCCATGGAGAAAAAGCAAGCTAATGTTTTGAGTTTAGAAGACTGTTCATCAGAGCTGAATGAAGTGTGGAGGGGGCAACACTTATGCAATTGGATGCAGTGAACACAATACACAAGATTGGAAATGGTACTGGTGAAATGCTGCTTCACCTGGAAAGACTGTTTAGGCCCTTGGATGGTGAGCAGGGAGGAGGTGAAGGAGCAGCTCCTACACCTTCTACTGTTGCATGTGGCACTGTGGTTGACAGGGCTCTTAATCGCATCTGACCTGTGCTTCTATTCTTGCCATTTTCCATATCCCACAACAGCGTGATCGGGTCCTCCTTGTTCTCACTTTTCATCCCAGCAGCCTTCGCATTCAAAGGATCACTCTTGGCCATTTCAGACAACTTCAGCAGAACACCACAACCAAACACATCTTCCCCTCATTCCCCCTGCATTTCCAGGGATTGTTCCTTCTGGGACACCCCAGTCCAACACTAACCACCAACACCACCCCTTCCCACGGCACCTGTACGTCCTCCAATCTTGTGTACTATATTTGTTGCACCCAATATAGCTTACTTCACATTGGAGAAATTAAATTCAGACTGGGCAATCGCTTTGCAGAACATCTCTTGTCCATGTGTAAGCATGACCCTGAATTTCCCATAGCCAGTCATTGTAACACAGTGTACTACTCCCATACCCACTTGTCCGTCCTCGGCATGCTGCAATGCTCCAGTGAATCACATCATAAACTGGAAGAGCAACATCTCATCTTCAAACTAGGCAGTTTACAACCTCTGGGCTCAATATTGAATTCAACACCTTCAGCTTGTGAACCCATTCCTTCCCTTTTTTTAAGCTTTGCTTGTTACATTCTCTGTCACCCTCTCTCCCTTCCCACCAACCCAGAGGGACTGTCTGTTGTTTCCAGTCTGGCAGTTAGGCACACCATTATTCTGCCATTCTCACATTCCAGTCGCTTAATCTGAACCATCAACATCCATTCTCCCCCAGCACTCCGCACCCCCACCCCACTATTGCATGAATGCTGCCCTTTCACACTTCACTTCAGCTCTGACGAAGAGTCATCTAGACTCAAAACGTTAGCTTGCTTTCTCTCCACGGATGCTGCTTGACCCTTTATGATCTCCAGCATTTCTTGTTTTCATTCAGGTTCCAGCATTTGTAACTTGCTCCTACATAGGACTGTAATTTGTTTGAATTCCAAAGTCAATGATGCATGCAAACAAATTTTACAGACTGCTGGAGACTTTCGCCTAATGTCCTACAGAGAAAGTTAAAAATCACACAATACCAGGTTATAGATCTATTTGGAATCACTAGCTGTCAAAGCACTGCTTCTTCATCATCTCTTTCTTTGTCAACATTCTCTGTGCTTGGCTGGCTAACACCATTCAGCCCTTGATTGACCCAATCAACAACCAACTAACTGCCAATTCTTGAGCAACACATCTTGATACTGAAAAGTCTGTAGTGTTCTGGGAGAAACAATCAACCAGAAATTCTCTCTCCAGGTCAGTTCCCATAATCAAACATCAGTTTGTTTGTTCTGTCTTCCCTTCCAGAACAAGCTCCTGCTCAAAGGTTAAAGTTCAACTTCAATTCACAGTTCCAAACCAAAAATGAGCAAATAAGATCATGAATGTCTCCACTAAAATGGTTAAACTTGAATGAATTATTGGTTAGAGTATAATAAGAATCACAATTCCAAACCTCATATTGCAAAAGATATAAATTATTACTTACCAAAAAGATTTACAAGAATGAATTTACACCAACAGCTCTGACAGTGCAGCACTCTCTTTATATTATGTTGGTTTTAGCCTAGATTATGCACTCAATTTTCTGCAGCAAATTTGAATACAAATCCACTTGAGATGTAGGAATGTTACCACTGATCCAATACAAGTATCAATCAAAGTTATTAATTTGGATTACTAGCAGAATTCTAGTATGATGTGCGTTAGTTAATGGAGTATCAAAGAATTGTTTTGGAGGAAGTGAGGATTGCAGATGCTGGAGATCAGAGTTGAGAGTCTGTTGCTGGGAAAGCACAGCATCGAACGAGCAGGAGAATCGACATTTCGGGCATAAGCCCTTCATTCCTGATGAAGATTTATGCCCGAAATGTTGATTCTCCTGCTCCTCTGATGCTGTCTGACCTGCCAGGCTTTCCCAGCAACACACTTTTGACTATCAAAGAATTGTTACAAGAATTATTAATGCAAAGTAATTCGTGAGCAGTGGAGCAAAATGAGCAGCTTAGCCAACCTTCTGTGCAGGTCATCCCTGGCTGCAAGATGTAGTAGTTATTCCATCTGTTCTGTTCCCTCCTTTCCTTTTCCCCATCTGAAATGGGAAAGTCTTTCTTTTGTTCCTCCATGGCCAATCCACTTTTGGATTGTGATGATGTGCAATACATAGCCTAGCTCATGAAACTTTCTGTGTTGTACTGATGCAAACCACCAAGTCATTGCTTCAAGAGATTAAGTGTGTTAATCCCATGAGTCTGTTTCTCCCTCTTTTGTGACTGTACTGCAGCTGCAAAATGGTGCTGTATTGAGTTGATTGTGACCATACCAAATATACCCTGATCTTTGCTTAGCCATTGAAGTAATAAGAAAATGGTTGACTGGCACAGCATGAAGTGATCGGAGCAGCTGCATGGAAACTTGGCACAAATCTACAATACTCTATGGCATACACACTGACCAGCTGCATATTTATGGAATGAAATCCTTTCTTATTATGACGGTCTTGGCTAGTGATATTTTGCCCTGATGGCTACATCTGTCCAGCCTCCTACACACAAGGCAAACAATCACTCCAACAAATTAAAGAACCCTTGTTTTGATTGGTGTCATCAACTGACAATTGTAGCTAATAATTCTGGTCTGGAAAGCAGGATTTTATGAATGTATTTGTAAAATATGGGTGCCAAGATACAAGGAATGCCCCCAGTAACATGCTAGCAACAAGATTTTAAAACTTCCACTATCAGTATGAAAGCATGGCTGCCAGGTCCAGCAGGATTTCATACAGATCTGTGATTGGCCAGCACTTTATATCACAGTGTAAAACTGGTGCAGGAGGTGTGCTATGTGATTACATGGTATCCATTACTAATGGTCTAGGCTGCCGTCAAATTTTGTCATCTCTTCACTTACATATTTACGGTATGCATCCTTCACAAATCGTGCTTTTAAGAAGCCACACGTCCAAGCTGGGGTGAAAAACTGATAGAATCTGATCAGAGTTCAAGCTGACCAGCACTACTTAAAGCTGAACTACATCACTTAATAGGAAGGTTTGTTTTGACTGGAGCAAATGTGGGAAATTAATTTGACTTGGAAGGAATTTGGGCAGAAAGTGAGATGTAAGGTCCGTTTGATGTAAGGCAGCCTTTGGTACAGAAACTGGACAGGATGTGAGGTCTGCTATCCATATAAAGTCTTATGGATCACTCTGTGCAGGTGGTAGAAACAAGTAGCCAGTCTCATTCAGAGAACCTGAATGTAGTGCTACTAGATGTCCAATGATTCTACTTGAGTAGTTCAAGACAAACAATGCATCCTCAAATAGTCAAAAGAATCAAAATGCAGACTATTATTTAAATGATGACACACTCCAAAAAAAGATGCAGTGTGGAGGTATTTGTGAGTTCTTGCATATGAAACACAAAAGGTCAGCATGAAGCTGCAAGTAATGAACTAGACAAGTGGAATTTTAGTCTTTATCCATAGAATCATTGAATCCCTAGAGTGTTGGAAGCAGGCCATTTGGCCATTGAATCCATACTGTCTTCCAAAGAGCGCCCACCCAACTCAATACCTAACCTAAACTTGTAATCCTGCATTTACTAGGGAGAGGAATTAAAAATAGTTCCAACTATATAGAGTGTTGTGAGAAAGTACCTGGAGTACTGGATACAGTTGGTATCATATTTATGAAAGGATATACTGGTATTGAAGGCTATTCAGTAGGCTGATGGGGGGTGCTTCATAGTGTAGGTATTGAGAGGGGAATTTCCACTAGTAGGGAATCACAAACTAACACTCATGTAAAACTGAGATATAAGAGAATTTCTTCTTCTAGATGGTAGTAAATGTCTGGAATACTCAAGCTCAAAGAGTTAGAATCATAGCATCCATACAATGTGGAAACAGCCCAACAAGTCCACACTGACCGTCTGAAGAGTAACACAACCAGACCCATTCACCTACCTTATTACTCTACACTTACCCCAACTAATACGCCTAATCTATTTATTCCTGATCACTATGGGCAATTTAATATGGCCACTCAACATAAGCTGCACATCTTTGGACTGTGGGAGAAAACACACACAGACATGGGGAGAATGTGCAAACTCCATACAGACAGTCGCCCCAGGCTGGAATCAAACCTCAGTCCCTGGCACTGTGAGGCAGCCATGCTAACCACTGAGCCACTGTGCCACCCAAGTGCCACTGAGTGTTGTGGAGGATAGATCACTGAGAGCATTTAAAGAGGAAGTAGATACATTTTTGAAATATCAAGGAGTCGCGCGCTATAATGAGATAGTACAAAACAGGAAATAAGACCTCGGGCAGATCAGCCATGAAGCCTCCAAAGGTTTATAGTTGTTGTTCTGCAGATGCTTCAAAAGGACATTAACAAGTTGATGCACTGGGCACATAGGTGGAAGATGAGATTCAATGCAGAAAGGTGTGAGGTGATGCTTTTTGGGAGGAATAACATTGAAAGAAAATATAAAATAGGGAACACAGTTCTAAAAGGGGTGTAGTAGCAGGGGGACCTTGGTATATATGCACACAGGTCATTAAATGTGGCAGGAAAAGTAGACAGAGCAGTAAGCAAAGCAAACAGCAACCATAGCTTTATTAATAGGGCATAGAATCCAACAACAAGGAGGTGATTTGCACTTATGTAAGGCACTTATTAGATCTCAGCTGGAGTACTGTGTACAGGTGGACAGTTTTAGAGTCATAGATAGAGTGATACAGCAGGGATACAGAATCTTCGGTCCAACTTGTCCATGTCAACCAGATGTCCCAACCCAATCTACTCCCACCTGCCAGCATCCGGCCCATATCCCTCCAAACCCTTCCTATTCATATACCCATCCAGATGCCTTTTAAATGTTGCAGTTGTACTAGCCTCTGCCACATACTCTAGCAGCTCATTCCAAACACACATACCACCCTCTGCGTGAAAGATTTGACCCGTAGGTCTCTTTTATATCTTTCCCCTCTCACCCTAAACCTATACCCTCAGGTTCTGGACACCCCCAACACAAGGAAAAGACCTTGTCTATTGTATGAAGAATGTGAATACATTGGAAAGAGTATAGAAATGATTTTCAAGAATGCTTCCAGAAATGAGGAATTTTGGCAATGAGGATAGATTGAAGAAGTTGAGATTGTCCACCTTGGAAAGAAGAAGCCAAAAGGAGATCTGACAGAGATTTCCAAAATCATAAGGGGCAGATAGAGGACCAAGAAGAAGAGGACATTGATCTAAACTGATGTGCAAAAAAAAAAGCAAGAGTGAGGTAAAGCTTTTTACTTGGTGAGCAATGAGTGCATGGAATTCACTGCCTGGAGTTGCATTGGAGGCAGGTATAATTGAGGCATTTAAGAGGGATTGAATGATTTTTGAATAAAAATAATCTGCAAGGAAATGGGAAAAAACAGAAGATTGGTATCAGGTAATGATGCAATTTAATGAGCTAGTGCAGGCATGATGTGTTGAAAAGCCTTTTGCATGATAACATTTTTTGATTCTGTGATCACCTTGAACATTTCTAAGTGCTAACATTTTTAATAACAGCGTGCAATGTTTCTCCTAAGACAGCTGTTCAACTAACTGGTGTGTAATTTCCTGTTTTCTGGTGCACTCCCTTTTGAATATATGTGTTACATTCATTATCTTCCAATCTCATGGAACCTTCACTAAATGAAGGGAATTTTTGAAAATTAAAACAAATGCATCATCTATCCCACTGGCCATTGCTTTTAAGACCTGAGGAAGAAGTCCATGAGGACCTGGGTACTTCTCAACCTGCAGCTCCTTGTGCTATTTCTCTGATGATCATAATTTTCCTGTGTTTCTCCCTCTCCTCTAATTTGTGATTTATAACTGCTTTTGGTATGTTAGTTTTATCTAAAAAGACCCCATAATAAGTTGAGTAGTCCCTATTGGCAGCCAGTTCTCTTAAAAGGCCATCATTGATGAGAATAAACACACACTTGATCAGCTGTGCTAGTTCAGCCTTCTACAATTATGGCAGTAAGTTTTTCACAATGAAGACATCTGCAAGTCAACAAACATTGTAGTGCACAGAGCAATTGTTATTGCCACAATCCAGTACAGCAGTGAGGCTAAGACTTTATGTCAATGATACATAAGAGTGAAAGGGAAATTCACCAGCAATGCCTTTGCCACAGTCTCCAGATTCAGTGATTGAACAAATTCGAGTGTGTATCTTGAAAACAGCTCTACAAGCATTCCGACAAAAATCCTGCAAAGTCAACATTGGTGGACCTGGACACTGTCCAGATGTCTTCTATGCCAACTTCTGTTTTCTTAACTCTCAAGCATTTCGGGGAGGACAAAGAATGCAACAAAGACATTCCAAAGTTTTCTGAAATGTGTGGAAACACAGGAGGACGAATGCTTGGCTTGCCCTCTTTACAACAATACAAGGAAATTGCCAGGTGAGCCTCACACATGGATGGTGAAAAGCTATTATAT
Source organism: Chiloscyllium plagiosum (assembly GCF_004010195.1). NCBI lineage: Eukaryota > Metazoa > Chordata > Chondrichthyes > Orectolobiformes > Hemiscylliidae > Chiloscyllium > Chiloscyllium plagiosum. The sequence goes on from NC_057718.1 coordinate 69,121,876, forward strand.
TCAGTGGATAAAGGAGTTGCAATGAATTCCTCCCTCTCGAACAGCATTCCAGAGTCTCAGCTGCTCTGGAAATCCAGCTTTGAAAAAATCCTGCCGTTCCAGTTCTTGTGATTTCTCTCTCCCCTCTCCGATCCTGCTCATCATTAACTCTTGATTTGTAGATGGTATCTAATCAAGATTGTGAATTTTTAATATGGATCTGTTTATGACTGAAGAGATTTATTCTTGACTCACAGATCTTTGGGTACATAGGGCAGGGTGTCCTATGAGGTAGTGTGATCTGGAGTGCAGGATTTGCTTTTCTCTTTCCCCTCTCTGCTACCAATCTCCATTATCATTAAGGTGCTTGGAATTGCAATGCAGCTTGATGTCGCTAGGCTACTGGGCAAAGCTAATAGGTCAGTAATGATCCGGGATACATGGTAATTTTATTTTCACGGGAACCAAGGACCCTCAAGCCGTTCAGCTGATAATTGTTGATGACTGCAGATGTGGAGGCCTATCATTTGGGTGTTTTTTTTTTCTTTATTCTCTCAGGATGTCCCTGAAAACACCAACTGTTTGTTACCAGTCTGTAATTGCCCTTGAATTAAATGGCTTACTAGGACATTTAGGTCGCAATTAAAAGTCAATCACATCGTAATGGTAATGATGTCACATAGTGGTCACTTAGCTAAAAAGAAGAAGATTATTAAACCTCTTGCAGCAATGCAGCCAAATCCTCCTGATAACACTATGGATGCTCATTATCTGTTGCCTCCAGCCAGGCTTGCTTTGTTTGAATAGCTACCTTCTTCTTGTCATCTTCTTACAATCCTGGCTTCACCTTGAACCATGAGGCAACCTTGTGCAGTTGCCAGGTTTCCAATTTTTGAGGTCCAGTTTCCGTGGAAGTCAAAACAGCTGCCATACTGATGGTTGCCATCTAAATCAGGCCTGTGATTTACAAGTTCTAGTTCGTTGCCATAAGCATACCAACAACTGGTTGCAAGCAAACCCTCCTATGAACTGGCAACTGATTCTGAGAGATTTCTGTGCTTTCATTACTTAACAACTTTTCTTTCCCAACCCCAAAAATGGGTCAGCTTTCAACCTTGTTTAGAAGTGTGAGTTTAAGACTAGTGTCTTAAATATGAATAAAGGCAATTCCAAGAGTATGAAGATAGAGTTAGATAAAAGAACTGGAAACTAAGTTAGGAGGCAGAACAGGAAAAGAGTAATGGCAAATATATAAGGATTTCATAGTTTTTAGCTAAAAAAAGGTCCACACCTAAAGAGGTTAAGGATAATATAAAATTTAAAGAAATTTTTTTAAAATCTGCAAAGATTAGTGGTAAGTCAAGTTGGACAGATTTTAGAATCCTGCAAGGAAAGACCATAAAAACAGGAGAAATCAGAATATGAGGGAAAGCAACCTGGAAAATTAAATACAGATAGTAAGAGTTTCTCCAATTATTTAAAAGGGAAAGGATAACTAAGGTGAGTATTGAGTTCTTAGAGAGTTATACTGAGGAGTTAATCCACTGTGTATCTGGATGAACACTGACCATCTGGATCTGCCTTGTTCGATCAAGGATATTTGCAGAACATATTGGAAATGGGTAAGATGGCAATATGCTTCTCTAAGAGGGGATCTAGATGTTCTGGTCGAGGGACTGCAGCGAGGAAGAGGAGCCTTCTCCTGTAAAACCTGCAGAAGGGGATGTGCCACCAGACAATGGTTGCTTAGTTAAAGGTCAATAAATGGGTCAGTGTCAACTTCATGGCCTGGAGGAATGATCAGCTACACCAGAATAAGTGCCTTCCTCTTCTCTCTGTTAACTCTGACGCACTCTATCTCTACTACTGAACCCACACCCCCCCCCCCCCCCATCTAGGTTACAATGCTTTGCCATTCATTGTATTGCCTGCAACATCTTCCTAACTTGCCCTTCCAAACCATTAACCTGCCTACAATGCCTAGTCATGCTCTTGGAACACTCATTACCTTTCACTTACTTACACCAGAAATAACAGTTGTGCCACCCATTTTCATCAGTAAATTGTTTCCTTTCTTTAGTTACAGGAGAAAACAATCTATAACATGGCAAAGTGAGTCTATATGGTACAAGGTTCCCTGACATTAGACTCTTCACCCTATATGGAGAGATCCCTGATCCTCACAGGAGAAGACTGGGATGGAACCTATGGGGAATCCAAAACATCCATGTCCCGCCATATTAATTCAACCCCTGGAGCTTGATCTTGACTTATTGTGCCAGGATTCCCTGACTGCTGTGTGCTTCCATGGATTGTGGTAAGGATGACTCCCATAAGACTTTGAGACATGGCTGCCTGTTCGATACACTTGCAGTGTGTTTGCCATATAAGTTACTGGCCTGTGGTGCAGGTAAGAGATTCATGTAACACACTGCCATACAGCAAGACGTATGCTACCTTGACTGAGGAATGCTGAGCAGCAAGTCAAGCTGACTGCTTATGTGTCTTTGCTCACTTTGGAGCAGGGCAAACTGAGTGAGTGTTAAGAGAATAAATAAGCAACCCTGAGATACAGTCTGGTCCAATCCTTCAGCTAACCTCAGCAATGTGTCTTTGCAGCAACCTTTCAATGCTAGTTGTCACTGCACCCTGCAATCCAAGTCTGTGTTTCAGAGCATCCCACCAATCTATGGAGAGATGCCATGTTGGTCATGACAGATTGGCAAGTGCCAAATATCAATGTCCATGGGTACATGCACCTGTATACCATCTCCTGGGATGCTGTTTGGTCATTTGCAACATCGAGGTCCTTTCGAGCAAATGCTGCTCTGTAGCAGCAGTGTGTACCATCTATAAGATGCACAGTAGAAATTCACCAAAGATGCTTAGACAGCATCTTTAAAACCTAAGGCAGCTTCTATTTAGAAGTAAAAGGGAAGTAGATGCAAGGGAACGCCACCATCTGTAAGTTCCCCTCCAAGCCACTCACCATCCTGATTTGGAAATACCTCACCATTCTTTCATTGTTGCTGGCCCAAAATCCTAGAATTCCCTCCCTAAGTGCATGTGAGTCAACAGCATGTGGACTGCAGCAGACAAGAAGGCACTTCATCACCCCAAAGCAAATAAATGCTGGCTGGCCAGTGATGTTCATGTCTCATGAGTGAGTACAAAAAAAATGTCCAGTTACCCAGTCTGATCTCGATGTCAAATGCTCTAAGTTGGTTGGATGGTTTTGTAAGACAGAAAGCTAAATATTAATGAAATTAACAAGATGTTTAACAAGCAGTAGTTTACCTTAATTCTCAACTTGTTGCTACCGAATGAGAAACCTGTCATGCCACTTGTCAAAAACATGAAAGAAGGACCAGCATGCTCCCAACAGTAAGATCAGTTTTACCAAAATCTTCCCATAACCCCCAATGCTTAGATCCCTTGTGGTGTCTAGACAAAAGTGAGGACTGCAAATGCTGGAGATCACAGTCTAGATTAAAGCGGTGCTGGAAAAGCATAGCAGGTCAGGCAGCATCCAAGGAGCAGGAAAATTGACGTTTCGGGCAAAAGCCCTTCACCATTCATTCCTGATGAAGGGCTTTTGCCCAAAATGATGATTTTCCTGCTTCTCAGATGCTGCCTGACCTGCTGTGCTTTTCTAGCACCACTTTAATCTAGACCTTGTGGTGTCTGTCTTCACTGTACAAGATACAAATAGCACAAACAGAATATTTGCAAATTGAGAGGTAGGAGAGAGGAGCTTAAAATTATTATGAGAGAAGGAATACTGGGAAAACAAATAGAGTTAAAAGCTAACATGTGCCCTGGACTGAAGAACTTAAGCCTATGGTTTCAAAAGAAGTGACTGCAGAGATAACAGATACGTTATATGTGATCTTCTAAAATTCTGTAAAATTATGGAAATTCCTCTGCTGGTTATAAAACCATAATGTAACACCATTATTCAAGAAAACAAGAACTATGGGGCTAACACATGTCAGAGGAGAAAGTGAGGTCTGCAGATGCTGGAGATCAAAGTTGAAACTTTATTGCTGGAACAGCACAGCAGGTCAGGCAGCATCCAGGGAACAGGAGATTCGACGTTTCGGGCACAGGCCCTTCCTGTGCCCGAAACGTCGAATCTCCTGTTCCCTGGATGCTGCCTGACCTGCTGTGCTGTTCCAGCAATAAAGTTTCAACTAACACATGTCAGAGTCAACATGATTTTGTGAAAGAGAAATCAGGTTCGTCCGAACTTTAGAATTCTTTGAGAAAATAACAACTAAAGTAGATAATGGAGAGCCATGTGGTGTACTTAATTTCCAAAAGGCATTCAATAAAGTGCCATGTGAGAGGTTATAAATGAAATGAAGTATTGATGGTGTAGGGGGTCCATATTAGCATTGTCAAAATTCTGGTTAGCTAAAAAGAGGGCAGGAGTAGAAACAATTAAGTTATTTTCAGGTTAGCAAACTTGTGGAGTTACTCATAGATCAGTGCTAAATTTTCAACATGTGTCATGTGCATCATTGACTGGGATGAAGGGCTGAAATATGTACAAGCTAAATTATTTGATGACACAAAGATAGAAATAGAAATAGAAATAGAAATAGAAAAAATACAGTGCAGTACAGGCCCTTTGGCCCTCGGTGTTGCGCCGATCCAAGCCCACCTAACCTACACTAGCCCACTATCCTCCATATGCCTATCCAATGCCCGTTTAAATGCCCATAAAGAGGGAGAGTCCACCACTGCTACTGGCAGGGCATTCCATGAACTCATGACTTGCTGAGTAAAGAATCTACCCCTAACATCTGTCCTATACCTACCACCCCTTAATTTAAAGCTATGTCCCCTCGTAATAGCTGACTCCATACGTGGAAAAAGGTTCTCATGGTCAACCCTACCTAAACCCCTAATCATCATGTACACCTCTATCAAGTCACCCCTAAACCTTTTCTCCACTGAAAACAGCCCCAAGTGCCTCAGCCTTTCCTCATACGATAGAACATAGAACATAGAAGAATACAGCGCAGTACAGGCCCTTCGGCCCTCGATGTTGCGCCGATCCAAGCCCACCCAACCTACACTAGACCACTATCCTCCATATGCCTATCCAATGCCCGCTTAAATGCCCATAATGAGGGAGAGTCCACCACTACTACTGGCAGGGCATTCGATGAACTCACGACTCGCTGAGTAAATAACCTACCCCTAACATCTGTCCTATACCTACCACCCATTAATTTAAAGCTATGCCCCCTCGTAATAGCAAAGTAACAGGGAAAGAAACAGTATATATATTTTAGGTTGGTGACTTTCTTAAGAACTGAAAGAAGTTAGAAACGTAATTGCTAATAATGAGATTCTGAGCCAGGAAAAGGTGGGTGGAAAAGAATAATGGGAAAGGCCTGTGAAAGGGCAAGAATGATTAAATGATTAGAAGAATGATAGTGCAAGATAATAGCAGGTGGTCATGGCAGAAATGGAGTGCTGTAATTTCAGAGGGCAATAGATTGGTTAGGAGTTGTTGAGTAGAGAAATTGAAGCAGCAATTCCATTCCAGTGACTCCCAATGCAAAGATCTAGAAAAGATATGAGGCCAGATCATGGAGCCCATAAACAGAAATGCGACATATACAATCATGAATTTGAATAGAAGTAAGATATAATTCTACTTCCTTTGCTTATAACTTTGGCTATTATTTGTTCCTTGAAAAAAATGGTACAAATTCCTACAAGGGAATGCAATCAAATGGAATTTGACCTGTTTAGTTACCTTATAACATCAGTTCTGCTCACAATTCATGCTGTTAAGGAGGTATCTCTAAAGACAATCTTTATTCTTGAAATCATTATTAAAATTTTGAACTCATGATTTCATGCAGTTTATATGTTGTTCACAGGAATGATACAACAAGTAGAGTGTTACTCTCCGACCACTGTGCCTGATGTACTGCAGTGTTAGGTCACGATGTCCCAGTTATAACATTTTCCCCTCTCTCTCTCTATAATCATGAAATATAAAACCATAATGTCAAGAGATGACTGAAATGCCAAAAGTGGTACTGATATTTATTTTCTTACTGGATTTAGTATGCCACCAAGCACCCTTCCACCAAACTTCAGAAGGTCAGCAAACTGTCATAAATAACAAGGTCAACTTGTGTGGGGTCATTGAAAACAGGTCACATGCACAGAACACTGTAAACTCTTCTTACAGCCTTAAATTACAACCATGCATTGATGGCACGAAAGCACCAAATGTGTTCTAAACCAGCAAGCCAGTTAATGAAGGATAAAACTGGAACTAAAGTTTACTTGTATTGCACATATTTACAGAATTAAACAGTACAAGCACACACCCCTCACATAACCATACTAAAATTTCCTTCAATGTCTCTTAACGTATGCTTAAACATATGCTCTTAAATATGTTCCCCATCTGCATACAAGTAATCAGCATTCATGTGATATAAACAGAAGTTTTATTTCTCTTTAAATAAAAAAAAGCGTTAATATACACAACTATCATCGTAAAAAAGTGAAAGCAAAATAACTTCTATATTCTATGCAGAGAATTTCATTATGAGACACCATTCTTCTAAGCACCCTAATAGCTTCCTCGTATGAGCATTTCATTTTGTAAAACAATTGGACTTTTGAAAACATATGTCAATCATTGAGTTTTTTAGATTTCATTTCCATTCAGATTTGTTCTAAGCCATCAAGGTCATAATGCTTAGCATTTTCCATACAGTGCTCATTATCTCACAATAAAAATTAACCATATAACATATATTATGTTATGGTCAAATTTTAGCTGTCAACTTTTATTTGCTCATAATCACTATATTTGTATGTGGGGTTGTGTCTATTTTATTATCCCCAACATGGTTGACTTGATGTTGATAACCCAGCAGCAAGATTTTGCATATTTAAAAATGAAGAAGGTTAATTTATTTCCCATTCACTTGTCCTGGAGGCATAACAAAAATGTGTTGACTCATCCACTTGACTCACCAACACTATTAAACACACAAAATTAGATACAGATTAAGATAAAGCTGTTATAATTAAAAATGGGATTTAACTCAGCCTCTATTTCTGTGCAGATCTTGTTTCTTAATTGATGTTTTGATTGCAGTGAAGATCTTGAGAAACAAATGTCTCTGTGGCTGCAAAAGTTATTGTAGTTGATCTGCCCCAAGGGTAGATTTCTCAAGTGAACTTGAAGGTGGAATAGGTTACAGGAGTTCATCTTTCTTTCTATTTCAAGTGTTTGGGGATCACTTCTTTGACTATTTAGATGAAAGTAACTGTCTGATGTCTTTACCTGCAGGACTCTCTCTCTGATCAAATTCTCTTGAATACTAGTTTGAATTCTGCTGTTATCCTTTTAGCAAGTAGCAACAATCGTCAACTTATTATGTTGACCTTGCATTACATTATGTTATTGTTCAAATAAGGCACTGCAATATCTCAATAAGCAGAAATTGCTGAAAAACTCAGCAGGTCTGACAACATCTCTGGAGACAAAGGCGAGGTAACATTTTGGAAGTTCTGAAGAAGGATCACTGGACCCGAAACATTAACTCTGCTTTGACTCCAAAAAGAATTTCTGTGTTTCTTTTTGATTTCCAGCATCTGCTGTTCTTTGTTCTTTTTTTTTGTTTCAGTAAGCAGTCTAAATGTGACTTCTCACTGCCTGTAGTTTCAGTCTGCCAAAAGCCTTTGTGCTTGAATGGCAAATCAACATATTACAAAGGAAGTGTGAAATAAATTTAGTTTACTTTTTTCATGGGAGAAATAAAAGCCAGCATTCCATTTACTTTTGTAATCACTTTCTGTGCTAGACAGTGATACTTGGGGTGGCACGGTGGCTCAGTGGTTAACACTGCTGCCTCACAGCGCCAGGGACCCAGGTTTGATTCCACCCTCAAGCGACTGTGTGGAGTTTGCACATTCTCCCCGTGTCTGAGTGGGTTTCCCCCGGGTGCTCCAGGTTCCTCCCACAGTACAAAAATGTGCAAGTTAGGATAGATTTGCTATGTTAAGTTGCCCCATAGTGTCCAGTGATGTGCAGGCTAGGTTGACTGGCCATGGGAAATGCAGGGATTGGGTGGGATGCTCTTCAGAGGGTCAGTCTGGACTCAATGGGTTGAATGGTCTGCTTCCATGCTGTAGGGATTTTTTGATATTTGAACAATCCATTTAAAGTGTAATCACCACTATTTTTCGATTTTCATCATTCAGAAAGCACCCCATCCAAGTTTTTTTAAGTAGATGTCCTTACGTACGGTTACATTAACATCAAAGAGCCACATTTGTGCACATTCACCACTGTGCTATTATCTCTGTTGTAATTCTACCAGCTGCACAGCCCACAAAGCCATCTACCTCCATTTCAACCAAAAGTATCCGACCATTAACCCAGTACCCCATCTTTTTGTTACTCTTACCAAAGTGAATCACCTCACACTTACCTACATTGAACTCCATTTGCCACCTTTCTGCCCAGCTCTGCAGCTTATCTATATCCTGCTGTAACCTGACACATCCTTCCTCACTGTCAACTCCACCGACTTTGATATCATCTGCAAACTTGCTCACCCAACCTTCTAGACCCTCCTCCAGGTCATTTATAAAAATGACAAACAGAAATGGTCCCAAAACAGATCCTTGTGAAACACCGCTAGTAACTGCACTCCAAGATGAACCTTTACCATCAACTACTACCCTCTGTCTTCTTCCAGCCAGCCAATTCCTAATCCAAACCTCCAACTCACCCTCAATGCCATACCTCTGTATTTTTTGCAGTAGTCTACCATGGGGAACCTTATCAAACGCCTTACTAAAATCCATATACACCCGATCTACCGCTTTACCCTGGTCCACCTCCTTAGTCACCTTCTCAATGAATTCAATAAGGTTTGTGAGAGCAAAGTAATTTGTTAAAGAGTCTAAAAAAGAGGTTTAGATAGGCTAAACGAGTGGATATAAAATGTTTAGCTGAATACAAGGTAAAAAAAAATGAACTTGTTCAGTTTTATGGGAAGAAATGGGCTCAGTGGTTAGCACTGCTGCCTCACTGCATCAGGGACCCGAGTTTGATTACAACCTCGGGTGACTGCTCGTATGAAGTTTACTCATTCTCTCCTCGTCTGCGTGGGTTTCCTTCGGGTGCTCCAGTTTCCTTTCCACAGTCCAAAGCTATGTAGTTTGGGTGGATTGGCCATGCTAAATTGCCTATTGTGTCCAGGGATGTGCATGCTAGATGGGTTAGCCATGGTAACAAAGGGTTACAGTATTAGAATAGGCATGTGGGTCTGGATGTGTTTTTTCTTTAGAGGGTCAGTGTGGACTGGAGAGACAAGTGGCCTCCTTCCACAATTCCATGACAAGTTTTATTGTATTTTATTTAAGTGGAGAGTGTAAAAAATTCTACAGAGGGATTTAGATCTCCTGTTACATGAAGTACCAAATATTTCAATGCGGGTACACCAAATGATTTGGAAGTCTAATGAAATAGTCGTGTTTAATCCAAGAGAGCTCAAGAGTAAAAGCAAGGAAGTGTTGCAAGGATGTAGCTGTGAAGGGTGAGACCTGTATCTGGAATACAGTGTACAGTTAGTGTCTTCTCACTTAAGTTAGCATATGTTGCATTAACAGCTGTCCAAAGAATGTTCACTTGATTTTTGAGAAAAAGGAGTCATGTCATGAACTTCTTGGACCCATATCCACTGGATTTCAGAAGAATGAGAGTTAATCTTATCAAAAAATATAAGATCCTGGAGGTCTTTGACAGGGTGTCTGCCAATGAAATGCATCCTCTTGTGATTGAATCCGGAGCAAGAGGATAGGTCTTCCAATTTAGGATGAAATTAGGAGAATTTATTTTCTTGTAGAATCATTAGTCTATGGAATCTCTTCCCAGAGAACAGTGCAGATGGATCATTTAATATGTTTTAGGATATATTCAAGTTTGCGTTAAAGTTTTGATTGACAAGGATGATGGTGGACAGCCAAGTCAATAAAGATCAATCTAAAAACCAAAAGAACTGAAAATGCTGTGAATCAGAAACAATAATAGAAATTTTTGGAAAAGCTCAGCAGGTCTGGCAGCATCTGTGGAGAGAAATCAGCATTAATATTTTGGGTTGAGTCACTCTTCCTTAGTTATAATCTCATTGAAAGAGCAGAGCAGGCTTGAGGGGTCAAGTCTTGTATAATGAATTAGCAAACTGACGTGCTGCAGTTAAGCCAAGATTGACCTTAATTCAACAACATAGGAACATAATCTATGAGTTGTTGAACAAAGTCATTACCCATTCCAATTGGCACAAAAGTTGCAGTATAGCAGATCTATTGTATGACTTGGAAATCAAAACATCAGCTACTAAATACTGTGCTACCTCAGCATAAACTCTGAGTCATTGCCAATTCCTTAGCTGTACAACTGAACAGAACCCATTTACAATTCATTACCTACAAGCATAAATAGACTGCATATGGAATATAATTGTTCTCCTGAAATCTATGATTTTTTTCATAGAATCACTACAGTGTGGAAACAGACCATTCGGCCCAACAAGTCCAGACTAGCCCAGAGATTCCCACCCAGACCCATTCTGACACAAGTCCGGATTTGTGATGTCTGCTGTATATTGTCCTTGCCTCCAATACAAACAGGAGAGCACTTAATTACTGTGGCACTGTAAACCATGAACTTGATGCAGGGTGTGTAATTTGTCATCAAACACTTTTTCTCAGCTGGTCTGGCAGCATCTGTGGAGAGAAAACAGAGGTAAAGTTTTTAGTCTGGTGATCCTTTATTTTTCTCAGCTGGCCAAAGGCTGTGGCGGCAAACAGGATGTGATAGTGAGTTTCACCACTGATGCCTGCCCTTACAAACATTGAGGCTCCCATGGTATAGTAAATGATCCATAGTATTCTCTGTAAGTGCATTGATAATAGTTTGAGGCTTAGTCTCTGTGCCTGTGCACATGCAAGTGTCATCTGTGTATTACAATTTGACAGAGGTTGGAGGATCTGGGTTCTATACCGAAGTCAATGTGCATTTATCTGTTTCCTACCACTCTGTAAACTAGCTCCACTCTAGTAGGAAGTTTCTTGGATATTGCAGCAAGGAAGATGGAGAGTAGCACAGATATGACACAACCTAACTTGATTCCAGTTTGTGTTAGTAATGGCTCTGTGGTGGAGAGGATAGTGAAGAATTTCTGCAGGCAACCAAGTTTGAAGAGATTGTATAATCTTTCTTGGTTTATAGAATTGAAGGTCTTTGTGATATCAAAGGCAGCCATGAATAAAGGTAGCTGCTGCTCCCTGCATTTTTGTGGGCATATCCCCTGTGCCCCTTGCTGGATGAATATGCGTTGTGATTTCGGGAGGAGCTCTTCAATCATGGGGAAGATGATTGAGGATGATTCTTACAATGACCTTCCCTGTGGTGAACCACAGGAAGAGCCTTCTGTGATTACTGAAATCTGTCCTATCTTCTTTTTTGAAAATAGTCCCAATTACATCAACTTGAAAACCAGCATCTGCTCCTTTTTTCAGATGAGATAATCTCCATGAGCTAAGAGTGTTTCTCTGCCATATTTAATATTTGCACAGAGATTCCATTGGCCCTGTTGGTTCACAGCTGGTAGATAGCCTTTTCAACCTCTTTCAGGCACATTGTGCAGAGTGGTGATGAGTTGAATGCTGTGGAATGTGATCATAGGTACTCCATTAAGAACTCAGCTTTGATTAAGGAGATCCTGAAAGTGCTCCTTCCAATGAGACTGACTACTTCTCTGTTCTTGAAGAATGCCACTCCATTCTTCAAAGGGTATGTCTTAGAGTGCTTGCTGTAGATGGTCTTTGCTGTGCTGAAGAATATACACATTCCATGTCGAACTGAGTAACTGGTTTTCTTCCGTTGTTTACATCTACCATTTGTTCTTTAGGTCACAGGATTTTTTTCCTGGCCTTCATCTTTCTGTAGATAAATTTACTGTTCTCAAGTCTTGGTGGTACTTTCAGTTCAGGAGCTCTTGCAACACTTGATCATTCCCATCAAGTCAGTTTTGATCTTTTTCTGGTGAACAAACACAAAGTCTCCTCAAATGTATTGTTTATGATGGATTTAAGAGCAGGTTAGTCACTGTCAACTCTCTATGTTTCCTATTCATTGAACATCATTAGGTTGGGTTTGATGTGTTAACAGAGTAGGTTTTTTTAGTGGAATTCTTGAGTTCATTGATTCATTAACTACCACTGGGTTCTTTTGGGCCAGGATGGAGGTTGTAAATAAGGTCAGACAATGGTGTCTGTGTCTCTGCACATGCAAACATTATCTGTATTTTGAAACATAATCCAGCAGATATCAGCTCCACGGTGTGCGTAATGCAAACATTTTTGTAGTCCATTGTTCAGGCAATGGTGTAGTCAATCAGATGCCAATTTCTGGAACAAGTGTGTACCTGTGAGGTTATTTAGATTAGATTTTTTTCCCTACTGTATGGAAACAGGCCCTTCGGCCCAACAAGTCCACACCAACCCTCCAAAGGATAACCTACCCAGACCCATTCTCCAGCTATATATTTATCCCTGACTATTGCACCTGACCCTATGGGCAATTTAGCAAGGCCAACTCACCTGGCCAACATCTTTGGACTATGGGAGGAAATCGGAGCACCCAGAGGAAACACGCGCAGACACAGGGAGAACGTGCAAACTCCACACAGAATGTTGCCTGAGGCAGGAATCAAACCTGGGTCCCTGGCACTGTGAGGCAGCAGTGCTAATCACTGAACCACCGTGCTGTAATCCCTGATTTATTTATCTCTTTGATGAAATAAGGTATTTGTTATTACCAGACCAGGTTCTAGACATTTTGTTGTGAGGAGGACTCCACTGTTATGTGATTTCCCTCTGCCTTCCATCAGTTTTTGTACCTCCCAACTCTGACACTCAAATCACTAAGGAGAATCAACCCATCTCCCTTTAGGATATTGATTGATCATGGCTGGAGTAGAATACCACTTCAACCTCATTCATTGCTTCTAGGGTTGGGGTATTTGTACTGATGGCTGTGGTGTGCTACTTCTGGGTTAAGGTGAGTTTTGGGGTCATGAGGCATTCATTTATCTCACAGAGGAGGATTCCTGAGACAACTAATTTGTTATTTCATGCTGAAGTCAGCACTAAGTCGTCTGTTGTTTTACCTTTTCCAGAAGAAGGTGAATCTGCTATCATATTCATTCAGCTGTCTTTCTCCTATCCACTATGTATAACTTAGGGCAACAACATCAATGTTGTAGCTTTGGAATTCCTGAGTGATGGAAAAGGTGGGATATTCAGGTCCATCAGTGGTTCACGAGGGTTCTGATATTTCAGGACTCATATTTCATTTTTGGGATGAAATATGCCTGTGCATGAGATGTTTTAATACGGGGTGGTAGTCGTATAGCAAATGTTTGGCCATAGGCTGTTGATAGGAATTGTCAAGAAATTGGAGACAAGCCTCCACTGCATGGGCAGGGACTAATACATACAGATGAAATTCCCCATGACTACCCCCTGCCTAGAGGACTACGTTCTTGCTCGCTAGTGGGTTGGTGTTGAAGCAAAGAGGGTGCTCCACATCATTCAGCACCTGTAGGATCAGCAAAGACCCATTGCTGTCACAACAGCAAATGGATAGGCAATCAGATCTTCCTTCTGTGCTGCCGCTACAGTTAATTCCTTACTACTCGCTGTGTGAAAAAATCATTTTGTCACTTTGCATTTGCTTGTTTTGCCAAATACTTTAAGACTGTGCCCTCTGACTCTTGATTCTTCTATGAGCTGTAACAATTTCTCCCTATTCACACTCTCTAGTCTCCATGTGATTTTGAAAACTTCTATCAAATCTCCTCTACTTTTCTTCTCCAAGGAAAACAATCTCAATTTTTCAGATTTTTTTCTCAGAACTGAAGTGCCTCAAGCATGGAACCATTCTCATAAACATCTTCAGTGCTCTTTCCAATGTATCCACATCCTTTCAATAGTGTTGCACTCAAAACTGTAAACAATACTCTAGATGAGGTCTAACCAAGTCCTATATAAGTTCATTATAACTTCCCTGCCGATGTTAAACAATAGTAGAATACTCTATACTTTATTAACAGCTTTCTCTACTTGTCTTGTCATCTTTAATGACTTATGCAGTTTTCTCTGCTCCTACATGCCATTTAGGTTGTAACCTTTTATTTTATACAATCTCTCCATTTTCACCTCACACTTCTCTGCATTGAACTTCATCTGCTACCTATTTGCCCAATCCCCCAATTTGTCAATGTTCTTTCGACGTTCTACATTATCCTTCTCACAGTTATAATTCTTCCAAGTTTTGTGTCATCCACAACTTGGAAATTGTCCTCTGCACACCAAGACTTAGCTCATTAATATAAAACAGGAAAAACAGTTCCTCAATACTGACCCCTAGGAACTCCACTACACTGTAAAGAATCTAAACTAATCTAAAGTAGGTGGTTGAGGGCAAAGTCAAATGGGTCTTTCACTGTTTAAAAAGGTGGCATGGTGGCTCATGTGGTTAGCACTGCTGGCTCCACAGCACTGGGGTCCCAGGTTTGATTCCAACTCTCTGTGTGAAGTTTGCACATTCTCCCCGTGTCTGCATGGGTTTCCTTGTGCAGGCCAGATGAATTGGCCATGCTAATTTGCCCATAGTGTTAGGTGCATTAATCAGAGTGAAATGGGTCTGGGTGGGTTACTCTTTGGAGGGTTTGTGTGGACTGGTTGGGCCAAAGGGCCTGTTTCCATACTGTAGGGAAACTAATCTAAACCTTGTCTGAGCGTGGCTGTTGGTTTGTGTGCCGTTATGAGTCCTAGGGGTCGCAGTAGTCTGGCAGTCAGTTCCGAGATGCTCCTGATGTATGGTAGTGTGGCTAGTCCTTTTGGTTGTGATATGTCCTCGTTCCTTGGTCTTTCTCTTAGGCATCTGTTGATGAAACTAATGTAGTGTACAAAATACCATGCAAGGACTGCACTAAACACTATATAGGACAAACAGGAAGACAGCTAACAATCCGCATACATGAACATCAACTAGCCACGAAACGACACGAACAGCTATCCTTAGTAGCCACACACGCAGACAACAAGCAACATGAATTCGACTGGGACAACACTACTATCATAGGGCAAGCCAGACAGAGAACAGCCAGGGAATTCCTAGAGGCATGGCATTCATCCACAAACTTCATCAACAAACACATCGACCTGGACCCAATATACCAACCACTACAGCGGACAGCTGAAACTGACAACCGGAAGCGGCAGGGACAGACCACTATAAACACTGGAGGAAACATCAAAGAGCTTCGCAGGAGGCTCCCAAGCACTGATGATGTCGCCTAGCCAGGAGACGAAATGTTTGCAACACAAACTTTCAGCTCGGCGAACAGAACCACAACATCTCTGACTGTATAACATTTCTTTAAAATTACACTGAAGTGCAATCCTAGATTGGGCACTTTAGACCTTGACATAAACATGCAATTTCTCATTGAGAGCTAATAGTACAAACAGTTATAGAGTCATTGAGTCAAAGAGCTGTACATTATGGAAACAGATCCTTTGGTTCAACTCTTCCATGCTGACCAGATATGTTAAATTAACCTAGTCCCCTTTGCCAACATTTAGCCCATATCCCTCCAGACCATTCCTGTTCAATGGCCTGGTGGCTCAGTGGTTAGCACCACTGCCTCACAGCACCCGGGTCCCAGGTTTGATTCCAGCCTCGGGAGATTGTCTGTGTGGAGTTTGCACATTCTCCCCGTGTCTGCGTGGGTTTCCTCCCACAATCCAAAGATGTGCAGGTCAGGTGAATTGGTCATGCTAAATTGCCCATAGTGTTAGGTGCATCAGTCAGAGGGAAATGGGTCTGGGTTGGTTACTCTTCGGAGGGTCGGTGTGGACTGGTTGGGCCTGTTGCCATACTGTAGGGAATCGAATCTAATCTAAAATGTACCAGCTTCCACTACTTCCTCTGGCAGTCCATTCTATACACACGTGAAAAAGTTGCCCATTTGGACTTTTTAAAATCTTTCCCCTCTCACCTTAAACCAATGTCGTCTAGTTTTAGACTCCCCTTCCCTGGGGAAAAGACCTTGGCTATTCATCCTTTCTATGCCCCTCATAAGTTTAATAAACTTCAATAAGGACACCCAACAGTCTCCGACACTCCAAAGGAAAATAGCCCCAGCTTATTCAGCCTCTCCCTATAACTCAAACCCTCCAACTCTGGCAACACCTTATAAATCTTTTCTGAACCCTTTCAAGTTTCAAAATATCCTATCTATAGCAGGGAGACCAGAATTGAATGCAATATTCCAGAAGTGTTCTAACAATTTCCTGTATAGCCACAACATGACCTCCCGACTCCTATATTCAGTGCACTGATCAATAAAGGAAAGCATACTAAATGCCTTCTTCACTATGCTATCTATCTCCGACTCCAATTTCAAGGAACAATGAACCTGTGCTCCAAGGTCTCTGTTCAGCAACACTCCCCAGGACTTATCATTAAGTGTACAAGTCCTGCCCTGATTTGTCTTTCCAAAATACAACATCTACATTTATCTAAATTAAACTCCATGTGCCACTCCCATCTGATCAAGGTCACATTGTATTCTGAGGTAACCTTCTTCAATATGCACTACATCTCCAATTTTGGTGTCACCTGCAAACTTACTAACCATACCTCTTAAGTTCACATCCAAATCATTTATATAAATGATAAAAAGCAATGGACCCAGCATCAATCCTTGTGGCACACAGCTGATCACAGGTCTTCGATCTGAAATGCAACCCTCCACTACCACTCCACATATTCTACCTTTGAGCCAGTTTTGCATCCAAATGGCTAGTTCTCCCGCCTTCTATCTGATCTAACCTTGCTAACCAGTCTAACATGATGAACTTTGTCGAATGTCTTACTATATTTCACGTCCACCGCTGTGCCCCCCCCATCAATCCTCTTCTCTACTTCATAAGAACTCAATTGAAGTTAGTGAGACATGATTTCTCATGCCTTTTCAAATACAGATAAATCTGGTCGCTCAGGATCCCCTCCAACGACTTACCCACCACTGATGTCAGGCACACCAGTCTGTAATTCCTTGGCTTTTCCTTAACATTTTTTCTTAAACAGTGGCACAAAGTTAGCCCACCTCCAATCTTTAAGCACCTTATCTGTGGCTATTGATGACATAAATATCTTAGCAATCATTTCCCTAGCTTCCCACAAAGTTTAGGGTACACCTGATCGGGTTCTGGGGATTTATCCACATTTATAAGACGTCCAGCACCTCCTCCTCTGTATTATGGTCATTTTTCAAGATGCCGCTATTTATTTCCCCAAGTTCTCTAGCTTCCATATCCTTCCCCACAGTAAACATTGATGCAAAATATTAATTTAGTATCTTCCCCATCTCCTATGTTTCCACACAAAGGAGGCCTTGCTGATCTTTAAGGGGCCCTATTCTCTCCCAAGTTATCCTTTTGTCACTAACGTATTTGTAGAACCTTGAAGTTTTAGCACTGTTCCCCTTTAGAGAATTGGTCTTGTACTTCTAGATTGAATTCACATCAAAACAGCAGCAGCAAAGATGATTTAATGCCTTTCTTTTATTATCATACCTGTTTTGGGAAAAGAATTGCAGAATTAACTGACGCAGGTAAGTATAGAATTCTTCAGTATAGAATTTTTGTTTGTGTGTGTTTTCCATACTTTCTTCTAAGATTGTTTATTAGTTTTAAAGGACATCCCTAACCTAATTGTCTTTTTAAAAACAGTGCTGTCCTTGGCCATTTGTAAACAGGTAGTTTTATTTGAAGTAAAGAGAGGACTGGAGTACTTACAGATGTTTCTTGCTTCTTTTAAGGTACTATGCTTCAGTACAGGTTAGTACCTTTAAGTTTTTTGTATTTGTAATTTCAGCTCTGA
The DNA here is from genome assembly GCF_004010195.1 of Chiloscyllium plagiosum. NCBI lineage: Eukaryota > Metazoa > Chordata > Chondrichthyes > Orectolobiformes > Hemiscylliidae > Chiloscyllium > Chiloscyllium plagiosum. The sequence continues at coordinate 69,139,871 of NC_057718.1, forward strand.
ACTTGACAGGTTGATGACTGTTGGGAAAATGATCTTGTGCAACTGCAACACTTGTCACTATTTCAGCCTTTATTAAGATCTACTTACTGCCAATAACTAGCAGTCACCAGAAGTGTTCAGTGCCCACTTGCTGCCACCATCGTCATAAGCATGTTGCACTTTAGTTTTCTACATATTAGTCCATATGACACGTACCACAGAGAGTCAGTTTTGTTGAAACAGATCTCGCTGTTTATTAAGATCAATTATTTACATAGTACAAATATGATGGACACAATCTGTCACTTCCCAAGGCTCTGGAAATGTTAGTTCACCATCCATAACATGCCCAGGCCTTAGCTTCCCTCTATTGCTGACCGTTACAGAATCCACTTTGCAGCAAGGCAAGAATAAAATGCACTACAAAATAAAAATTCCAAATCCAAATTTATGAATCAAACCATACCATATTGTGTATATTCTGCAGTTTTACTATCTTTACCTATCTGCATGTCAAACTTACTTTTAGTCTAACTCCTCACCCAAATCATTCTAAATCATTATAGGAGCTATGTCAGTTTCACCAGCTATAGACTAAGTCCAAAAACAAGATTCGTCCACTTTTGGGTTTTTTATACTATTAAATGTATCTCAGAATAAAACATATGTTTTTCATATAACAACAGAGACAAATCACCTGCATTGACCAATCTCATGTAACATGCAGAGCATACAGACCAGACTGGTCATCCAACCACCTGATTCTGGACTCTACAGAGTAGACCTTGGGGATCCTGGGCTTTGAGATTGTTATAATGGTGGGTCAGAATCCTGAAGTATTTATAGACAAGTTTTACTTTGAATTCTAAAATGTGTTGTTTTCGAAAGGATTGGTACAGAATTAATATGCCGGTTCATTGACTGGCAAAGTTCTGCGTGAAGTCAATGGAATGTTACACAAGTAAATTGTGAAACTCCAAAAAGGGAGAAACTTTTCAAGAAGAGATAATGAGGGGCTGCTTATCTCGGTACTCCCAGCAGAAAGTCACCTATTGCAGAACTAAACAGAAAAGATGTTTAAAAGCTTGTTTCAAGTCCTTGCATGCTGTGAAAGTCATAGTCAAAGAATTACCCCCTAGTTACCCTAAAGAGAGAGCTCAGAAGAGCCAGGAGGAAACATGAGAAGTTGTTGGCAGATAGGATCAGGGTAAACCCTAAGGCTTTCAATAGGTATTTAAGGAATAAAAGAATGACGAGAGTAAAATTAGGGCCAATCAAAGATAGTAGTGGGAAGTTGTGTGTGGAGGAGATAGGGGAAGCACTAAATGAATATTTTTCAACAGTATTCACTCTAGAAAATACTGTTGTCGAGGAGATTACTGAGATACAGTAATGGGTGTGATTGAGGTTCACAAGGAAGACGTATTAGAAATCCTGCAGAGTGTGAAAATAGATAAGTCCCCTGGGCCGGATGGGATTTATCCTAGGATCCTCTGGAAAGCCAGGGAGGAGATTGTCGAGTCTTTGGCATTGATCTTTAAATCGTCATTGTCTACAGGAATAGCGCCAGAAGACTGGAGGATAGCAAATGTGGTTCCCCTGTTCAAGAAGGGGAGTAGAGACAATCCTGGTAATTATAGACCAGTGAGCCTTACTTCAGTTGTTGGTAAAGTGTTGGAAAAGGTTATAAGAGATAGGATTTATAATCAACTAGAAAAGAATAATTTGATTAGAGATAGTCAGCACGGTTTTGTGAAGGGTAGGTCGTGCCTCACAAACCTTATTGAGTTCTTTGAGAAGGTGACCAAACAGGTAGATGAGAGTAAACCAGTTGATGTGGTGTATATGGATTTCAGCAAGGCGTTCGATAAGGTTCCCCACAGTAGGCTATTGTACAAAAGGTGGAGGAATGGGATTGTGGGAGATATAGCAGTTTGCATCAGTAATTGGCTTGCTGAAAGAAGACAAAGGGTGGTGGTTGATGGGAAATGTTCATCCTGGAGTCCAGTTACCAGTGGTGTACCGCAAGGGTCGGTGTTGTGGCCACTGCTGTTCGTCATTTTTATAAA
>NC_057718.1:69144345-69144514 GCF_004010195.1 Chiloscyllium plagiosum
GTTGGAGTAACCGGAATGCAAAGTACCGGGTTAATGGTAAGATTCTTGGTAGTGTAGATGAGCAGAGAGATCTCGGTGTCCAGGTACACAGATCCTTGAAAGTTGCCACCCAGGTTGACAGGGTTGTTAAGAAGGCATACAGTGTTTTAGCTTTTATTAATAAGGGGAT
>NC_057718.1:69144634-69216988 GCF_004010195.1 Chiloscyllium plagiosum
TGCAGAGGAGATTTACTCGGATGTTGCCTGGTATGGAGGGAAGGTCTTACGAGGAAAAGCTGAGGGACTTGAGACTGTTTTCATCAGAGAGAAGAAGGTTGAGAGGTGACTTAATAGAGACATATAAGATAATCAGAGGGTTAGATAGGGTGGACAGGGAGAGTCATTTTCCAAAAATGGTGACAGCGAGCACGAGGGGGCATAGCTTTAAATTGAGGGATGATAGATATAGGACAGATGTCAGAGGTAGTTTCTTTACTCAGACAGTAGTAAGGGTATGGAATGCTTTGCCTGCAACGGTAGTAGATTCATCAACTTTAAGTGCATTTAAGTCGTCATTGGACAAGCATATGGACGCACATGGAATAGTGTAGGTTAGATGGGCTTCAGATTGGTGTGACAGGTCGGCGCAACATTCTATGTTCTATGTTATGTTCTATGTTATCCCTGTGTTGCAAGTAACTATCCACTCTTAACTCCAACTGCCGAAAACATGTTAAGAAGGAACCAGGACAACAAAGGGCTTTCTCTCATCCTGAATGCTGGAATTCAATCATAGTTGAAAAGCATTGGAACTTCAACAAGCTTCCAAACTCAAGCATCATAAAATATTGACTGTTCAATTACCAACGCCAATGCTACTGGGAACCTTCCAGTGCAACAACAGCAACGCTCAACTATCTGCTCCTAGCCAACAATTCAGATGTTGATATACCTCCATGTTTTGTTTTTAATCTTTTATCTTGTACTCAATTTTTATTTCTAATTCATGTATGTTTATGTCTTGCATTACTAATTCTTCCTGCATTTAGTATTTAATAAATTAAAACTTCTTGTTATTCCAATTAAGTCTGGTTAAATTGGCTCCTTTTCAAGCAAGTTTATTTGGGTTTGGGAGAAAATTATCCTCATGGGAAGGGATCGTTTCAAGTTCACTTTGTTACAACCACCCAAGGGGATGAGTGAATAAAGAAAGGGGATTAGTTCATCCCTTCTCATCAGGGAGCTTAACAGATTGGCGTATCCTCTCTGGACCTACATGATTTGATGGGGTTCACTCTAGTCTATTGTAAAAAGGTAACAGAAATGTCAGTGAGCCACATTATTTTTCTCTTTCCTATACATTTGTTCCTTCACAGATATATATTGCAACATAACGTTTTGCACTGTACTGCCATATGTGTATTGCCAACATTTATGTAGCTGATGACCTTCTTGACAGCTTCCTTGAACAAAGTAAAGCTATTTTGGATGTGGATATGCTCAGTATGTGTTCAATTTATCATGAAACCCATCCTACATACTTCCTTCACTATAGTACTGTGTGTGACCTGACTGAATTATTGTTAAACATTTCATGGCTTTGATGTAGTGATATTGCACTGTTTTAATCTTTCTCCATGTTTCCAAATCAATCAGGTTGCCTCTAGCTCTTTATGGATTTGTGTGCCAAATCAGATCATCATTTAGCAAATGGTCTTGTGCTGACAGAGATTTCTGCATTGGAATGCCAGGTATAGATTTGACATGTTGCTGAATGACAACGATTGATTGTTTGATGAACATGTTGGCAAAATCTATTTGAAATGTCCACTGAATGGTGAACTAACTATTTTGGTTTCAATCCAAATTTTAGTTGAATTTCAGTTGGAAACTTTGTTCATATTTTACATTGTGCTATGAAGAAAATACCTTTGCTTGAATAGCACCTGGAGCACTATTCATTGTCAATGCCACAGTAAAAGCACTCATCCATCAGACTCATTGCTTAATAATGTTTCAGGTATCATATAACAGTATCTGAATCAAATGCCTGCAGTTCCAAACTCAAGAAACCTGTTCATTCAGTTATTGAATAACAGAGGCCACTACCTAATATATTCAGTCAGTTGCTTCCATAACCTTGTCTGAGTTCGTCACAGAAACATAGAGATCTGCTGGAAATAGTTGCTTACTTTTTATTCAAATTTCTTATTTATCCCAGCTTCTCCAATCACCTTTTGGCTATACATTACCTGTGGTTAAGCATCTATGTAACTAAGCTTAGAAAAAGCACTCTTACTGCACAGTGATAGTGTCTCTTCCTCTGAGCCAGACATCCAGGATTCAAGGCCCACTTGCTTCAGAGGCATATTACAACATGCCCAAATAAGTTTATTAAAATATCTAGAAAAGGCCTGAAGGCCTGTATTTTTTTTTTAAATTCCCAAGGAAACATAAAACAAAAATGGCTAGGTTTTGCAATGCAAGCTTTGAAAAGTCAATCCCTTTTGACACAACTTTCCTTTATATATTTCAGAAAGCTAGGTAAATGAAAGATAATACTGAAGTCAATCTTTACTAAGTCTTATGTTTACTTTATATTACAAGCTTACATACTTTTAAGTCAATAACCATAGTTTCAATATGTATCACTTCATATGTACTCAAACAAAACTCCAGTTAATACCCACAACCTGCATAAAATTAAACAATTAATGTATAATTAGCAGATTAGTGCTGCGATAATGTTCTTACCTTTCAGCCAGGAGACCTGGGTTCAAGTCTCACCTGCTCTACAGTGTGTTATAAAGTCTCTGAACAGATTCTTTAGAAAATACTTGCAATTAGCAAATTTCCTTCTATCTTTAAACAAAAAAAAGTGTTAATACACACACACACATACACACAGACACACAGACACACACACACAATCAACATTTCAAAACAAATGAAACAAAATCTCCATAATTGTACAAAGTAATACATTGTGTGAATCATCTCACTTCTAAACTTCTCAATTTTTTGCACTATTGCATCTTGCTGTGGTAACCTACTGGAAATCACGCCCCAGTATTAGTGGAATCATCACAAAATTAAAGATTTTATTAAAAAAATGCAAAATTCCCTGATTTTATTTGTCCTTTCGATCCAGGTTGACAGAGTGCAGACCAGGTTTCTGTGCTCAACAAGATATAGTATTTAACACAAATAAATAGATATTAACTACAGATAAACAATTATGAACCATCAACATATTTGGTCTTGCATAGTGCTGCGATAATGTTCTTACCTTTCAGTCAGGTTAAAACTAGTTGTTAAAACTCTAACACCCTTATAAACATTCCTCTACAAATATGTACAGACAGGGAAAAAAAAGGAAGAGTAATTTGTGGAGGGAAAGACTTGGAAAGAAGTTCAGTGGTCTCTGTTCACAGGATTCACTGAGATGGTGCTTTTGGCTGTGTTGCTCCATGATTCTCCTTTTCTAGATACTTCCACTTGCTTTCAAAAGCTACAAGGTGGTTGGCTCATACTTATAAAATCTCTGGTTTAATGGTTAAGAGCCACAGCTTACAGCAATTGCTGAAGGAAAAAAAATAAAACTGACTATTTTTAGGCTTCAGATGCTTATTGCTGCAGAGCTCCTTTCACAAGCTCATTTCATTCCAGAGATTCAATTACTTTTGACTCAAACAAACATTCACAGCCACAAATTGTTCAGCTACCTAGAAGCCAGTCGGATAGTGTTGGTAGAAGGCCTTTCTCATTGGTAACTGGCTATTTGTTCACAAATCAAGCAGCTACTTATTTCTGACCAAATGTTTATTTGTACCCAGTCCCCTTAGCTCAAGCTTGTCCGTAACGAGATTTCCACGAGTGCTTGAACAAACAGCACTAACAATGAGTGCCAGGTTGCTTTTAAAATGTGCAACAATCCTTAGCTTTTAAGCCAGTTCTTTTCCAATGTCAGTTTGCAATCAAAAGTTCAGATAACAATAGAAAAAAGGTAGGGGAGTCTTTACAGTACAAAAACGTATAAAACAGATTGTTAATCAATTTAATTTGAGATTTCTTTCTGTCCAATATTTATTTCAAGCTAGCAAGGTTAGTCTATAATTATCTCGTTCACCTTTTACATAGAATGTGCACTACCCCAATAGATGATTATTTACATAATATTCAATGGGTTTCTAATCTTCAGTATGTCTTTCAATAAAGAATCTCACTTTAATTATTTGACAACTTAAAATTTATATGCACTGCCTGTGCAAGAGCCAATGTTTCAGCAGTTGCATTACTTTTAACAACTCCTTATTTTCTTAGCTCCCCAAGCTAAAAGGCACCACTCCTATTTTCATCCATTAGAAAAATTACAAAAACAGCTGGACTTAAATTCCCATCAGGAAGGTATGCAAAGAGTCACCAAAAATGAGTAGCTCCATGTTCTTTGGATCACCTAAGGATATTAAATTAATTATGCATTTCCACTGATTTATATTTTTACATGTAACCCAACTTCGCAATCATAAGAACTTCTGTTTCGATTTTGCTTCTGAGACTGTCCTGTAGTCTTTATTCTCTAATCAGTTGAAGCTACGGCCTCTATTCATTTTTATGTTAGTATTGTGAGACCTCCCTTCCTTACTAGAAAAAGTTATTTCTTTATTGCCTGCTCATTTCCAAACAAAGAGTGACTTCTGGAACCACTATCAGCACTTGCATCGTGCTTTGGTACTCTTCCCCCTTACCCATTTTGACAGTCTACAGGGTTTACTTGTTGGCTAACAAACTGATTAATCAACGAATGTTTAACTTTTCAGTAGTATTTCCTGCACAGCTGTCATTTCTCACCATTCACTTTACTTCTTTCGAATGTATAAAACAATATAGAACAGTAAATGGCCCTTAGGCCCACCAAGCCTGCACTGATTCCTAATCCTTATTTAGATCTGCTACATATTGCCTATATGCAGTTTCTGTCCTTCTGTTCACCTATCTATCCAGATAAACCTTAAATGTTGCTAATATGCCTGCTTTCAACATCTCCACTGGTAGTGCTTTCCAGGTACCCACCAGCCTTTGTGGGAGAGATTTTCCCTGCACTTCTCCCCTAAACTTTCCTCCTCTTATCTTGAACCTGGTATCCTCTTGTAGTTGACATTTCCAACCTGGGAAAAGCCTTCTGACTATCCACCCTATCAACTCCTCGCTCAGCTTCCGTCTTTCCAGTGAAGACAATCCGAGTTTATCCAACCTCTCCTCATAACTAAAAGCCTCCAGACCAGGCAACATTCTGTTAAAACTTCCCTGCATCCTCTTCAAAGCTTCTACGTTCTACTGGTAGTGTGGTTACCAGAACTGCACACGATATTCCAAGTGTAGCCGTAAGTTTTACACAGCTGTAACGTAACTTGCCAGTTTTTATATTTGATGCCCCACATGATGAAGGTAAGCATGCTGTATGCCTTCTTGGCCACCTTAATCAACTGGTGTTGCTACTTTCAGGGATCTGTGGACCTGTATATCTAGATCCCTCAGTATGTCAATTTTCCCTAATGGTCTTACCATTTAATGTATAATTTGCACCTGAATTTGGTCATCCAAAATGTATCACCTTACATTTGTCAGATTAAACTCTGCCATTTCTCCATTTTGAAAAACACTTTTCCACCACTACTGTCTATGATCAAACAATGATATGGAGGCGTTGTGATGGACGGAGGTGAACAAAGTTAAAAATCACAACACCAGGTTTATTTGGAAGTACTAGCTTTCAGAGCACTGCTACTTCATCAGCTCCCTGATAAAGGAGCAGCACTCCGAAGTCTCATTCTGCTGTTGAGATTTTTAATTCTTTAATCAAGCCAGTTTTGTATCAGTCTCGCCAACTCACCAGGGTCCCCTAAGATTCCATATTTTGTACCAGCCTGCCAGGAGGTACCTTATCAAATGTTTTACTAAAGTCCATGTAGACAATATCTATTGTTCTTTCCTCATCATTCATTCTTGTCATCTCCTCAAAAATCTCATTCAAGTTAATGAGACCTAAACTTATTTGCACAAACCTGAGCTGCTGATTGCTAACAAGTCCATTCACTTCCAAATGTGAATAAATCCAGTCTCTCAGTATTTTCCCCACCACTGACATCAGGCTCACTGGCCGGTAATTACCTGGATTACCTGTTTCCTTTTTTAAACAAAGAAAGGCCATTGGCTATTCTCCAGTGCTCTGCAACCTCACCTGATAGCAAAGAGAATGCAAAGATATCTGTTAAGCCCCTAGCTATTTTCCTTGTTTGCTTCCCACAGTATCCTGTGATCAATCCCATTTAGCCCTGGGGGTGTATCAACCTTAATATATTTTAAGACACCCAACACTTCCTCCTTCATTATGTTGACTTGCCTGAGAGTATTCGCACACCTTTCCCAAACCTGAATGTCCCTCTCTTTGGTGAATACTGGTGTATAGCACTCATTAAGGATCTCACCCATTTCCTTTGGGTTCCACACATAACCTCCCTCCTTTTAACCTTGACTGGGCCTTCTCTTTCCTAAGCTACCCTCTTGCTTCTAATGTATGTATAAAATGCCTTGTTATTTTCCTTAACTCTGTTGACCAAGGAGAATTCATAACTCCTTTTTGAGCTCCTTCCTACTTTCTCTATATTCTTCACAGCTTTTGTCTACTTTTATTTGCCTAAATATTAGGTATGCTTCCTTTTCTTTTTGAAGAAGCTGATCATTTCTGCTGTTATCCAAAGTTCCCTAATCCTGCCATTCTTATCCTTCATTTTTACAGAAATGTGCCTGCCTAATTTGGTCAAAGTTGGCCCTCCCCCAGTTTAACACCTTCATTGGAGATCTATTCTTGTCCTTATCCATAAGCATCCAAAAACTTACAAAATTATGGTCACCACAAGTACACCTAAACAGTTCCTTTGTGTTTTACAATTTTTCCTGTGTCTAATGACCACCCATGCTACCACTTGATTTCTTGATCAATTATATTCTATTCCTCAGGGTTTTTTTTCAACAGAATATTAGAGACTCAAAGTGCCTTGTTTGTTTCCATCAGCTGTTCAAAGACATGGATTTTGTAATTAATCTTGTTTAATCATGGCAAATGAAGTCTCATGTTCTTTATTCTTTCATGGGACGGGGACATTGCTAGCAAGGCAAGCACTTGTTGTCCATCCTTATTTACCTTTGAACTGAGTAAAGCTTTAGGTCATTTCAGAGAGTAATTATGGGTCAATCATACTGTTGGTCTGGAGTCATACATAGGTCAGACTGGTAGATTTCCTTCCCTGAAGGAATCAGTGAACCAGATGCATTTTTTTTAAAGATCATTTGTCATAGTCACCTTTATTGTGTCTAGTTTTCATATTCCAGATTTATTGTCTAAATTCAAATCCAATGCTGCCGGGGTGACATTTTATCTTGCCTCTGAATTCCTAGTTTAGAAAAAAAAATCATGGAATAAGGATCTTACTGCTTGGGCCAGCAGTTGTTTTTCATTTCTAGTTGCCGTAGTCCAGTAATATTATAATTATGCCAAGAATCTCCACATTTTATTCCATATTTTAAGTATTAAGTTTGTCATACCCAAATACCTTGCAAGGGCAATTCCATTCCCTTTGACCCTCTATTTTATAATACACTAGATCTCCTGAAATAAATTCTGTCCTGGATTGATTGATTGATTAATTGCTGATACAATGTCTCTGACCCCTTAATGTTTTCCTCATGACCTTAGATTTGGATGGACATTTCGCTCCCTGCATGTAAAGCATCCAAATGTGCAGGAAGATAGAACTAATAGCAGCAGTTTCTAGAGCAGAATCTATTTCATATCACAGAAGAAAGTTTGGGATTCACACAAACATCAATTGTTATAGACATACTCTCCAACTATCTGGAATGAGTTATTGCATGAACTGCTTATGGTTGCAAACATGTAATTTGATTATTAGTAAAAATTGTATGCAGCATTTTGTTGATCGCTACGTGATTCTTTTCACAGAGCTCACTACTGAAAACTCTTTCAACAGCGGTGTTTATGATGATAATGTTAACAGTTTCGAAAATTGTTCTCAGCAGCAAATTCCCTTTCATTATCAAACTGAGGTAAAGATCAATCAGGTAGGTGTTGTCCCAATCCTTTCTTTATTAATTTCATAGAATCGCTACAGTATGGAAACAGGCCATTTGGCCCATCAAGTCCACACCAACCCTCGCACCACCCTATCTTATCCTATCCCTGTAACTCTGTATTCTCCACTGCTAATACACCCAGCCTGCACACTACGAGCAATTTCGTACAGCCAATCTACCTAATCTGCACATCTTTGGACTGCGGGAGGAAACGAGAGCACCCAGAGGAAACTCACACAAACATGGGGAGAATGTGCTAACTCTACACAGACAGTGGCCAAGGGTGGAATCGAACCTAGGTCCCTGGTGCAGCAGTGCTAACCATTGAGTTACTGTGCTGCCCCAATTTCTCTACAATTTGTCAATGATCAATGTTTTTAAAGTTCTTACTAACATTTTTGCTCAAATTAGATATTTTTGCTCAAAGGATCTAGAGTGTGACCCATAACCTTCTGAAATGGTTGTTTTCTTGTTGTTAGAACCCTTGCTGATTTTTCATAATTTTTATTTTTATTCTTTAATCAATTTTGAATTATGAGCTGGAAATGACTGGTGGATGTTGTACAAGACACTGGTTAGGCTACTTTTGGAATACTGCATGCAGTTTGGTCTCCTTCCTATCAGAAGGATGTTGCGAAACTTGAAAGGGTTCACAAAAGAGTTACAAGGCTGTTGCCAGGATTGGAGGATTTGAGCTATAGTGAGAGGCTGAACAAATTGGGGCTGTTTCCCCTGGAGCATCAGAAGTTGAGGGGTGACCTTTATAGATGTTTATAAAATGATGAGTGGCATGGATAGGATAAATAGACAGGGTATTTTCCGTGGGGTGGGGAGTCCAGAACTAGAGGGCATAAGTTTAGGTGAGTGGGGAAAGATATAAAAGGGACCAGTGGGGCAACTTTTTCATGCAGCGGGTGGTGTGTGTATGGAATGAGCTGCCAGAGGAAGTAGTACAATTGCAGCTTTTAAAGGGCATCTGGATGGGTATATGAATAGGAAGGGTGTGGAACATTATGGGCTTGGTACTGGCAAGTGGGACTAGATTAAGATATCTGGTTGACATGGACGAGTTGGACCAAAGAGTCTGTTTCCATGCTGTACATTTCTCTATTATCAGTGAAAGAGTTAATCTGGTTGCCAGATATGCAGATTGTATAACAAGAACAATTTAGGGCTGAATCTGAGCAATGTGGGCTACAATGAGATATATGGCAGAATCAACGAGAAATGTGGTGTTGCCCAAAATCACCTTGCTCCATCTTTTAGCCTTTTCACATGCTTTGTGGTGAAATTCTCACCAGACAACGGCAAAGCTTCTTGTTGACAATCCAACCCACTTGATCTAATTTCAGGTTCCAATATTCCTAAACACACCCAACAAACTAGAAGTTGGAAGACACCACATGGAAATCAGAGGAGGTACCTGGATAATTCACTTGCTCTAACCGATCTCCAGATTGGAAACCAGACAGCAACATTTCAGACCTCCTTGGGCAGTGGACACACACATACCATGTCATTGGCACCTGACATACATCAGCCTTTCAGAACCCTCATGACACATCTCCAACTCACTTACAGGACGTATCTGCATTTCAGTGCTGAACCTCAGGCCGCTGCACTGGCAACCGTGATTGTAATGCTGCTGCTAAGACACTTTGCTCTCAAGGACATGCACTCAGCATATAAATTGGACTAGGTTGCACTTGTAGGCTCTCTGCTTGCTGTCATACTGCTAACTCGTTGTGAGCTACTCGGATGCTCAAAACATCCCTGCCTGTAATGCTTGCCTTGCTCACCATTTTTGTGCTTCGCCACTCAGCCAGAGATAGTGAGCTCACATTACTGCTGTCTTGCCATTGATGTTTAGCACAGATGTAAAGCCAGGTAGCTTGTCATGGTGATCAATAGACCTCAATCAAGTCAAGTGGGATAATCATCACTTCGGATTCCTAGGACATTAAATCAAGGTTACCCTCCAATACTAAGCCTGTTGGGCTACTCAGAATCAGCTTGCCATCTTCTGAAGGAGTGAGGAGATAAATGACGGGCAGAACATCACATATTTGGGTTTTTCTGTTCTATTGTGGGTTGTTTTCCTCCTGGAATGAGAGAAAGAGGCAGATATTACAGGAGAGGCAAGTTAGTGGCGCAGATATTACTGTTGCTGGAGATGGGAAATGTCCCAAGTGAGTGACAAGGCTGCACAGATGACATATAGGGTTAGTGATGTCGGTAGTTAGGGTGAGTGAGAGTGAGTTGGGAAGATGTTGCAGGCAATAATGAGAGTGGTAGGGCATGAGCCTCGGTGGGAGGTGGATACAAAGCAGAGATAGGTGAGTGTGAGGTGTTAGGGAGAAAATGGTGGCACTTACTCTGGTCATTGACCTTCTTCATACTTTTATTTATTCAGAGGACTGTGAATCTTTTGAATTCTCTACCACAGAGCACTGTGGCGGAAGCCCAGTCTTTGAGAATGTTTAAGGAAGATATTGATAGATTTCTGAGAAGAAAGGCATAGAGGGTTATGGGGTAGGTTTCAATCATTCAATTATTTAATCATCCATGATTATATGAAATAGTAGAGCAATGGACTCAATGGACTGAATGGCATGCTCCTGTCCGATGTTTCCGATGTCCCTGTTTTTGATCCTTACATTCTTACGAAGAAACATAAGCATGGCATGAGAGACTTTGAATGGTTTTTGATGTGGGTGGACAGGGGGGTATAGTATGTGAGAGATGGATGTGATGGTGGAATTAGTTAGATTAGCAAAAGAAAACAATTTGAACAACCTTTTATTTGAAGGATACTTTTTAAGCTAAAAATAATGATTCACTAGCCTTGAATGGAAGGGTTTTGAAAAAAATGCTTTTAGATCAATGGGATTCAGGGTGAGCTTGCCAACTGAATATATTATTAGTTTAATGGCAGGTGATAGAGGGTAATGGTGGAGGGTTGTTATTTGGACTGGAGGCCTTTCACCAGCAGTGTTCTACAGGGATCGGTTCTGAGTTCTAGATTAGATTAGATTAGATTACATTACAGTGTGGAAACAGGCCCTTCGGCCCAACAAGTCCACACCGACCCGCCGAAGCGAAACCCACCCATACATTACCCCTTACCTAACACTACGGGCAATTTAGCATGGCCAATTCACCTGACCTGCACATCTTTGGACTGTGGGAGGAAACCGGAGCACCCGGAGGAAACCCACGCAGACACGGGGAGAACGTGCAAACTCCACACAGTTAGTCGCCTGAGGCAGGAATTGAACCCGGGTCTCCGGCGCTGTGAAACAGCAGTGCTAACCACTGTGCCACTGTGCCGCTCACAAACCTTCTCTCTTTTGTTTGTCATTTATATAAATGATTTGACTGAGAATATAGAAGGCATGGTTAGTAAGTTCATGGACAACACCAAAATTGGTGGTATAGTAGAGAGTGAAGAAGTTTTTCTAAGATTATAATGGGATCTTGATTAAATGTCAATGGGCTGAAGAATGGTATGTGGAGTTCAATCTGGATAAATGCAAGGTATTGCATTTTGGTATAACAAACAAGGGTAGGGCTTATACAGTTAATGGCAGGGTCTTGGATAGTGTTGGAGAACACAGGGACATAGGGGTGTAGGTACATAATTCTTTGAAGTTTTCATCACATATATACAGGCGGTTAAAAAGATGTTTGGCAAGCTTGCCTTCATTGCTCAGTCCTTTGAGTATAGGAGCTGGAAAGCCATGGTGAGGCTGTACAGGGCATTGATGAGACCTCTTCTGGAATACTGTGTCCAGTTCTGGTCACCCAGTTATAGGAAGGATATTATCAAGCTGGAGAGGATTCAGAAGAAATCTACTAGGATGTTGCTAGGTACAGAAGGTTTGAGTTATAAAGAAACTTATTTCACTAGAACGTAGAAAGTTGAGAGATGAACCTGATAGAAGTTTATAAAATAATGAGAGGTATAGATAGAGTCAGTGGTAGTTGTGTTTTGCTAGGATGGGAGATTTCTATTTAAGGGGCACATTTTTAAGTTGAGAGGGGAGTGATTTTTTAAAAAATCACATGAGAGACAAATTTTGTAAATAGAGGGCGGTTTGAGTGTGGAATGAACTTCCTGAGGAGGTGATGGATGTGCCTACAACTACAATGTTTAAAGGACATTTAGATAGGTACATGATTAGGAAAGGTTTGGAGGGATATGTTACGGGAGCATTCAGTTTAGTTTGGGATTATGTTCGGCATGGACTGGTTGGACTGAAGGGTCTGTTTCTGTGCTGTATGACTCTATGAAAAGAATACATCAATAATGGGAATGTCAATAGCCTATATCTTCCAGAGATTCTACAAATTATAATTCTAATGGACAAATCACTGAAAAACATAAAGAGCGATAAGTTATAATGTTGCTACAAAATTTTGATCCTTAACATGGACAGTCATTCGATATGTTTATGAGTTTTGAAGTTGTTTATGATGATTATAATACCTGAAATAATAACAAACAGATTTTAAGGAAACTGAGGTTTCATTTTTCAAATAATATTGGATCCATCAGATGTGAACCTCCTTTAATTCCAAAATAAAAAACAGTTCCCCATTAAACTTCCATATTCAATAACTATAAACAAGTCACAAGAGAACATAAGCTTGACAAAATGTATGCATATACTTCTAGGCCTGGTTTTACACAAATAAATCTTTATGAAGATTCTTTGAGAGTGAAGAACGTTGATTCTGTCAAAGTCTTGTATCTTCAATTACTTTTGCATTAAATAAATTCATTTGACTGCAAATTATCTGTGGACTTCTGTTAATCTCTTCTATTAGCCTTGTTTATTTTTCATCAAACTACAGAGTTTTTAACCAAGTGAAGTGAACTAGGTTTGGGTGGGATACTCTTTGGAGAGTTGGTGCAAACTTGATGGGATGAATGACACTGTGGGGATTTTTTTGATTCTATGAGGTCTCCTTATCTAAGGAAGGACGTTCTGACTATGAAGAGAGTGCAATACCATTAGAATGATTCCTGGGAAGGCAGGACTGAAATATGAAGCAAGACTGGATCAGTTAGGATGATATTCACTGGAGTTTAGAAGAATGAGGGGGGATCTTATTGAAACCTATAAAATTTCTAAAAGAACTAAATGGGGTAAACATGGGAATAACATTCCCAATGACTGGGTTGTTCAGAAACAGGGGCCAATCTAAGGATACAAGATTGGTCATTTAGGACTAAGATGAGGAGAAATTTATTCACCAAGAAACTGATGAACCTGTGGAATTCTCCTCTACAGAAAGCTGATAGGGCCAAAACAATGAATGTTTTCAAAAAGGACCTAGTTATAGTTCTTGGGGCTAAAGGGTTCACTAGGTAAGGTGAGAAAATGGGAATGGTGTACTGAGGCAGAGTAGATATGAAGGACCAAATGGCCTACTCCAGCTCCTATTTTCTATACGTTTCTAAGTGGGGTGAAAACATTGCCTTTAATGTGTTTTTATTCTTATCACCTGATACTATTAAGACAATTGACAAGAAATATCACCTTGTTAAGGAAAGGAAATAATATCTGATTTGGTAAAATTAAAAGTGTAATGGCTTTCCAAAAATAATGCTTCATGTCAGCTTTCAGTTTTACCTTTTTCATATATGGTTAACTCAGCAGCACAAACCGAACTAAAGACTACATCCGCACTTATAAAAGGATTTACTGCAGGTATTTTGCATGGATTTACAACTATTTTCAATGTGCTCAATGTATAGTCATCACTAACACAAGTACTACTTCTAAACCATTTAAACTTCTGCTTTCACTACTTTGTGAATCCAAATAACATTTCAATCAAATTGCTCCCATGCTGTTGTAGTACAAGCACAATAAAACAAATCAGCAACAAACTTAATCATCACAGTTTTAAAACTTGTAACCATTACATTTTGTTAGAAATCAGTATTAACTTCATCTTCTGTTTCAAAATTCTTGTGTCCAATGCCATTTTGCAGACGTTGCCTTGTTGCTTTGGGCAGTTCATTATATAGGGATGAATGTTGTTTGTTGGGGGTGGGCATATCATTGACCCCGTCCCCACAGAAATGTCAGTTGTGAACCAATCAGCTCGTAAAAGAAAGGCTGTCCCACAGGAAGGCCTTGTCAAGCTGAAGATCAGACATCTGCCTCTCAATGAAAGGGAGTCCTGTCTGTCAGATCTGTAAAACCACAGCTTTTATAGGCTCATTAGTGTGCATTACAGGGACTACAATAAATAAGCATCTTTGGTACTGGGCAAGGGAAGTCCACAGTCTTTCAGATGAAGAGGGACTGGGAATGTGTCAAAAGGGATTAGAGGTGAGTTTTAAAAAAAATAGAATGACTACAGTTTGGAAACAGGCCATTTGGCCCAACAAGTCCACACCGATCTTCCAAAGATTATCCCACCCAGACCAATTCCCCTTTCCTACTACTCCACATTTCCCCTGACTAATGCATCCAACCTATACATGCCTGAACACTGGCCAACTTAGCATGGCCAATTCACTTAACCAGCACATCTTTGGACTGTGGGAGGAAACCCACACAGACACGGGGAGAATGTGCAAATTCCATACAACCAGTCACCCAAGGCTGGAATCAAACCCAGATCCCTGGTGCTGTGGGGCAGCAGTGCTAACCACTAAGTCACTGTGCCACCCTACTACAATGCTGGCAGCAAGGAAAGTGTTGTGGAGATGTGCAGATGCAAACACTTCCATGAGGTTTAAAACCAAGTAAACAAAGGACAGGTTTCAGAAGAAGAAGTTAACTTCAAACATCATGTTAATGGTAAAAGATAATCAGAAGTTGTATAACCTGAAAAACATGTACCTGTTAGGGGAATGGGTCTGGGCGGGTACGCTTCGGCGAATCAGTGTGGACTTGTTGGGCCAAAGTGCCTGTTTCCACTCTGTAAATAATCTAATCTAATCTAATCTAATCTAATCTAATCTAAACAAGTGCTGCTCGATATTTCAGTCCATGAAAGACCCTTACCCAGCATGTACCAATTCACCAATTCTGTGCTATGGCAGTATCACACTGCAGTGCCAACATGTAAGTATAAATTGGTTGATAATGAAAAATAAACTTTTCACACAGTGTATAGTTAGGGTAGGGAATGTACTGCCTGGAAATGTGGTGGAGGAAGGTTAAATTGAGGTATTGAGGGGGCATTAGGTAATTATTTGGATAGATACAGCATGTGGGGATATCAGGAAAAGGCATCCAGAAATCAAGCCAGTGCAAATTGCACTAAACC
The DNA here is from genome assembly GCF_004010195.1 of Chiloscyllium plagiosum. Taxonomy (NCBI): domain Eukaryota; kingdom Metazoa; phylum Chordata; class Chondrichthyes; order Orectolobiformes; family Hemiscylliidae; genus Chiloscyllium; species Chiloscyllium plagiosum. The sequence continues at coordinate 69,159,845 of NC_057718.1, forward strand.
AACTGATCTTTGCACACAGGCAAGGTTTATGTGTGTAAAAAACTGCTTCTGAGCACTTTGTTTTTACTCTGTATTTTCATTCAGAAAAGTTTTGTAGCTGACTTTTGAGTAGCATTAATCTACCTTTTTTTCCAAATTAGGTCTGTAGGAACTTGTTTGTTTCAGGCACCAAGAAAAATAATGTTTACTGCTGGGTACAAGATTGTAACTTCCAGCCTTCTTTATATTTGCAACATTACAATTACAATATTCAAAAGATATTTTGATAAATACTTGAATAAGAAAGGATTGGAGGGATTTGGGCTAGGAGCAGACAGATGGGCCTTCATTAGTTTGGGATTATATTCGGCAGGTTGGACCAAAGGGTGAATAGGGTTGAGAAACATATCAACCATGATTGAATGGCAGAGCAGACTCGATGGGCTGAATGGCCTAATTTCTGCTCGTATGTCTTATGGTCTTTTGGTCTTATGGTCTGTTTCTGTGCTGTACGATTCTATGACTCTATGACTATGACTTCACTGTTAGAAGTTCCTCCTAGCTTGAAAGTAGTTACATTTTATTTAGAAATGGGCTGAGTGACCTCCTTCCACACTGTAACAATTTGGTGATTTCTGTGATGTTGGCTTCCCGAAATCTTTTACTTGGTTGATATCAATTGTCCGATCATAAGACCTCAAGTATGCACAGATCTCATTGAAGCCACAATTTATGATATTCAATCATACCCACTGAGGTGGAACAGCCCCTGCAGGATACTACTGAATCAGTCAAAGACTTTCTCAAGTTTGATCTGTTACACTTTGACCAGAGATAGTGTGAACTGTTGCATTTAGCAACTATTGAAGATAAGCAACAATAGGAGTTTCCATGTATATCTCCCATAAACTTTTCCCCTCTCACTTTGAACTTGTGACCCCTAGTAATTGAGTCCTCCACCCTGGGAAAATGTTTCTTGTTATCCACCCTGTCAACACCTCTCATGATTTTGTAGGCCTCAATCAGGATCCCCCCCACCGCAACCCAACCTCCTTCTTTCCAATGAAAATAATCCTAATCTACTCTACCTCTCCTCACAGCTAGCACTTTCCATACCAGGCAACATCCTAGTGAACCGCCTCTGCACCCTCTCCAAAGCAGCCATATCCTTTTGGTAATGTGGCAGCCAGAACTGTATGCAATATTCCAAATGTGGCTGGACCAAAGTCTTATAGAACTGTAACATGACTTGCCAACTCTTCTACTCAATACCCCGTCCGATGAAGGACAGCATGCCGTATACCTTCTTGACCACTGTGACCTGTGATGCCACCTTCAGGGAGCAATGGACCTGAACACCCAGATATCTCTATACATCAATTTTCCCCAGGGTTTTTCCATTTACCATATAGTCACTCTGGATTTGCATCTTCCAAAATGCATCACTCACCTTTGTCCAGATTGAAGTCCATCTGCCATTTCTCTGCCCAACTCTCCAATCTATCTATATTCTGCTGTATTCTCTGATAGTCCCCTTCACTCTCTGTTACTATACCAATCTTAGTGTCAGCTGCAAACTTGTAATGAAGCAACCTACACCTTCCTCCAAATCATTTATGTATATCACAAACAACAGTGGTCCCAGCATGGTCCCTATGGGATACCAGTGGTCACAGGTCTCCATTTTGAGAAGCTCCCTTCCATTACTACTCTGTCTCTTGTTGCCCAACCAGTTCTCTATCCATCTGGCTAGAACACCCATGCGACTTCACCTTCTGCATCTACCCTGGGGAACTTAATCAAATGCCTTACTAAAGTCCATGTATATGACATATACATCCCTTCCCTCATCAATCAACTTTGTCACCTTTCAAAGAATTCTATTAGTTTTGTAAGACATGACCTTCCCTGCACAAAACCATGCTGTCAATCACTGATAAGCCCATTTTCTTCTAAATGGGTATATATCCTATCCTTTAGTAGCTTCTCCAGTAGCTTCCCTACCACTGACGTCAGGCTCACAGCTCTGTAATCCCTGGATTATCCCTGCTACCCTTCTTAAACAAGGGGACAACATTAGCAATTCTCCAATCCTCCAGGACCTCCCCCATTTTCAAGGATGCTGCAAAGATATCTGTTAAAGCCCCAACTATTTCTTCTCTCACTTCCCTCAGTAACCTGTTATAGACCCCATCCTTTACTTCCTCCCTCCTTATGCCGACTTGACCAAGAGTAAGCAAAGACCTATCCCTAACCTCAACATCCGTCATGTCCCTCTCCTTGGTAAATACTGATGCAAAGTACTCATTAAGAATCTCACCCATTTTCTATGACTTCACGCATATCTTTCCTCCCGTGTCCTTGAGTGGGCCAACCCTTTCCCTCGTTACCCTCTTCCTCCTTATATATGAATAAAAGGCTTTGGGGTTTTCCTTAAACCTGCTCGCTAAGGATATCTCATGACCCCTTTTAGCCATCTTAATTCCTCATTTAAGATTGATCCGACATTCCCAATATTCTTCCAAAGCTTCATCTGACTTCAGTCGCTTAGACCTTATGTATGCATCCTTTTTCCTCTTAGGTAGTCTCACAATTTCACTTGTCATCCATGGTTCCCTAATCTTGCCATTTCTATCACTCATTTTCACAGGAACATTTCTCTTCTGAACTCTAATCAATCTCTCTTTAAAAGCCTTACACATATCGAATGTGGATTTCCCTTCAAGCAGCTGCTCCTAATCTACATTCCCCAGCTCCTGCCAAATTTTGGAACAGTTGGCCTTCCCCCAATTTAACACTCTTCGTTTAGGACCACTCTCAACTTTGCCCATTATTATCCTAAAACTTATGGAATTGTGATCACTATTCCCAAAGTAATCCCCCACTGAGACTTTAATTACCTGGCCGGGCTCATTTCCTAACACCAGGTCCAGTATGGCCCCTTGACGAGTTGGACCCTCCTGGATACTCATTACAAATTTTGCTCCATCCAATCCTCTAACACTAAGTGAATGCCAGTCAATGTTGGGAAAATTAAAATCCCCTCTTTACCACTACTCTGCTACTCCTACATCTTTCTATGATCTCTCTACATATTTGTACCTCTATCTCACACTTGCTTTTGGGATGCCTGTAGTACAGCCCCAACATTGTTACCGCACCCTTCCTATTTCTGAACTCTTCCCATATTGCCTCACTGCTTGAGTCCTCCATATTGCCCTCCTTCGGCACTGCTGTGATATCTTCTTTGACCAGTAATGCAACTCCTCCACACCTTTTACCTCCCTCTCTATCACGCCTGAAGCATCGATATCCTGGGATATTTAGTTGCCAATCATGCCCTTCCCTCAACCAAGTCTCAGTAATAGCAATAACATCATACTCCCAGGTACTATTCCAAGCCCTAAGTTCATCTGCCTTACCTACTATACTTCTTCCATTAAAACAAATGCACCTCAGACCACCAGTCCCTCTGCGTTCATCTGCCACTTCCTGCCTATTCTTCCCCTAAGTCACACTAACTTCATTACCTAAGTTAAAAATCACACAACATCAAGTTATAGTCCAACAGGTTTAATTGGAAGCACCCTAGCTTTTATCAGGAGTGGCGCTCCGAAAGCTAGTGTGCTTCCAATTAAACCTGTTGAACTATAACCTGGTGTTGTGTGATTTTTAACTTTGTATATCCCAGTCCAACACCGGCAACTCCAAATCATGTTCATTATCTAATTCTTTACAGGCTTTAGTTACTAACTTCTTCCTGTCCACTAACCTCCTCATTTGGTTCCCATCCTCCTCCCCAACAGTGTTAGCAAAAGCACCCCCAAGGACATTGGTTTCAGTCCGGCCCAGGTGTAGATCAGCCAATTTGTAACAGTCCCACCTCCCCCAGTGCCGGTCTCAATGTCCCAAAAATCTGAACACTTCCCTGTCATCAGATCAAGTTGCGTTAGGATTACATTGAAGTTTGAATTGTTAATCTAGTAAACACTGGTTTTGCATGTTTGTATAATTACCAAATGGACCTTTTTAAATTCATTCATGAGGTGTGGGCTTCATTGGCTGGGTCAATATATGTTACTTAATTCTTAGTCCTTAATTGAGAAGGAGTAATGAACTTCTTTCTTGAACTACTATTGCATTGTAACTATGGACAAACATATTTATCAGTTTGGGAATTTTTTTAATCTTTGAGGAAAGGGAGATCTTGCATTAGATCATGCAGAATGTGAGTATAAGTGTCATGCTCATTATTCATCACTGTAACGTAGCATGTAGCCTGAGGATGTAAAGATCTCAGACTCCATTTTAACTTGGACCATTTGAAACATGATACACTGAGGAACGCATATTGTTCTTTCTAACTGAATAGTCTAATAATAGCCCAGGCACCAAAGTGCCAGTGAATCTATTGTTTGTATAAAATAGTGAGCTGTAATGAACATTCAGATGGATTTTTTGACATCAAGTTATCCACATCCATATACTTATGTTAAGGGACATGTTATGAGAAACAAAGCACACATCAATTCAGCTTCTTCCTGCCCTCTTTAATTTTTTTACATTCAAGGCCACTTTAGTTTCCATAATTTTTCTACAGTCATGTCTGTTTGGACAGTTACAGAAACATTTCTGTCTGAAAATTTTCAGACTGTAGAAATGCAGATTTTAGCTCAATTGATCAACACTGTCACAACTATATGGACAATTGACCTAAAAGGATTTTCAGGGTTAAACTTTCCATTGTGGGAGAGGTCACTTTAACATCTCAATCATCCAGTCATTCTTTAAAACCTCAAGCAACTAACCTTGCTTTAGCCTTCGAAATTCTCTCTGCAGACATTTTCTGCACGTACTTACTCTTTCATTGGTCCACGAATAGTTTTTAACATGTCAGCCTCATAACCACTATTAGAAAAGTGTACTTACTTGTTTGCTTTTTAAAACAGACTTTGAGACAAAAAAAAGGCTACTACTGGTCACAGGATACAATTTTACTACAGTTCTTGGAGTTCCAGAAATCATAAAACCAAAGCATAGACGCTTCTGGGGGTCTCATACCTTTCATTGTCTAGCCATTGCAATCAACAAACACAAAAGAACAGAAGACAGGACATGTTCCCAGCAAGGACTACTAACAAAGAAAGCTATTGGAGCTCATTATACCTGTCAAAGGTACTGTCCACCATGTATCTTATATAATGAATAATGGTTTTCACCAGGTTCATAGAAACCTATATAACCTGATTCATTCAATAGCCATGTTACATGACCAAAACCTTTCCAGTCACTGAAGTGTTTGTTTATAATTTTTGAAACCCTTCTACCTTAGCCTAACCAGTTTATGACACAATAGCCAGACTCTAGAGTAACAGTAAATTTGCCCCAAGTCTAAAGTCTGCTTTTAACTTTGGAACAGAGAATAGCAAATAGTTTGATTCCAAGCTAATCGCTAACTCTACTTCAAGTATGAATAAACCTCCTTTGAAAACTTGTTTCTCCAGGAAAAATCCTTGTGTTTGCCTGTAAAATAGACCAACATTATCCTAATGCATCATCATCAATTTCAAAGAAATTATATGATGTTTTCCCCTTAGGGCCATTGGATATTAACACCAATAAAAGCCAGTACGCCATATGCCTTCCTCACCGCACTATTTACCTGGGTGATAACTTTCTGGATTCTGACAAACTTTCTGGATTCTGACAAACACCTAAATTAATATTCATTTCTGTTTTTTATGTCATTCTTCATAGTAAACTCTTAATTTTTTGTGCTTTGAATGCTTGCATGTGGACATGTGTTGCGACAAACACCCCCAAGGTCTGTATGCACGAATAAACCATACCTCTGATTTAAGTCTATAGAGAGTTTGTTGCCAGTTGTTGTAAAATTGGACTTCAAACAGAGGCCTCAGGGGAAACACATCACAGCATTTTTTAAATGAGAGGAAAATAAATACCTCCATTTACAGATTGGACTATATCCTCTGACCATCTGAAATACACTGTTTGCAAGAAATGTCTAGGACAGTATGGTCAACTTGCCAAGATTTTACGCATTGATCACTGCATAATTCCTTTCACAGTGGCCATTGTTAAAAGCTGTCAATTGTGGTTTTCATGACCATAACGTTCATGTTTTCATACATTTCTCTTAACTCAACATTAGCAAATTTCTCTCCATTATCAGCCAAAATGTAGCTGGAACCCCAAATTCATGCTGTACTCATTTCTCCATGCTTCTTCTATAACTATCTCCACAATAAGACTTGCCATACGATGCAGTGCTGTCCTTTAATATTTTTTACATATCTCACATTTTGCATTCTTCTCTTAAAAGGGCCTTGCATACGTTTTATCAGCCTCATCTGCATCCTTTAGCAGGAATTTTAATCTTTGACAGGAAGGGTGAGTGAATTGTCCTTGTCACTTTAATAATATCTACCTGCTTTTCTCTTTGATTTTTATCATCTGCTGCCCGGTCATTAAACTCGATACATTAACTCTGTCTTCTCTTCACAGATGCTGCCAGACCTGCTTAGTTTCTCCAGTAATTTTGTGTTTTGGTGTGCCTCTTTCCCCATAGTTTTTGCAGACTGAGCTGACAGACAGATTATTATCCATCCTCAATGTGTTTGCCATATTAGCTGCTGGGACATTAAGTAGGTATGAGTTTACATAGCACACTACCATTCAGTGAGATGTATACCTCCTTGACTGAGAAGAGCTGACCAGCAAGACAAGCTGCCTGGTTGTCTGACTATGCTAATCAGCAATTCAAAGCTGTGGAAGACATTGATGGTATTATCCTACAGTTAGGTCTAAGTGAGTGAACACAAAAAAAACAAGCAAGCAGCCCTGAGATACAGCCTAGTCCAAGCCATGAGCTGGTTATGTGTCCATGTACTTGAAATATCCTTGCTGCAGGCATTCAATGCCAGTTGCCTCTATGCCCTGCAACTGAAGTCTGTGTTCCCAGATCACCCTATACATGTATCGGAGAAATGCCGAGATAATCTTGAGGATTTGGCAATTGCTGGATGACAATGCTTCTGCACAAGGACTGCAAGCATCTGCTGCTCATGGATCATGCCCTGGGCTGCACTTTGATTTACCATAAAATGGAGGCCATTTGGAGCAAGGGATGAGCTCAGTTTTCCATGTCTTGACATCTAGCTTGTCTGGCAAATATGATAAGATAGAAAGCTGAATATTAATCAGAAAAGTTGGGCCATTAATTGGTAACTCCCCATTGCCTAGTGAAAAACTCACTGCATCACTTGTGAAAAGCATAGAAGATGGTGCTAATGTTCCCAATGTTGACATTCACCTCACTGGACTTGTTCTCCAACTCTGCCACAAATCTTGCCACAATCTGTATTGCTCAAATCCCGAGAAGATTCTGCCCTTTATGTCTGTTTTTGCAAAGGAAGATACAAGAAATCTCTCAGAATTAGAGATCCAAGAGTTGAGGGAGAATAAGGAGTTGGAGGAAATTTATATGAATTTGAAGGTTGTATGGGAGAAATTAATGGGGTTGAAAGTTGATTAGTCCCAGGTATCTGCATCCTAAAGGCTTGAAGGTGGTGCTATCAAGATAGTTGATGCTGTAAAGATTCTTCCAGATTGGAAGCTTGCATTGGTAACTGTCCAACTCCTGCCTATTTAGAAAGGACCAAGGGAAAACCAGACTGGTTAGCCTTACATCAATGGTAGGAAAAATGCTAGAATCTGTCACAAACGGTGTGACAAATGGGTACTTGGATAAAAGAAATGATCTGATTGGGCACATCATTGTGGATTTGCAAAGGGAAAATTGTGTTTGCCAAACCTATTGGAATTTATTGAATATGTCATTAAAAAATTGATAAAAGGAAGTTGAATTTTATTTTTTGATTTTCAGAAAGCTTTTGATAAGGCTCCCCACCAGCCCAACCCTGCCAAGAGGTTGTTCAACAAATTTAAAGCATATAGTACAGGAGGTAATATTGGATTGAGGACAGGCTAAGAGACAGGAAACAGAGAATTGGAATAAATGGGTCATTCTCACATTGGCAGACTGAGACAAATGGGATATTGTAAGGATCAGTACTTTGACCCAGTTACTCACAATAAGTAACAATGTAATATTACAAAATTTGCAGATGATACAAAGCTAACTTGGAATGTCCATTGTGAGGAAGATGTAAAATGTTTTCAAAAGTATTAAAAAGGCATAGTGATTGGGCAAGATCTTGGCAGATAGAGTACAAAATATCAAAAATACGGGGTTATCCACTTTGGTTGGAAGAGCAGATGTATAGAGTATTTCTTAAATGGTGAGAAGTTAGAAAGTACAAAGGAATTTATATTTCCTTGTCAATAAGTCACTGAAGCTAATATGCAGGTACAGCAAGTTATTAGGTAGGTTGATGGAATGTTAGCCTTCATCAGAAAATAATACTTCACTGTGAGTATTTATTTAATTGTATAAGAGCACAGTTAGATTGCATTTAGAGTACAGCTTGCATCATTGGTTTCCTTACATCAGGAAAGATATTATTGCCATGCAGGGATAGAACAAAGGTTTACCAGACTTGTTCCTAGGATAGCAGGATTATCCTATGAACATAGATTGGGCAAACTGAGGTTAACAAATTTTGATTATCAATGACATAAAAGGTTAAGAGAAGAGTGTGGGAAAAAGTCATTGAAGAGTTCAATCAGCCATGATTGTACTAAATAATGGATCAGACTTGACAGGCCGAATGGCCTACTCTACTTCTGATTTCCTAAAATAATGGCCAGTCAATCATCAGATTGAGGTACATTCTGGGATGTTATATTTTTGATACTCAGGGCCAATATAGACTAAATGACACAATTCTAAAGAGTGTGCAGAGTCAGGGAGACTTGGAGATTCTAATAAGGAGCTAAATGGAACCCACATCACTTAACAACCATCCCATAGTGGGTTGTGGTTTGGATACAGTGCTGCCACCAATCCTCCTCCTTCTGCTAGTCCAATGGGATGTTCAATAGTCTGTGGTGGGAGATTGACCATGAATAAGTCTCAACAGAAGATGATTTAATCTTTCATAATAAGAAGAAGTTTATTACATCACAGCATATGTATATAGGTTACATAAATTCTTGGGCGTACTAACCATTACTAGTAGGAGGCATACAATACAAATAGGTGTCCAACAGAGTACAGAGTGCAACAAATTCTCCAACCAGAGATGTATGACATCATCAGATTGGGTGGAGCTCAGCATAGATCAATCATTGACTCTTTCAGAAGTGTTATAAAGCATATAGATCTTTACGGTGGTAGGGCATATTTAAAGGAGTAGAAAAAAGAAGCTTACGGGGCATTTAAGCTTCAAAATAGAGGCTTTAAATAAAAAAGTAAGGAAACTGTTTGTAAAGCTCTGGTGAGATGACAGCTAGAGATTGGCTAAAATTTAGCTGTTGTAATGGGTGGCGCCCATCAATTACAGAACTGATGGGAAACCCTGCAAAACCATATCATCTCAATGAGAGGCTTGAAACAATTTGGTAATCAGGAAATACCTAGACAACATTGAGCCTTTATTCATTCAAATGTCATTGAAAGCAGAAATCTCACCCTTACGAGCAGTCAGCTATTAAGATGCTGGGAGTTCTTGACCTGCATTCATCATTAGGAACAATCAGTGGAGGAAAGGCAGGAGCTGAGGGGAATGAATTTCCAGCAAAGAAATGGAGGCGGTTTCAAGTGCAAGAACAGAGCTTTGGCATTCAACAGCAATTCTCTTCCTGATGCTGTGAGCCTGAATTGGGCACTGAATTCCCATGATTGAGGGAACCCACTGGCAAAGTTGTGACAGGCCAATGGGTGGTTTTTTGAAGGCATGAGAGAACTTTGTCAGGCTTGCTTAATTTTTCAAATGCCATTAGATTCTAGTGGACTGTCAGTAATTGGATTTAAGTAACCCATTATTAGTCTGATTCCCATCTTCCTGCGAGTGGGAGTTTCTGAATTCATCCTCTTCCCCCTCTCATTTGACAAGGAACACTTCTCTCCCATGTGATTCTCCAGGCCCACATATCAGGTTTGCATCCTCTAGCAAGCTCCACTAAATTACTCTGACTGTTCATTTCTGGTTACTACACTTTCTGAAATGATAGGGTCCTTGAGAGAGTTCTAAGAAATTTACCAGAATGGTAAAGTGAAGGAGTGAAGGAGTTTAGCTGGAGGTAACGTGGAGAGGCTGGAGTCGATTTTGCTTGGAGCAAAAGAGATTAGGGTGAGATTTTACAGAACATTATAAAATCATTACAGTTAGATGAGAAAAGATCTTCCCATTAGCTGATGGTTTTTAGCTTGGAGACATATTTCAGGTTTTGGACAAGAGGTGCATTGGAGATGAGATAAAGAATTATTTTACGAAATAAGGTATAATGACCTTGAGCTGACCTTGTACTTTTGACTAAGTGGGCGTTACATTAAGTTTGTTGCAGGGATTCTTGCCACAAGGTTGAGTGATTCCTATCAATTTCATCAACTGTGAGTGGGAACTGCAATTAAGATGATGAAATTGATAGGAACCACTCAGCCTTCTGGCAAGAAAACATCTGATTTTCACCCTCTTGCTATGCACTGTTTCCAGAAGAACTCGCCGTTCAGCCAGTATCCGCCTGAAAATGAGAATCCCTTGCATTTGTACCATCTTTGAAAGTCAGCAATGCAACTGGAGGAGTGCTCACATCTACAAGCAGCCATGTCAGACTTGGAGAGTGTGAGGAGAGGTGGCAGAGAACGTGAAATTGACCCTGTGTTTTTCCAGCAGTGACCTGGGAACTTTTGTGGATGGGTGGTCCACCAGTGATGTGTCATTCTCTTGAAGCGCAGGCAGAAGAAGCTATGTGACCAGTTTAGTAGGAAATTGCTACCCGGATCACTGCTGGCACAAGGGTTCAGAGGACTAGAATACAGTGTAGAGAGAAGGTCAATGATTTTCTCTGCTTTTCCAGGGTAAGTGAGACACTCTGTTCTCTGCTAATTCCCACTCACCCTGTCGCCACACCCACCTCCCACTAAAGTTCATGCTCTGACACCCCCTCTGTTGCTTGCAACACATAATAGAACATAGAACATAGAAGAATACAGCGCAGTACAGGCCCTTCGGCCCTCGATGTTGCGCCGATCCAAGCCCACCTAACCTACACTAGCCCACTATCCTCCATATGCCTATCCAATGCCCGCTTAAATGCCCATAATGAGGGAGAGTCCACCACTGCTACTGGCAGGGCATTCCATGAACTCACGACTCGCTGAGTAAAGAACCTACCCCTAAAATCTCATTATCTCGCTTGATCTCGTTATTGACCCTGTCATGCTTTAACATTACTAATTCTAAATGACCTCCCTAGTATATCCCCACTCCCTCAGAGCACCTTAATGCCTTACTCCCACATTTACCAGATCTAACAGCTGTCTACCCACTTGCGTCGAACACATTACCCCCTTTTTGTCATTAGACGAAAAGGCACCCCATAAAAGGACAGAACAATGCAGGAGAGATGCATGGGGTGCCCGATATCTATGTCCTCACACCTACCTCTTTGCTATCTCTGGAGAAGACTGGGACATACACCTGCCTTCTCACTGCCTCTGGAGAAGACTGGGACATACACCTGCCTCCTCACTGCCTCTGGAGAAGAGTGGGACATACAACTGCCTCCTTGCTGCCTCTAGAGAAGAGTGGGACATCTCCTGCTAGGATGCAGAGGAATCCATGTCCCTCCAACCAAGGACCATTTGTCGCTCCACTGCAACTCACCAGGCAATGCAGGCTAAGGTCTGTACATATCCTTGACTAGTGACTATGTATGTCCAGAACAGCAACACTCCTACCCCACCCCTCCCAAATGGCATGATGGAGACAAAGGACTGTGTAATCTGCTCCCTTGAATTCAGAAGCATGGATCCACTCATCACCCCCACTCCCCACCCCCTGCACAACCACTCTATTTGGACACCTGATGGCGTCTGAAACCTTGGGTTGGAATGGAAGGCAGTACTTGACTAACAGTACCCCTGACTGTTAGTTCCCTTCATGGACTTCACTGAAGAATACTCTCCTAATAGTTTGGGACAAGGCTAACTGCTTGCTGCAAATGCACTGGGCTTGGCACAAACTCTGCAACAAAATGGTGCAGATGTGACACTGACATGGTACTCTGCCAAATGCAAAAAGTGTGAAACCCTGACTTGGGACTTCTGTGATGTGGAGGAGCTTGTGTTAGACTGGGGTGAACAAAGTTAAAAATTACACATCACCATATGATAGTCCAACAGGTTTATTTGGAAGTACTAGCTTTCGGAGTGCTGCTCCTTCATCAGATAGCTGTGGAGTAGGACCATAAGAGACAGAGTTTTTAGAAAAGTTTTGTGTCATGCAACTGAACTGATATATTGAACAAGCCTAGATTGCTGTCTAGGTTTGTTCGATACATCATTTCGGTTGTATAACACTGTAATCTTTTGCTATAAATTCTGTGCCTTATGGTCCAGCTCTACAACCACCTGATGAAGGAGCAGCACTCCGAAAGCTAGTGCTTTCAATAAACCTGTTGGACTGTAGCCTGGTGTTGTGTGATTTTTAACTTTGGGACTGTTGAGCAGCATGGCCAGCGATTTGGTTCTGTGACTGTGCTAACTGACACTCCAAGACAGAGCAAGGCAAGGCATGCAAGCTATGGGCATATCGATAGGTACCAGGTCAATGCATACTAAGAAAGCAAATAATCTGCCCTGGATGACTGACTCATTCAGGCTGTGGGCCAAGTGCCTGATTTTCTTTGTTGATTGTTGATTTCTGGTTGCTGATATGCCATGTTATGCATGTCTGGATTTCCCAGGAGCACTGCTAGTACATTGGAGGGGTGTCAAGATGGTGGCAAATGTTGCTGAATTTCAGATGCCAATATCCACAAATGAAGGATGGTGCCCTAAGTTACTGTTTGCTTGTGAGTAACAGCGAAGCCATTCGGAGGAAGCGCTGAGCTGAACCCGGCAGGTACCCATGCTGGGTTTCCTTGATGGCTAATTTGTTGGGTGAGTTTGGTAAGATCAATAGCAGAATGATTACAAGATAAATTGGGCTTAAAAACAAGCTTAACAAGTATTAATCATGATCAATTGACAACTTGCTGCTTCCTGACGAGAATCTCACCAAGCTGCTTGGAAAAATGTAAAGGTTGAAGCAGGATAATCTTGATTTCAGGATGAGTCTCGCCAATTCAGCCACACCTCTTTTTATAGCTCATGTTGCTTAGACTTGTAAGATTCCACTCCTGGAATTGACTGCCCTCAATGGCAGTGGAAGTGGAAAAGATTATTGCTTTTAAACATAAATTGGATGAGCACTTTCACGACTGTGAGGATGGAGTGTGGGAATGGGACAGACTGGATTACACTAGAAAGCTGGTAATGGATTGAATAGCGTTCTCTGTTGCATAATGACTCAAAACTCCAATTTAATAATATCGCTGAAAATTTCACATCCTAACCTTTTCTGTTGTTGTAAAGTCTTCTTTTCTGAACCTTGTTGTTTTATTATTTGTAAATTTGTGCCTCTCACTGACTAGTGGAAATAGTCCCATAACCATTCAGAATTTTCAAACTCTCCTTTAGATGATCACTTTAACTTTCTCTTTTCTAGCTGAGAAGTTTAAACTTAGCTGAATGCATTTGTTTGAATTGCGACTTGAATCATATATTTCACAGTCTATTTATTAAGTAATCTGAAAATGTTCTGAATTTTCCACTGCAAGTATCACAATATTCAGCAAGGAAACCCAGACATGATTCAAACAGACTGTCATGTCTTTTATCCTCCCAGGTACTATTACCTCAGGCCAATTTCCACATTATTTCAGTTGGATTTTTATGTGGGTGAATTGCTCAAGCAGACAGAAAGTGACAACACATTTGTGCAGCTTTAAAAAGTAGGGAGGGAAACGTTTTTGACAAAGTAATATTTTTTAACTTCAGTCGAGACTGTTTTACCAAGTGAGGTATCTGAACTAATTGTAGAAAAATTCACGACGAGACGGCAGCACAAGTCCAACTGGAAGAGTGATTACAAGCTTTTTGAGGTATTTTAACCCCAGCTCATATTACCATTTCCTAGCCAAGATGTATTTTTTTACTAAGTCACATTGTGAGACCATGCTGATTTGTGCTTATGTTTCTTACATAAGAAGTGAATGACTACCCTTGTACCACAGAGCTGAGGCTAAAATACTTTCTCAGTGGAAGAGCCTGACATCCTGGGTCATCTTTATGATGATGTGGCCTGGGAAACCTTTAGAGTTTTATGAATGCTGTTCCTAATTAAAAGCACAGAATTAGCCCTTAAATAATTCAAGCACTGTTTGACTCATGAGTTTGGTAAGGTTGAATATAACTCCGTTTCAGGGCTGACAGTGATTAGCTCACTAACTCCTGAATGAGAGGTCAGGATAGGTTCAGTCGTGCCAATGGTTGTAATTTGCAGAAGAGCTCTATTCCTCATCTCTCATATTGTTTTTTAATTCAACCAGTTACAGGGGCTTGTCAATTAAAGAAGAGCCTATTGCTAACAAATTAACAAGCAAAATATTGCAAGGAACATTAGCACATCAAATTAAAATTTTGTTTGGGTTACTGATGATGCACCTTAGCCCCTCAGATGTATGTACATCGTGGAAAACATCAAGTGTACCAGTGGACACCATGTGCTTCATCTTCACAGACACCTGGGTGCAAATGTGGCATCTAAGCAAAACAGATGAACCTCCCTGTGGCACCTTGACCAGGCCTGGGGTTGTCCATAAGCAGGTTCTGATCTGCCTACTTCACTTCACACTTGGTGACAAAAGATCAGGGACGTGGTACTGCAGTGCAGCCAAACATTGAGAAACTGTTTGGATGTGAATATAGGAGATATGATTAGTAAGTTTGCAGATGACACCAAAATAAAGTTAAAAATCACACAATAGTCTAACAGGTTTAATTGGAAGCACACTAGCTTTTGGAGCGACGCTCCTTCATCATCCGAATCATGACACCAAAATAGGTGGTGTAATGGACAGTAAAGAAGATTATTTCAGACTACAACAGGACCTTAATCAGATGGGCCAATGGGCTGAGGAGTAGCCGATGGAATTTAATTGGAAGATTTGAGTCATAACGAGAGGCTGAATAAGGTGGAGCTTTTGGCGATGGAGCATTAGAGGCTGAGGAATAACCTTACAGAAATTTATAAAATCATGAGGGGTTCAGACAGGGTGAATAGTCAAGGTCTTTTTCCTAGGGTGGGGAAGTCCAAAACTAGATGGCATAGGTTTAAAATGAGAGGGGAAAGATTTAAAAAGGACGTCAGGGGTTACATTTTCATGCAGAGGATGGCGCATGCATGGAATGATCTGCCAGAGGAAGTGGTGGAGGTTGGTACAATTACAACATTTAAAGATATCTGGATGGGTATATGAATAGGAGGAGTTTAGAGGAATATGGACCAAATGTTGGCAAATGGGACTAGGTGAGGTTGGGATGTATGGTTGACGCGGACAAATTGGACCGAAGAGTCTGTTACTATGACTTTATGACTGTATAACTAGTGAAACAGAGATTCCTCAGCTATTTTATTTCATTTTATCTTCAGCTACCATTGATTGGCATTCAGAACATTGCCAAACAATCCTTGACTCTTCCTGTCAATGTCAAGGTGATGTCTGCTGTCTAACTGGACATTTTCCATCCATCTTGCACTCATAAGTCTTCAGCAGAACACTTGTCAACTGAGACAACAAGTAAAATACTTACAATGCTAGAAATCCAAAATAAAAACAGAAATTGCTGGAGGTGCTGTAAAGGTCAGACTGCAAGATGATTGACATCGTCGTATTATTCTTTTCTCCATGCATGCTGAATGATTTTATTTCCTACCAGCTGAGAGTTAGTGACAGTTTTAGGAAGATAGCTTGAAGGATCCCAAACTTTTTTTGAAGAAAGAATCTGCAGTTAGACTTTACAAACCTGGGGATAAATTTTGTACCTTTTGCGTGATGGAAGATGGTGGAAGAGGGTATAATTAGGGTGGGACGGGTCTTTGATTATGTTGGCTGTTTTCCCAAGGCAGTCAGAAGTGTAGACAGAGTCAATGGAAGGAAGGCTGGTTTTCGTAATGGACTGGGCTACATTCACAACTCGCTATAATTTCTTGTGGTCTTGGACAAAACAGTTGTCATTCCAAACTGTGATGCATTCGAATGGATGCATCTATAAAAATTGTTAAGAGACTTCTCAGTATCTCAGTACATGTGACAATAATGCATCAAATTAAATCTGATGCATCTTAATTAGAATGGTTTAGTCTCTCTCATTGGATCAGATAACACTCAAATGTACCTGCAGGCTTTGCTATCAGCTTTGAAAATAGAGAAAATCCCCACCTTTACAACTAAAAATGGGGTCAGAGTCCTTGGGAATGGGTGCTCTCATGTTCTGTTTCACCTTCCTTCTCCAGAAGAATAGTCCATCAAAATTTGAGCCAATAATATGTCTTGTTTTGTCCATGTAATTGTAAGGACAGGAGTCCACTGAATTAACATTGTGAATGTATTCAAACATTGTTTGCAATGACATCTTCATTTTAGAATAATTTTTCCACTCATTCAGATTGCTCATGCTTTTCACACAAACTTTAAATATTCTGATCAATATATTTATTGATATAAAACAACACAACTTATAAACCACTGCAAGTTTCTAATTCTAAGGGGAGTTTTAATTGTGAGAAGGTTTATAAAATAGAACATCAGTTGGCCATTCCCTCCTTGAGATTCTGGGCAGCTGATAGCATGGATCTGACAAGGGAGTTGCAGAGGGAATGGTCTCTCTGAAACGCTGATAGGGGTGGGGAAAGAAATGTCCCTGGTGGTAGGGTCTGTTTGTTGGTGGTGCAAGTGACAGAGGGTGAACGATGTGCATGGAGGTTGGTGGGGTGGAAGGTGAGGGTATTCTGTCCTTGTTTCATTTGGAGGAGTGGGGTTCAAGGGCGGAGGTGCGGGAAGTGGAGGTGATGCGCTGGAGGACATCATCAACCACGTGAGAGGGGAAGATGCGGTCTTTGAAGAAGGAGGCCATCTGGGATTTTCTATGATGGAATTATCTATTCTCAATTCCTCCGTCTGTGCCCCATCTGTTCCCAGGATGACCAATTTCACCATAGAAAATCCCAGATGGCCACTGTCTAACTCCCTCATGAGATCCATGCCCTCCACCAGTCCTCACCCCTCTCCTGGCACCTTCTCCTGCCTCATCCTCTGCCTTTGGACCCTGTGACCACATGGGATTAGTGGAATTTCACCAGTTTCCTCATTTCCCTTCCCCCCACCTTATCCCAGTCCCAACCCTCCAACTTGGCACTGCCCTCTTGACCTGTCCATCGCCTTTCCCAGGAAGTTTTGCAGGAAGTGCAAAACTTGTGCCCCACACCTCCTCCCTCACCTCCGTCAAAGCCCCAAAGGATCCTTCCACATCAGATTAAAATTTACCTGTACCTTCAATAATGTCATCTTCTGCATCCGTTGCACCCGGTGGTCTCATCTACATCGGGGAGGCAGGGCGTCAACTTGTGGATTGTTTCAGAAAATACCTCTGGGACACCCGCACTAACCAACCCTACCACCCCACTTCAACTCCCCTTCCCACTCCACTGTGGACATGCAAGTCCTGGGTTACCTCTATCACCAAACCCCAATCACACGATGCCTGGAGGAAAAATGCCTCATCCTCTGCCTTGGGACCCTGTGACCACATGGGATTAGTGGAATTTCACCAGTTTCCTCATTTCCCTTCCCCCCACCTTATCCCAGTCCCAACCCTCCAACTTGGCACTGCCCTCTTGACCTGTCCATCGCCTTTCCCATCTATCCCCTTCATCCTCCTCTCCAACCTATCACTTTCTCCTCCACCTTCATCTACCTACTGCATTCCCAGCTGCCTTTCCCCCCAGCCCACGCCCCTCCCATTTATCCTTCAGTCCCCCGGTCCACAAGCCTCATCCTAATGAAGTGCTTATGCCTGAACTATCGATTCTCTTCCTCAGATGTTGCCTGACCTGCTGTGCTTTTCCAGCACCATACTCTTGACTCTGATCTCCAGCATCTGCAGTCCTCACTTTCTTCTTTAACACAGAATAAGGGCTACTGATTAAGGAATAGCATCCATAGGGACTTGTTTAGTTGAACAAAACTATTCCCGATGAAGGCATTTTGCCCGAAACATTGATTTTCCTGCTCATTGGATGCTGCCTGACCTGCTGTGCTTTTCCAGCACCACTCTAATCTAGACTCTGACCTCCAGCATTTGCAGTCCTCACTTTTGCCTAGTTGAACAAAACAGTCTATTTTGTCTGAACAGAACTTTCTATGTAGTATTTTTGATGTAAGTTTATTGCTTGCATTTAATTAGCAGAAATTAGACTCAACACAAGTTGAGTTCCTATGATCCTCTGTGCTTGCTAGGAGAAAAAAAGAACACTAGAATCAGCTTAATCCAGATAACTGGCTACATCCTTGGTGAGTTAATCGCCATTGAGAGCTTTCATTAACAAATTTTAGTTGTAGGTCCTTGAGGAGTCATTAAAGAATAAATTGCATGAGGGCATTAATAGGCATCTTTTAAAGTTTTTTTTACTTTACCAAGAAACTAACTACTGTATCCCAAAATAATTAACAAATGGTTCTTCCTTTTATATAGGTCTTTCTTAGTGATTTAAAGTCAAGTTACACAGAGAAGTTGCATTGACATTGTAATTAAGCAATACTTTTTCTCTGGTAGTAAATTCACTTCCATTAAATAGCACTGCATTTGCTATTCTTATATATATAAAGGATTAGTTTTGTAGCAAATTAATTGTTACAATTACTATATTTCAAAGTAATGCCCAGTTAGACTGTTCCATTACTGATTTTGTGGCCACTGATAAGCTGGAAAGATGAGAGAAACAAAATGCTTTTGAAACTGGTGTAATTTTGGGCACTATTTGCATTTGAGTCATTGATTGCAATCAGGATGGAAACTGTACTTCACTGTATTTAATTTCCTTTTAAAATGATATTCTGCAACAGCTTGAAAAATGGATCAGCAGACTGAATTTTATTTGTGTAAAAAAAATCTATTTTTATTAGACTTATTGACCTATGATTTGGCCAAATTTAAAATAATATTGTAAAAGAAAGAGCTAATAAAAGAAATTATACTGAACAAAGTCTAAAAAGTTAAGACTGAAGCCAAAATTTCCATCTGGTTCTTGTGGTGAGTGCCAAACAGTTACACCATTGCTGACAGGCCATTGGATTGAACAAAGCCAAAGTAATTTACAAAACAGCCACATAAATTTCAAGAAGTGCCTGGATTAAAAGCTAAACTATTTATGTGGAAGAAATGAGCTCACAAATCAATGGAGAATGCACGTCTGCAACATGTTACGTTCATTATGGAGATTTCAGTGTTCTGAACCAACAAAGGTGTCAACACTTTGGAGTAATGCAGCCTAGAACACATCCATGACATTGTGGAGTGATAGATGATGGGGGAGATTTGGGCACACAGTGAGGCAGGGCAACATTGTTAAATTGTGATGAAGGAGGCAATTTGGTCAATTGTGACAACACTGGATCTGCATAGAGCAACCCAATCAGGTCACATTTCCCTGCTCTATCCCGGTATACCTGCAAGCTTTTTTTCCCCTCAAGTGCGATTTCTTTTTTAAAGAATAAATTATTCGAATCATCTCTGGTTCAATTGACCTGTAGGTGGTGACGTTCAGGTCCTTCAACTTGCTACTCAAAAACCTTTAACAAATCCATCTAAATGCAGTGATTCTATGACAATCAACTGTTCAGAAAGTATAGAGATGTTCCTGCAATCACTGATGTGTCTCAGATGGCCTATTGCCTCTCGAATGCCAGGGTAAAGAATATTAAAGAATAGATACAGAACATTTTGTGAGGGAAAGAAGAACAATCAGAATTCCCGGTTGGAACCGTTGACATTAGTAGGAAGACATTCCTACAGAATATTGTAGAATCCCTACGGTGTGGATACAGGCCATTTGGCCCATCGAGGCACAGCAGCCCTCTGAAGGGTATCCCAATCAGACCCTATCCCTATAAGCCCACCTTTCCCAAGGCTAACCCACCTAGCATGCACATGCCTGGACACCAGGAGCAATTTTGCATGACCAATCCACCTAACCTGCGCATTTTTGGACTGTGGGAGGAAACTAGAGCACCAAGAGGAAACTCATGCAGTCACGGGGAGAATGTGCAAGCTCCACATAGACAGTCACCCGAGGGTGGAGTCAAACCCATTTTCCTGGCACTGTGAGACAGCAGTGCTAGCCACTGTGTCACCCCATTATGTTGCTGGAGCTAGGGACAAAATTAAACAGTAGGACCTTCAAAATCAAAGCAATAAAGCAAATTTGTCTGGAGGTTTCAGACACATGGTACTTTAGGACCATTTCTCAGCCAAGATAAAGCTGTATGAGATTATCAAGGTGCACCTCAAAAAGCTAGGACCAAAGCTCACACAGAGTGTTAACTTGTACTTTGGGAGAGTTTAATTTGGTAGAGGATGGGGGGTGTGGGGAGTGGGAAGTGAGGGAGCAACCTACAGCAAGCATTAAACAGGAAACATAAGGTGCACAAGGACATGGAGGAAAGAGCAACACCAGAGTGCTGACATTCCGTTAATCTGAAGATGATGCTTGTAAAGTCTTACTCCAAGGTAAAGGTGTGGTTGCATTCATTTTTAGAACTTTTTTTTACTCCAAGCTCACTGTGTACAATACAACAGTGCATAAACTATTATTCCTTCACTACAGTCTGTTCCTCATCATGCCTATCATCATTTGGCAATGATATCAGCGATGATATAGTTTCCTCTTCACAAGTGAGGACTAAATCTTTAACTCCATGTTTCCCATCAAGTCTTTATCCCTCCAGTCTTTTTTATAAACACACATGTCCATCTCTGCCAAAGTCTCTGTTTTATGGGAGCAATTTTTTTGCTGGTTTCACTAACATTCTGATCATGTATAGAGTTTTCTTATCGAAAATCTGTCTTCTCTTTTGAAAGTGTTGCTTCATGGTTGATTCTCTTATTGAGTGGAAATTCCATAGGCATGTACATCTACCTGGGTAGTCCATCCTGGAAGCAGGTTTGTTTTGATAGATATCAAGTAATTTTTGTTGCACCTAATAGTACCACCTGTATTGTTCAAATATAATCTTGGTGTCTGAATCTTCCTGAGGACAGTGGCAGCTTGCTGTTGTCTCTGATCCAGACCATTTTCTGGCTTCAATACCAAGCAGTTTGTAGGTGTTTGACATTAATTAGTAGCATCAACTTGGCCTGCTCGATACCTTTCTTCCATTTTCAGAATCATCAACCCTTGATGTCAATGTGTCTGCGAGGGAAAGGAGTTGGATTTTCAGCCTTTGCCCATCAGTAGTTCACATGGGGCTAGACTGCTCTGGAATAGAATGTAACAGTGGCTTCACACAGTCGGGTTAGTGTTTCTGTTCTTCTTTAGGTGATCTTTGGTTATGTGTATCTCTCTCTCAGCATACCCATTGGCCTGGAAGCATCTTTGGGATATTGAGACATGAACCAACCTGTAAAATTCTGCAAAGAACTTAAAATTTGCAATTGCAAGTCATGGTCCATTATCAAAGACAACAATGTCTTAAATGTGTTCAGAAAATCTTTATTATAAAGGCTCTGACAACTTCAGGTTAAGTGCTGTACATCTATCCAACAGGATATTAATCCATGACAGTGAAAAATCTTTACTTTTCAATTTAAAGTCCATGCCAATGCAGCCCTATGGCCCAGATGTGCAGGAGAAGGCCAGAAGTGATTCCTTCTGTATTTGTGACATAATTAGAAACAGTTTGTTTAATGATTGCATTATATGTGGATACCATGCTTTGTGCTGGTCCTGGCCAATCGATGATGCTAAAGTGTCAATGCTGCTCAATGTAGTCTTGTAAGACAGGATTGTTTCAGACATATGTTGGTCATTAGTCAAGGCAGCATATACAGATCTGCACATGTTACCCATTCTGCATCTGTGCTTGCCTGATTTCATCCAGCTTCTTTGCTGTCACAGGCAAGTATTCAATGTTCAGGCAAAGCTAAGCTTCACCTTCCTTAACAAATTTCATGTCTTCCTGTCAATAATGCATCAGCAGTAGTTTGATACTGAATGTACTCAGCATTGGATCACATTGGTTGGCTTCAATCTGAATGTTTTGATCTGAGGAAGTACCTTCATGATTTCCTTTGTATTTAACAACTCCAAGTGGCTTAGTGATTAGTTTCAATCTTGAATTACAGTCCAAGAACATGGGCAAAAAACTTCTCGAACATCCATGTGGCTACAGGACTTCTTATCCAGAGATCTCTAACATCTGACATCAATTTGAGTCTGAGAGTGTGATGTGTAATAAATCCTATTCTTCTGAATCTGGAACGATCCTGCTTCATGTCCTATTGCCGAGGTATCCACTGCTATAATGGTAAGTAGGTCGGGATCATAGTGAGCTAAAATCTCAAAAGAGTTTGATGTCTCTGTTATGCCAGGTCTTGCTTTAAGAGATGCCTTAAAGATGAATTGATCTAAGCTAAGAGTGGCAGACATTTAATCACTTGATTGACAATTCCCTAAAACTCTCCTCTTTTTAGGAGTTTTATTTCCTGTTGGTCTATTGTGATTCTATTTGCTTGCACAATCTAGCCTGAAAACATTATCGTGGGTTTTGATAACCCACACTACTCATTGAGTATTAAGACTGCACTTTGAAGTGCATTGAACACTTTTGATCACCTTCTGTTTTTCATAGGATCTCCATAATGTGGAAACAGGCTATTCAGCCCAAAACATCCACACCGACCTTCCAAAGACCATCCCAGCCAGACCCATCCCCCCCTGTAACCTTGCATTTTCCATGGTTAACACACCTAACCTACACATCCCTGAATACTATGGTCAATTTAGAATGACCAATTCAACTAGCTTGCACATCTTGACTGTGGGAGGAAGCCAGAACACCTCGTGGAAACCCATGCAGATCAGGGAGAATGTGCAAACAGGGTGGAGTTGAAACCAGGTCTCTGGCACTGTGAGGCAGCTACGTTAACCACTGAGCCACTGTGCCACCCTTTGATGAGCAATGGATCAAAATACTGTCTAGATGATCTACAATACCTTCTATTCGTTCCAATGTTTTATATTGTTCTCTGGAATTGTCCTCTGTGTTTCACATAGACATGATTCTAAAACATAGGTAGTTGAAACAATATCATCCAAATTACATAAAGTTAAAATTGTCAAGTTTAAATCTAGCCTCCAAAGTCCACTATTTGCATTCAATTTTGTAGTAATGGTATTCTTTTCTCGTCTGCAGATTCCATTGTGTGTACTGCATGTTCTAGGGCCTTGTTCAGTTGAAAAAGTTTGATATAGACATTTGGATTTGGATCAGATTGATCAGGTACCAGACAAGAACATCATTTCGTAGATCTAGTAACTGATTAAATAACTCTTTCTTGAAGCATTGTTTCATGTTTCACTTCTGATATTTTCAGATGGTTGTGGATCTTTTCTGAGAACAAACTGGCATCCACTCCAGATGAATATGAGTCTGAATTACTTGTTTTGCTGTTTATGTTTGACTTGGTCCACTACTTTTGACCAGACCAAACCCCCTCAAAATATATTATAAAGGGTAGCTTTGACCCAACCTTTTCTTATTTTAAACTTATTTTAAAGGTAATTGTAAGGTGTTATGTTTCAGATATTCGACTTTAAGCAAAACACATCTTTCAACTGTAATAGAGAGTGAAATAAAAACTTCCACATCTAGCTTAAAGACCTCAGCAACTGCAGAAAAGTAAAAATCTTGGTTCTGTGGGAGCTTGATCCCACTGAGTTAGCTTGTTTCTATTGTTCCCAATTAAAAAAACTCAAGGCCTCACAAACTGTTTATTTTATTGGTTTCGAGCTTGGTTTTGAGCAGACTGCTCGGAACCTCTGTCTCAACCTTTCTTCATAACAAAAAGGATAAAATATACCTCTCAAAGCCATAGTATCATCACACCACTTTTTAAAATTAAGTCATATTCTATACATGTTTTTCTGTGGGTCTGGAAAATGTGTAGTATTTCATGGATTTCCATGTCTCTTTTTTTTTGCTTTGATCTTCAGTTTGATCTTATTGTACCCTGAATTCAAATAAATGAAGATTGCAATTAGAATTGGAACCACCAACTGTGTGGAAACAGGTCCTTTGGCCCAACAAGTCCACACTGACCCTCCAAAGAGTATCCCACCCAGACCCATTCCCCTACATTTCCGCTGACACATGCACCTAACCTATACATCCCTGAACACAATGGGCCATTTTAGCACGGCCAATTCACCTAACCTGCACATCTTTGGATTGTAGGAGGAAATCCACACAGACACAGGGAGAATGTGCAATCTCCACACAAACAATCACCCTCGGCTGTGTCCCTGATGCTGGGTCCCTGATGCTGTGAGGCAGCGGTGCTAACCACTGAACCACCTTGCCTTTAAACTGAGCCATTCTATCTCACACTGAGACTGTTGCTCTTGTGTCCAGTTTGTAAATGTTACTGTGTCCTTTGGCCTCTTTATTATCACTCCAGTTTTTAAAAAATTCATTAATTTTCCCCAGGAAGGTTTTTTTTTCCATTACCAGTTCCTTAATTTCTTGGATAATGCTCGTCTTTGAAGTTTTTTTCTCTACTTTGAGGATAAGTATCTGTTGCAACAGCATACTAATTTAAAATAAATTGACTTTTCTGCATGCAAGGCACTCTGCGGTTTGAGCAGACATTCTTTATGCCTGTGAACCTTCTTCTTGCCACAGCAGAGACATGACAAATGGCATCTGGCACACTTTCCTTGTACTCCCGGGCTGCTGCCATGGTGCTTTTATTTATGCTGCTATATTGACACAACTCAAACTGTTTCTTCTTAGCGATTCCTCTCCATTTCTTAATAGTGACTTGATTTTATGCTTTACTGCTTTAATCAAAATTAGATCTACCATGGACTGCAGGAAGTCTAAAACACATTAATCTAAAACATCAACTATTCTATCTTGGATCACGTTGTCAACAAAGAATGAAAAACAAAGAAGAATACAGCATAGGAACTGGCCCTTCAGCCCTCCAAGCCTGCACTGACACATTTTTCCCTTCCATATTAAAACTGTCTTCACTTACAGGATCCGTATCCCTCGATTTCCTTCCACTCATATATTCATCCAAATGCTATTGTGTCTGCTTCTTCCACCTCCTCTGGCAATGCATTCCAGGCACTCACCACCATTTGTGTGAAAAACATGCCTTGCACATCTCTTTTAAACATCCCCCTCGCACCTTGACCCTGTGTCCGCTAGTAATTGATCCCTCCACTCTGGGAAAAAGCCTCATACTACATTCCATTCTATCCATGCCATTCACAGTATTATATACTTCTATCAGGTTGCCCCTCAACCTCCTGCATTCCAGTGAAAACAAACCCAGTCTTCCAACCTTTCTTCATTGCTAAAATCCCCCATACCAGGCAACATTCTGGTAAACCTTTTCTGTATCCTCTCCAAAGCATCCACATCATTCTGGTTGGGTGGTGACCAGAACTGTATGCAATATTCCAAGTGCAGCCTAACTAAAATCTGCAGCATAACTTATCTATCCTTATACTCAATGCTCCTTCCGATGGAGAAAATCATGCCATAGCCCTATTTTACAACCTTATCTACGTGAGCTGTCACTTTCAGTGATCTGTGGACCTGCACAACCAGATCTCTCTACAGATCCTTTAGCCTTTCACAATTGCAATTGTATGCCAAGCTGTGAAGATTATTAATGAGGCAGTTGCAACCTTCCCTGTTTTCTGCCCCCTCTTGTTAAATCGTCTTATTGAATTCTATCAATGTACTGAATACTAAAGTAATAAAATAAAAAGTGCTAATTATGTTGCAGTCTCTTTGTTCACTCTTGTTCACATCATATCATCCATGGTGTCTCCTGTGTAAAGCCACGAATTGTCCTGAATTTGGTCAATCTTTGTTGCTTAACTCTGAAGCATTTCTGAAATACTTGGATTTCATTCTCCAATTTTTCCAACTTTCTGCCTGTTCATATCTGAATTGTTCAATTCATATCTGAATTGTTTGAAATGCCTCTGGAAATGGTGACATTGCAATCATGTACTTTGGTACAGGGTTTATTTCTGCACTGCTACTCTGCTGGTCACTGGTCTGTTTCTATTTCGTGCTGTTACTCTGTTCCGTGTATTCATTGGGAGTTTGCAATGAGGTTTCCTGATTGTACCAAATTTGCTTCAGATTTTCTAGTCATCAGGCTCTTTCAGGTCCCTTCAACTCTATCACCATCTGTTTTTGGAGAGTTGTGATCGGGACAATGTTTGTAAGATCTTACTTTAAAGATATGGCTAGATCTACAGCACCATAGAACCATAAAAATGATACACAGTGCACAGAAGGGGGCCATTTGGTCTATTTTGCTATGCTAACCCAAAGACACCCAGATACACTTTTTAATCTCATCTTCTTGCACATGGCCCATAGCCCTGCAGTTTATAGCGTTTAAGGTGCATATGTAGGGACGTTTTAAAAAACCTTGGGGTCTCTGCCTCCACCACCCAATTCCAGACAACCACCACCTTCTGCGTTTATCTCATGATGCCTCCAATCCTCCTGCCACATAGCTTGAATGCTTTACTCACATTTTTCAGAATTGAACTTTTCAGAGTATCACTTTTCTGCCCAATCTACCAACCCATCTATGGAACACATGCTTTCATCAGTTATGGCCTAGAGTATAAGAGTAAGGAGGTAATGTTGACGTTGTTTGGAGTATTGGTTAGGCCACAGTTGGGGCATGGTGTGCAGTTCTGGTCATGTCCCCACATGAAAGATGTGATAGCCGTAGAGAGTATATAGAGGAGGTTTATTAGGAAGTTGCCTAGAATGGAGAAAATTAGCTACATGGAGACACTGGATAGGCTTGGACTCTTTCTTGAGAGCAAAGAAGACGGAGTGGGGGGCATGTATAAAATTATGACAGGTGTGTGGACCAGGTGGATAGAGAGCAGCTGTTCCCCATGGTTGAGAGGTCAATCATGAGCGGGCTTAGTTTTAGGGTAGGAGACAGGAGATTCAGAGGGGATTTGGGAAGAATTGTTTTTACTCAGCAGGTGGTGGGAATTCTGAATGAACTGCCTGGGAAGGTAGTGGAGGCCGGAAACCTTACAACCTTTAAAAAAATTTGAATTATCACTTGAGATATTATACCATTTAAGAATATGGGACAAGTCCAGGAAATTGGGATTGATGCACCTTTAGCGGAAGTTATGTTGGTGCTGACTCGATGGGCCGAAGGGCCTTTTCTGAGCTGTACAAATCTATGAATCTATATCATTCTGGTGTTTACAGCTATTCCCTACACTATCCACTAAGCGACCAATTTTTGTGTCATCTGCAAATTTCCCAATAGTGCTCCCCAGATTCAAGTCCAAATCATTAACGTATAAAACAATCAGTAGGGGCTCAGCACCGAGTCCTGCAGAACACCACTTGCCCTTCCATTCGCAAGGGCAACCATTGACTGTTACTTTTAGTTTTCTGTTACTAAGACGACTCTGGATGCGATTTGACACATCACCCTGTATCACATGGGCTTTTACCTTTTTGATCAGTCTGCCAAGTGAGACCTTGTCAATTGCTTTACCGATGTAGGCAACATGCACAGCACTACCCTCATTGATCCTCCTCATCACTTCCTCAAAGAATTCAATTTTGTATTGCATAACTTCCCCTTAACAAAGCTATGCTGACAATCCCTGATTCGCTCACCATTTGACCACCACCGAATTAAGAATAATTGGCCTATGTTTTTTGGCATTTCTTTTGTACCTTTCTTAAGCAATGGAACTACGTTTGCATTCCTCCAGTTGTCTGGCAACTAACCTGTGTCTAGTGAAGATTGGAAAATAATCCCAAGGCTATTTCTTCCCTCACCCCCTTCAACATCCTAAGAAACTCTTGCGACCTTTTAAAGCAATTATTTATTTAAACCAAAATATCTATATACATTACATTCTGCATAAGGTCTAAGTTCTTTCACTGGAGTCTCATTATCATCATCATCATCATGTAATGATGACAGGAACAATGATATAGCCTCTAAGTGTTTAGAAGTTAATACTTTGCTTCACAAGATAGATCAGAAATAGAGAGATCGCAGCAAGTTTTGAGAAGGTTTGTAGCTCAGGTTGAGATTCTGGATGTAGGTTTGCTCGCTGAGCTGGAAGATTCATTTCCAGATGTTTCATCACCCTACTAGGTAATATCTTCAATGGGCCTCTGGACGAAGGACTGCTGATAATTCCTGCTCTCTATTTATATGTTTGATGTCAGGAGATGACATCACCAACCCAAAGAGACCCAAACATATAAATAGAGAGCAGGAATTATCAGCAGTGCTTCGCCTGGAGGCCCACGGAAGATATTACCTAGTAGGGTGATGAAACGTCTGGAAATGAACCTTCCAGCTAGGTGAGCAAACCTACATCCATAGAGAGATCCAATACAGGAAATGAGAGCTTGAAGTGCATGATTACAAATGCACAGTGTGGTATGAAAAATTTGGTACACTGCAGATAAAAATAGCCATATAAAATTATGATGTGTTATTAAAGCATCCAACCACAACTCTCTGCTATTGAACTGGTTCAAACAAAAGGAGGAACTTAGTAAAAGAAATGTGTTAAAAATGGTGCAATCTGAACTAAAAACATAAAGAGCTGGTAGTACCCATCACTTGTCTGATAGTATCTGCAGCGAGAGAAATTGAATTAATATTTCTAATCAAATATGACTCTTCTTTGGAAATTAACATTTAAGGTATACTCTTTAAATGCATTCAAAAAAGTGAAAGAAGGAGAAAAAGGAAAATGAAGATAAGCTCCTTCGGATTCAAAGATAACATCTGTTAGGTTACACTTAAAGAACATCCAGGATCTATTACGCTGCTGTCTATGTAGTTTAGTACATTCGTAATTAACCATCATCCACGAGGGAATGTAGACACCTCTCAATTTTCAATGCAATTCTGCACGCTACTGTCGTTTCTCATGTTCTCCACCTATTCTCCGCTGGTATTTCCTAATGTTTCACCATCTACTGTCACACTACCTTTTCCCTCCTGATCTATAAGTCCACAAGATACAGAGACATTGATTTACCTGCATCTCCCAAAGTGTAATTACATCCTTTCTATATTGTGTTGACAAAAGCTGACAACAGTTCTGTATTTCTAATCAAAGTTCTGTATTTCTCTTAAAACTTATACCGCAATTGATAAAGGCAAGTGTCCAATTGGCCTTCTTAACACCCGACTAACCTGTCCTGCAATCTTCAGGGATTTGTGCACAAGCACCCCAAGTTCCTTCTGTTCCTCTGAGCATGCCAGTGTCTTGCCATGCTTTGAATACTCTCTTGACTTGTTCCTTCTTCCAAAGTACGTCACGTCACATTTATCAGGGTTAAGTTCCATTTGCCACTGATCTGACTAGCCCATTTATATCCTTCCATAACCTAACACCTTCAACCACTTAGCCAATCTTAGTGTCATCCATAAACTTACTTATCATCTCTCTCACATTGTCATCCACATAATTTATGAATATCACAAACAATAAGGTACCCAGCATTGATTCCTCTTGTGCACCACTGAATACTGGCCTCTAGCCACACAAGCAGCCTTCTAACATCACTCTTTATCTCTTACCATTACTTAAACACTTGGTCACCTCCACAAAAATGTCCATCAAATTTGTTTGGCCTGACTTGCCTCTGACACAGCCATGCTGACTACCCCAATCAAACATTGCCTCTCTAAACAGAGATTAATTTTCTCCTTCATGATTTTATTCAATAGTTTCCCTATCTCTGATGTTAGACATACTGATCTGCAGTTTTCATGTCTATCTCTACCACCCTTTTTTAAAGTGGAACCACATCAGCTGTTCTCTAGTCATCTGATACATCCTCTATGCCCAGAGATGATTTGAAAATTTAGGTCAGCGTCCTTGGGATTTGTCTGCTTTAAAATCCACCAAAACATTCAACACCTCCTCACTTCTTATTATCAATCTCAGGCACCCCCCCATTTATCTCTCCACCCTGGAGGCTTCCTGCCTCTGTTCCTGATGAAGGGCTTTTGCCCAAAACTTTGATTTTCCTGTTCCTTGGATGCTGCCTGAACTGCTGTGCTTTTCCAGCACCACTCTGATCTAAACTCAAGAACTTCACAGTCCATCTTTTTCACTTCTATACTTGATCCTCCATCTCTCGGGTAAAGACAGATGTGAACTATTCATGTAACACACTACCATGTCCTCTGGCTTCATGCACAGATTTCCCCCTTGGTCACTAATAGGCTCTACTCTTTACCTGATTATTCTTTCCCCCTTCAAATGCTTGTGGAATATTTTGGGATTCTCCCTAATTTTACCTGCCAGCATTTTCTCATGCAACCTCTTTGTTCTGCTAATTGTTTTCTTGAGAATTCCTTGCATGCTAGGCTCTCCGTTATTTTGCTCCTTTTGTACCTGTTATATGCCCCTTTTTTCCTTTTAATCCAATCCCAAATATTCCTAGATGTAGAATCATGGAGTCAACACGGAAACAGGCCTATCGGTCCAACTTGTCCATGCCGATCAGATATCCCAACCCAATCTAGTCCCATCTGCCAGCACCTGGCCCATATCCCTCCAAACCCTTCCTATTCATATACCCATCCAAATGCCTTTTTAAATATTGCAGTTGAACCAGCCTCCACCACTTCCTTTGGCAACTCATTCTATACACATAGCACCCTCTGCGTGAAAAGGTTGCCCTCAGGTCTCTTTTATATCTTTCCCCTCTCACCCTAAACCTATGCCTTCTAGTTCTGAACTCCCCCACTCCAGGGAAAAGATTATGTCTATTTACCTTATCCATGCCCGTCATGATTTTATAAATCTCTATAAGGCCATCCCTCAGCCTCTGACACGTGAGGGAAAACAACCCCAGCTTATTCAACCTCTTCCTGTAGTTCAAATCCTTCAACCCTGGCAACATCCTTGTGAATCTTTTCTGAACCCTTTCAAGTTTCACAACATCCTTCCGATAGGAAGGAGACCAGAATTGCATGCAATATTCCAACAGTGGCCTAACCAATGTCCCGTACAGCCGCAAAATGACCTCCCAACTCCTGTACTCAATATTCTGACCAATAATGGAAAGCATACCAAATGCCTTCTTCACTATCCTAACTACATGTGACTCCACTTTCAAGGAGCTATGAACCTGCACTCCAAAGTCTCTTTGTTCAACCACACTCCCTAGGACTTTACCATTACGTATATAAGTCCTGCTAAGATTTGCTTTCCCAAAATGCAGCACCTCGCATTTATCTAAATTAAACTCCATCTGCCACTCCTCCATCCATTGGCCTAGCTGATCATCATCCATGGTTCTCTGGGCTTGATACTCTAAGCTTTACCCTAAAGGGAATATGGTGGACCTATACACCCTGTGTCAGTACCTTTTGAATATTTCTGAGTGTTCTGTTGTAAATTTACCCTAACCTAGCTGTACCCAGTCTATCTTGGACAGATCCTGCCTTATTTTAATAAAACTCTATTCGTCCAATCCAAAACCTTTTTTTTCCAGGCCATCTTTCTTCTTTTCCATAAGGAACTTAAAATTTACAGATGTGTGGCTATCACTACAATGCTCTCCCACTGTTGCCTTGAACACCTGTCTGACTTCATTCACCGTAACTGCATCCAGCTCTGCACCGTCCCTAGTAGAACTATCACCATGCTGACAAAAAAAACTCTCCGTATACATTTCAAGAAATCTGTCCCCTCTAAACTCTTTATATTATGATTATCCCAATTATTATTTGGTGGTTGAAATCCCGTAATATAATTCCCTATTAGTGTTAGACACGCTTCAGTGAATTGACTACAGTCAGTGACTACAATGGGTGGCATAGAGTCTCATTGATTAACCCTGCTGCCTCACTACACCAGGGACCCAGGATTGATTCTGGTCTTGCATGACTGTGGAATTTGGATATTCTCCTGTTGTCTGCGTGGGTTTCCGCTGGGTGCTCTTCCATTCCTCCCATAGTCCAGAAATATATAGATTTGGTAGATTGGCCAAGCTAAATTGCCCAGTAGTGTCCAGGGATGTGCAGGCTAACTGGGTTAGCCTTGGTTAATGCAGGAATACAGGGATGGTACAAGGAACTGGCTCTGGGTGGAATGTACTTTGGAGAGTCAATGCATGG
This sequence comes from Chiloscyllium plagiosum, assembly GCF_004010195.1. Taxonomy (NCBI): domain Eukaryota; kingdom Metazoa; phylum Chordata; class Chondrichthyes; order Orectolobiformes; family Hemiscylliidae; genus Chiloscyllium; species Chiloscyllium plagiosum. The sequence goes on from NC_057718.1 coordinate 69,192,315, forward strand.
TCAATGGGCTGAATGGCCGCTGTAGTGATTCAATGATTCATATTTGCTCCTCAATTGCCCACTGGTTGTTTGGATGCCTATATACAACACTAAAAGTGTGACAGCTCCCTTTTTATTCTGAATTCTATCCACAAAGCCTCATTTGATGAACCCTCCAAGATATCATTCCTTCTTACTGCAGTAATTGATTTTCTAATAATGCAACACGGCCCTACTTTCAGGCCCTCCCTTATCCTGCCTGAAGATTCCATACTCTGGAATGTTAAATTGTCAGTCTTGTCCCTCCCTCAATCATATTTCTGTGATGGCAACATCAGTGCAGTTCTATATGTAAATCCATACCATTAACTCATCTGTCCTACCACTAATACTCCTGGAATTAAAGTCGTCAGCCTCTTACTCCCTTGAGACGCTGCATGGCTGAACCTGCTCTGTCTTGCTTCCTTTTCTAAGTTATGCTGTGTTGTTATTGAACTAATGCAGTCTGTCACCTGCCCCTGCTAAACTAATTTAAACACTTTTACCAAGAGCACGAGCAAACCCTTCAGCAAGGATATTTATCCCATTCTGGTTCCAGTGCAAACCATCCTTCGTGTGAAATCCACCTTCCCCAGAAAACGTCCAAGTATCCAAGAATTTAAATTTCTCCCTCCTGCACCAACTATTGGACCATGCATTCTTTTGTTGTATTCTCCCATTACTGTGTATGCTAGACTGTAACACTAGGAATAATCCTGAAATTATAACCTTCAAAGCCCTGCTTCTTAATGTACTGCCAAGCTCCCTGAACTCTTAATGCAAGACCTCTTCCCTCAGTCTGCCTATGTCATTGGTACCAAATCCAAGGTAAAATCCAGGGCTCAACTCAAGATTCAGAATATCTCAGCTGGGCTGCAGAGAAACTTGTAGTGGGAGGGAAAAGATCCAGTTGTTATGGTCCACATAGATACCAACAATATTGACAGAGAGAGGAAAGAGGTTCAGCTGAGAGAATGTGAGCATCTCGATGGTAAATTGAAAGGCAGAACCAAAAAGATAATAATATCTGGATTGCTACCTGAGCTATGAGGTAATTGGCATACACTCAAAGATTGTTGTGGGAGAAATGGGTTCAAATTCATGGGACATTGGCACAAGTAATGGGGAAGGAAGGAATTATTCCAATGGAATGGGCTTCAGCTGAATCGTGTTAGGATTGAAGTCCTGTAGGATTGCCTAGATAGATATAGATTGGGCTTTAAACTAAATAGTAGAGTGGTCCGTTCAATTGCATGGAAAATTAGAGAAAAAGTTCAAGGGGTGTTAGCAATTAAAAAGTTTCCAGAACAACTGTGGAAAGGGTCAGGAATTGAGTTTAGGCACAGCAGACAAAAGGGACAACTATGAGAAGGGGCAGTCAAAGCAAGTTTGAGAGTGTTGTACTTAAATGCACACAACATATGAAACAAGGTTAATGAACTTGGAGGACAGATCGAAATTGCAGAGATATGGCTGCAAGGAGATTGGGGCTGGGAACTAAATATCCAAGGATATGCTTCCTAGCCAAAGGAGACAAATGGACAGAGGGACGGGTTGCCCTGTTAGTAAAAAATGAAATTAAATCACTAGCAAGTAGTGATCTAGGTGTACAATCTGTATAGGTAGAGGTTGAGGAACTGCAAAGAAGACATTGGTAGAAGTTATTTACAGATCGAGCAGTAGTAAGAATGTGAGGCAGAAAATAACTCAAGAGATAGAAAAGACATATAAGAACAACACTATAAGCATGCAGGTACAGCAGGTAGTGAAGAAGGCTAATAGCATGCTGGCCTTCATAACAAGAGGGATTGAGTATAGAAGCAAAGAAGTCCTTCTGCAGCTGTACAGGGCCCTGGTGAGACCACACCTGGAGTACTGTGTGCAGTCCTGGGTTTCCGCTGATGGGTGAGTGTCGAACTAGAGGACACAGCTTAAAAATACGGGGTAGACCATTTAGGACAGAGATGAGGAGAAACTTCTTCAGCCAGTGAGTGGTGGCTGTGTGGAATGCTCTGCCCCAGAGGGCAGTGGAGGCCCAGTCTCTGGATTCATTTAAGAAAGTGTTGGATAGAGCTCTCAAGGATTGTGGAATCAAGGGTTATGGAGATAAGGCAGGAACAGGATATTGATTAAGGATGATCAGCCATGATCATATTGAATCGTGGTGCAGGCTCAAAGGGCAGAATGGCCTACTCCTGCACCTATTGTCTATTGTCTATAAGCATGGGGAACTTCAACATACAAGTGGACTGGATATATCAGGTTTGTACTGATCACAGGATGGTTTTCAGAGCAGCTTGTGGTTAGAATCCACAAAGGAACAGGCAGTTTTGGATTTGGTGCTGTGTAATGAGGAAGGCATTTAAGCTTCTTCATTAGGAAGCTTCAGGTGAAGAAACCCCTAGGGAGAACTGTCTATAATATGGTAGAATTCGCCCTGCAGTTTGAGAGGGTAGCTTGAATCAAATGTAATGGTAACTACAAAGAAATGAGGGAGAAGTTGGCCAGAGTTGATTGGAAGGGAAGGCTAATAGGAAAAATGGTGGAGCTGTAATGTTAAGGGTTTATGTGGGTTATTCAGGAGGTACAGCAGAAATTTATCCCAAGGAAGAAAGAGCATACTAAGGGAAGCATGAGGTAACAGTGACTGACAAAGGAAGTCAGGGACAGTACAAAAGCAAAAGAAAAAGTATATAATGTGGTGAAAACTAATAGGAAGCCAGAGGATTGGGAAGTTTTTAATAAACTAACAGAGGAAAACTAAAAAAAGACAATTTAATATCCAAAATTCTTTTACATATATAAAAGGTAAGAGAGATGCAAGAGTGGACATTAAACCACTGGAAAATGAGGCTGGAGAAGTCATAATGGCAATAAAGAAATAGTGCAGGACCTAAAAAGGTATTTTGCAACAGTTTTCACTGAGCAAGACACCAGCTGCACACCAAAAATCCAAGAGATTCATGGGCAGAGGTGAGTGAGTGGCCATCGCTAAAGAGAAGGTGTTTGGGAAGCAGAAAGGTCTGGAAAAAGATAAGTCAACTGGACCATATGGTCTAACCCAATGCTTCTGAAGCAGATAACTGAGGAGATTGTGGAGGCATTGACGATGATTTTTTTAGGAATCACTGGAATCAGGGAGAGTCCCGGAGAACTGGAAAATGTAATACCCTGTTTAAGAAGGGAGGGAGGTAAAAGATGGGAAATAATAGGCTGGCTAGCCAAACCACAGTCATTGGTAAGGTTTGCAGAGTATTTGCAAGTGCATGGTAAAACACTACTGAGACAGCTTGGCTTCATCAAGCGGAAGTCAAGCTTGACAAATCTGTTAGCATTCTTTGAGGAGGTAATGAGCAAGTTAGACACAGGAGAGCCAATGAACATGAGCTATTTGGATTTTCAGAAGGCCTTTGACAAGGTGCTACTCAAGAGGCTGCTAAATAAGAAAAGAACCCATGATGTTAGAGGCAGGCTATTGGCATGGATAGCACATTTGCTGACTGACAGAAAGCAGAGCATAGGGAGGAAAGAATCATTTTCAGGATGGCAGCCAGTCATGAGTTGAGTTCCACAGGCATCAGTGTTGGGACCACAACCATTAAATTTTATAATCTGGACAAAAGAACTGAGGGCATTGTTGCTACGTTTGCAGATGACACAAAGATAGGTGAAGGGACAGGTATTGCTGAGGAGCCAGAAGGACTGGACAGAGTAAGAGAATGAGTAAAGGTGAGCGATGGAATACAATGTGTACAAGTGTGTGATGTTATGTGCAACGAAGAATAGTGACATTATTTTCTAAATGGGGAAAGACTTCAGAATTCTGAAGCATGAAGAAAGTTAGAAGTCCTAGTCCAAGATTCTCTTAAGGTTAACAACGGGTTCAGCTGACAGAAAGGCAAATGCAATGTTAGCATTCCTTTCAAGAGGGCTGGAATACAAGAGCAGGGATGTACTACTGAGACGACATAAGGCCCTGGTCAGACTACATTTGGAATATTGTGAGTAGTTTTGGGCCCCATATCTAAGGAAAGATGGGCTGGCTTTGGAGGGATTCCAGAGGAGACTTACAAGAATGATCCCAGGAATGAAGGGCTTGTCATATGAGGAATGTCTGAGGACTTTGGGGCTGTACTTGAAGGATGAGGAGAGATCTCATTGAAACTTACCGAATGCTTACAGGCCTGGATAGAGTGGATGTGGAGAATACATTTCCACTAGTAGGAGAGACTAGGTCATGGAGCACAGCTTCAGAGTAAAGGGGCAATGCTTTAGAACTGAAATGAGGAGGAATTTCTTCAGCCAGAGGTTGGCGAATCTGTAGAAATCATTTCTTCCAGAGGCTGTGGAGTCAACCACGCTGACATCGGTCTAGAGTCACATGTAGATCAGACCCCTAAGGAAGACTGATATCTTTCCCTAAAGGGGCATTTGTGAACAAAATGAGTTTTTGCAAAATTCAGTATTATTAATCCTTTAATTCCAGTATTTATTGAATTCAAATGCCACCATCTATTGTTAAAAATCACACAACACCAGGTTATAGTCAACAGGTTTAATTGGAAGCACACTAGCTTTCGGAGCGACGCTCCTTCATCAGGTGATAGTGGAGGGCTCGATCGTAACACAGAATTTATAGCAAAAATGTATAGCAAGAATTTATACGATCTTCTTCAGGCTCATGCTCGAAATGTTCGATTCTCCTGCTCCTTGGATGCTGCCTGACCTGCTGCGCTTTTCCAGCAACACATTTTCAGCTCTGATCTCCAGCATCTGCAGTCCTCACTTTTTCTTTTAGTTAAATTAATTTGGTTCAGAATCTACAGTTACCATTTTGGCTTGCAGGAACCTAATTTAACTAAGTTACGCCAGACGTGTATGAAGCTGATAATTGAGAAGGGTACAAAAGACTGAAGAGAGGGGTAACATGCAAAATGATGGTGAAGCTCTAGCAAGAACCAGTCTTGGACCTTCTACAATACTTCTTGTTTATAGTGAGCTGTAGCTTGAAATTAGAATTAGAAATGACACTTGTAGTGCTGTAATACATTACAGCTTTAGATTTCATCTACATTCTTTCCTTATACATTCATAAGTGGTTGTTAAACTGTTAGTTGGCAATGTGTCAGCAAGAGAATTGAGAATTCAAAGTAAGGAAACATTTCCCCATAAGAGTTGAACACTGTCTTTAGATTTATGTTTGATGTACCTCTGGACCACTTAGATCTCTTTATTTAAATATTTACATCTAGCTTTTTCTTTAGTTAAAAAAAATTAAAGTGATTGAATGTTACTTAATGCAAACTTCTCACACAGATTGCACATTAAGGAGAAACCGGATATATAGTCATGTCTCTTTTGAATTAGTATAAATAAAACTGGGGAGTGGGCAATCAACAAAGACATTCCACCAGGAATAGCAGATCTTTTGCAAGCAGCTTCAAACTGTGCCACATTGATTAAACCATTGTAATAAAAGCAAAATACTGTCGATGAGAAAATCTGAAAAAAAAACAGATAGTGCTCGGGAATCTCAGGTCTGGCAGTATCTGTGGACAGAGAACGAGAGGTAACATTTTGGATTTGATATGACTCCTTTTTAAAACTGAAAGCTGTTGGAATATGGTTCTTATGCTGTTGTCAGAGGGGGAGGAGGAGAGTGGGGAACAGATGGTGAGGACGCCCAGAATAAAAGGCAAAAGGAGTGTGCACGTGGTGGTAAAGAAGAGATATAAATGATAGGTTTGAAAGGAGAAAATGGTTCCACTCTGTTGAGAGGAAAGCAAACAAAACATAAAAATTACACAGTGGGTTTTGGTAGAGATGGGTGGTTCATATAAACAAAATGGAGGACAGAGGTCATGACAATGATCAAATCATTGAGTTGTGCTGTACAACTGCTGTTCTAAATATGATATACTGAGAAGAGATAGCTGAAAATTAGGCAAAACCAGAAGCCACTGCAGACCATTGGCAGGTGCAGAATTATACTGAACAGCATTTATAATCTCATGGCCTGGCATAATCCCCATTCTGCCATTAACATCAAACAGGGGATCAACCCTGGTTCAGGAGACTGTGTAGGAATGCATGCCAGGAGCAGCAGCATAAATATCCAATAATGCAATGACAGCTTCGTGAAGCTCCAAAGCAAGACTGTTTGCATGATTATTAACAGAAGCCAAATGTGATGGATAAAAGGGATCCCATAATAGATGGATCAGATCAAAGCTCTACAATTCTGTCATAAACAATCATGAACAAAGTAGATAACTCATTGAAGTAACAGGATCCTTGTACATGCCCATATTCAATGATGGGAAGAGAGGGGAAAGATGGGGATAAGGTCAAACCCTGTGCAACCATCTTCAGCCAGAAATGCTGAGTGCATGAACCATCCCAGCCCCCTCCTGTGGTCACAAGCATAATAGATGCTAATCCTCACACAATATGATTCACTCCACATCATACCACAAAATGACTGAAGATGTAGTCTGCAGCAACTGATATGGGCCTTGACAACCTCCTGGCTATGGCATTGAAGACTTGGACTGGATTTCTTCAATCCAATCAAATCCAATTTCTATCAAAAGAGATAGGAATGGAGGCAAAATAGCAATGAAATTGCTGCTGAGTGCTGCAGCCAGAAATCCTTTTCTCTTTCTGTCAACTGCCATTTTCTCAAGAGCAAGAGAAATGGCAAGACTTGAACTGAACCACTCCTATTAACAATCTGATTGCCAGTGAAGTAGCCAGAGAGAAGCAGCTGTAGAGATTTATACCAGCTGCAAGGAAGGCAGGAATAATTTTTAAACATGAATAAAATGATTTTGTCTCCTTCTGATTTTATCAGAAAATTATGGATGCATGATTTGCATCTGCTCAATAAGGTGAATGAGTGAGCTGTGATTGGAACATTAATTTCGAGTTAAACAGTCATAGAGTCACAGAGACTTACAGCACAGAAAAAGGCCCTTTGGCTCATTGTATCTGAGCCATTCAAAAACAACCTATGCTATTCCAATAAATAAAAGCAAATTACTGCGGATGCTGGAATCTGAAACCAAAAGTGAAAATGCTGGAAAATCTCAGCAGGTCTGGCAGCATCTGTAAGGAGAGAAAAGAGCTGACGTAAGCTTTGACAAAGGGTCAGTTATACTCGAAACGTCAGCTCTTTCTCTCCTTACAGATGCTGCCAGACCTGCTGAGATTTTCCAGCATTTTCTCTTTTGCTAGACTATTCCAATCCTATTTTTCAGCCCTAGGCCCATTGCCTCATACGCCTTGGCATCACAGGTATACATCTAAATACTTCTTCAATGTTATGAGGGTTTCCGCATCTACCACCCTTACAGGCAATGAATTCTAGATTTTCACCCACTCTAGGTGAAAAAGCTTTTCGTCACATCTGTTTGAAACCTTCTGCCCCTTACCTTCCCTTAAATCTATGCTTTCGGTCATTGATGCTTCCATCAAATGGAAAAGTTTCTTCCTGTCTACCCAATCTATGCCCCTTGTACCTTTCTACATATCCTCGCTCAATCTCCTCTGCTATAAGGAAAATAACTCCTGTCTTTTCATAACTGAAACTTTCCAGGCCAGGCAACAGCCTGGTGAATCTCCTCTGCACTGTCTCTAGCACAATCACATTTTTCCTATCCTGTGGATTCCAGAACACACACAATTCTCTAGCTGTGGCCTAACAAATCTTTTATACAGTTCAGCAGAACCTCCCTGCACTTAAGCGGTATATCTTGACTAATAAAGCAAGTATACCATATGTCTCTTTAAGCACTTTAGGGGCGGCAAATTGGCTCGCTCTGCTGCCTCACAGCACGTTGGACCTGGGTTCAATTCCCGCCTCGGGCAACTGTCTGTGTGGAGTTTGCACATTCTCCCCATGTCTGCGTGGGTTTCCTCTGGGTGCTCTGGTTTCTACAAACAATTGAAAGATGTGCATGTTAGGTGAATTGGCCATGCTAAATTCCCCACTCTGTTAGGTGCATTAGTCAGGGGTAAATATAGGATAGGGGAATGGGTCTGGGTGGGTTACTCTTCAGAGGGTTGGTGTGGATTTGTTGAGCCGAAGGGTCTGTTTCCATACTGTGTGAAATCTAATCTAAATCAATCCACTTGTCCTGAAAACTTCAGGGACGGGTGGACATTCACACCAAGGTTGCTCTGTTCCTCAGTGCTTCCCAGGCTCCTACCATTCATCATATATTCATTTGTCTTGTTTCCCTGCCCAAGTGCATCATCCCATAATTATTCAGATTGAATTCCATTTATCACTGATCAGCTCATCTGTCCAGCCCATCTATATCCTCTCATAGTCAAAGTCTATCCTCCACCCTGCATATTTAACACCCCACCAATTTTTGTATCACAGAATCATATAGAGCAGAAGAAGGTCATTTAGTCCCTTATGTCTACACCAACCCTCTGAAGAGCATTTAACCCAGACCCACCCCCCCAATCCACCCTATCCCTGTAACCCACAATTACCATGGCTAATCCACCCAGCCTGCACATCCATGGAAACTATGAGGTAATTTAGCATGGCTTATCCATCAAACCTATACATTTTTTGGACTGGTAAAGGAAACAGAAATCCAGTGGGAACTCTCACAGACAGAGGACAAAAATGGAAACTCCACCCAAACAATCACCCAAAGTTAGTGCTATGAGACAGCAGTGCCAATTACTGTGCCATCATGTCACCCATCATATTGCTGGTGTATCATCTGTGAATTTACAGATCAACCCTGCTACATTCAATTCTAAATGATTAATATAAACCACTGACATCAATGTCCCCAACATTTACCCTGTGGGAGCCCACTGGACGCAGACTTTCAGTTGAAAAATCACTCCTCAACCATCACTCTCTGCTTCCTGCTACTCAGCCAATTTTTGGATCTACTTTACTAGATTTACTTCAATCCCATGGCCTGTTACATTTGGTATCAGTCTCTAACAGAGTATTTGCCAAAATGTTACTTCTGTCAACTGGCAAGTATATATAAAATAAAACAAATGGGTGAAGTACATTTTACAGTATTTAAAGTCTGATGTAGTAAAATAATTAATTATTTCTATGTTATACAATTATTTTCAATAGTTTTGATGTTCTTAGCTTAAATATCTGTAGACATTAGCTGTTCTGAGGTTTTTTTGCTTAACTTTGGGATTTATGGGCTTTTAGTACACAATCCAACTTTTGAATGGTTTTATTAAATATTTGACTATTCTCTCAAGAGTTAAATTGTTTAGGGAATTTATGAACCATTTGATGAATCCAGTTTTTATAATAAAAGTGACTAAAAGTCAAAAAAGGGTGCACCATTGCAGTAGGGAAACGTAAGGACTCAATTGTGTGTATACGAAGCAGCATGCAAGATACAGAGAGGATAATAATCGTAAAACACAGCAACTCAACATATAAAAAAGAGATGATTGAGCAATGGAGGGCAAGGGGGAGCTGAACAACAGTCCCCACCATCCTGGTTTCAATGGGAGATATGCATTTTTGTGTCTGATATGATGACATGGTATGCCTGAGACTCAGGGAGTAAAGTGGGGAGATGGACAATGAAATGTTTGAATAAAGGCAAAACATTGCAGATGCTGGAAATCTGAAATAAACACAGGGAATGCTGGAGAGGTTCAGCAGGTCTGGAAGCATCTATGGAGAGAGAAACAGAAATGTTTTGAGACCGTCAAAACTCTTCTTCAGAACTTCTGAAGCAGAGTCATGCCAGTCTCAAAATGTTATCCTTATTTTTCTCTCTCAACAGATACTGCCAGACCTGCTGAGTTTCTCCCACATTCTCCATGTCTGATTGACTTCAATACATGTGTTGGGTGTGAATGTCGGGAAGATCAAAGTCAATGGAGTTGACCGAGATGGCAACCAAGAAGGAAATATGAAGATTTGGGGGGTTTGCCAACTGAGAGGCTGAGTCTGTGATAACTATTTGCTTCCACATTTCATCATAATAACGAGTCCTCAATGGAGATGAAAGTGGCCTTCATCACATTGGAGTGGATGGAATGAGTGTTTCATTCTATGAGAGAATAGACTCCACTTTCATGTGATGTAAGCCCTTTCAAATGCTGAGAGTATTAAACAGACACCAGACAGTACGGGTAAGACATCTGGGATCACAAAATGACATGTAAACATTATATATTGATCTACTTTGTGAACTAAAATTCCTAGCTCCAGGCATTTTCGATCATATCATGCAATGTTACAAATCAATCCTACTAATGGCTGTGAGGTACAAGCAATAGGTTGCAGCTGGAAAAAAATTAACCTTGTTGCCAAAGCAGCAATTATCCTCCACAGTTAAATAGCCTGCATATGGTGCAGGACCTGTTCTCTTCACACCTGGTCCATAAAATATTGTGTAGCTCGAAGGATAGCTGTTAGCCTCTATATATTCGTTCTTAGCTTGCATGATGAAAAGTGACCATATATTTATAAATGTGACGACGTATTTCTATAATAGAAGTATAGAATATAAACAAAAGGAAATTATGGTAAACCTTTCTAAAAGCCTTCAATCGTAGGAGACCAGCTGTAAACTGCAAGATATCTGCCGGGAAGTCTTAGATAACCTGATGCACGAGTAGGCCATATTTCCTGAGGAGATACCTCTGATAGGGAATGACCCAATATTTCAAACTCTTCAAGGCAGTTGTAGCTTGACTTTGGGTGGTTCTGATTTACTTTATTAGTTACCCAGGAAAAACTAGGAGTTGATTGTGGGGCATTAAAACCTAACACCTGGCTAATTATAAAACTGAAATCTGTGTCCCCAGTTGACTCACTGCTAGAGACTGCAAGCATCCACAAAGACCCGCAATTCTCAAACTCCTGGTGCAACCATTCCGGTCAACCAAATTAACTTAAAAGTACTGCAGATACCTGACACACTCCACAGACAGGCTCCTTTCCACTTTCACCCACTTGACGACCCTGCCTCCATTGACACTCAAATGACACAACCCAACCCTGGACGACCCAATCAAATCCCAAGAGACACCTGCTCTGTAACCTTCCCCACTGTCATCTCAACTACGCCCCACCCCTTATCATAGTCACCCAACTGACAACATTCAGTTACTAGTGGTGTACCGTAAGGATCTATTTTTGGTCCACGGTTGTTTGTCATTTTTATAAACAACCTGGATAAGGGCGTAGAAGGATGGGTTAGTAAATTTGTGAATGCCACTAAGGTCAGTATAGTTGTGGACAGTGCTGAAGGATGTTGTAGGTTACAGAGGAACATAGATAAACTGCAGAGCTGGGCTGAGAGATGGCAAATGGAGTTTGATACAGAAAAGTGTGAGATTATTCACTTTGGAACGAGTAACAGGAATGCAGAATACTGGGCGAATGGCAAGATTCTTGGTAGTGTAGATGAGCACAGAGATCTTGGTGTCCATGTACATAGATCCCTCAAAGTTGCCACTCACGTTGATAGGGCTGTTAAGAAGGCGTATGGTGTGTTAGCTTTTATTAGTACAGGGATTGAGTCTCGGAACCATGAGGTCATGCTGCAGCTGGACAAAACTCTGGTGCGGCCACACTTGGAGCATTGCGTGCAATTTTGGTCACCACATTATAGGAAGGATTTTGGAAAGGGTTCAGAGAAGATTTACGAGGATGTTGCCTGTTATGCAGGGAAGGTCTTACAGGGAAAGGTTGAGGGACCTGAGGCTGTTTTTGTTAGAGAGAAGGAGCTTGAGAAGTGACTTAATTGAGACATATAAGATAATTAGAGGGTTAGATAGGGTGGATAGTGAGATCCTTCTTCCTCCAATGGTGATGGCTAGCACAGGAGGGAATAGCTTCAAACTGAGGGGTCATAGATACAGGACAGGAAGTTTCTTTACTCAGAGAGTAGTAGGGGCGTGGAAGGCACTGCCTGCAATAGGTGTAGACTCGCCAACTTTATGGGCATTTAAATAGTCATTGGATAGACATATGGTCGAGAATGGTGTAGGTTAAATGGGCTTCAGGCTGGTTTTGCAGGGTGGCACAAAATCGAGGGCTGAAGGACCTGTACTGCACTGTAATATTCTACGTTCGAACATACACCAAGTAACACCCAACTCACCATCGACAGGAAATAAACACCACTCCCCATTCTAAAGGTCACTGGACTTGAAACATTAGACTTTATCTCTGCTTTCTTTCTACAGATACTGCCAGATGTACTGAGTTTCTCTAGCAATTTTTTTTGTTTCAGATCTTCAGCATCCACAGTTCTTTGTTTTATTTTAATGTTTAGCTCACTGCCATATCTCTTCCAGTATTGCCTGCCTTAAAGACATTCTGCTATTTTCTCAAACATGATTTCCATTCTAATCTTTCTTCTTGTTAACCATCGTTATTGTTACTCTCACTCCTAATGTTTAACAAGGCATTTACCAAATCTCACTTCGACAGCCACATCTTATACCCAGTGAGTCCCTCCAATTCAAACACCCCACACGGATGAATATTTTTGAATTCACCTAAGATCACTGCTACCTCCTTTCCCATAATTGCCCAGGCAACACACCATTCCTCAATTTAAAGGTTACAACTGAGAAGGTAAGTAAAAGAAATTTGTAATTTGTGCTTAAAGTAGCAGTTTATGGAGTTCTTAGGAAGGGGAATACTGTGCCTCAGCTGTGCTAAGAAGATGCACAAACAACTCTAGTCAAATCATGTTTTTTTTTGGTACTGCATGCTCAATGTATAAAAGCAATTCTCCTGCTATTGACCTCCTTGGTAATTTCCTTCCACTGCCTCCTTATCAGCAGTTGATCAGATTCCTGCCTTGTGATTCTTTCCCTCTCCCAAATTGGTGCACCTGAGACTCCAGTGTGGTATCAGACAACCTTAATGTCTGTCCTCTCTCTCACCTTCAGGCACTTGAGTAATATGTTTTATACCGCAATTCTACACAGCATTGCAGAGGTGCTGGCTGCCTTTAAGTAGTAAGGATTCTTCCCTTTATCAGGGCCTCCTAAAAAGAATGCACTCAATGCACAGCTGGCAAACACAGATATTGAAATGAACAGGCTATACAAATTTCCCAAGCTGGTATGAATGAAGGTCAGAGAGGATTTCGAAGAAATGGGTCAAGTGCTGGCTAACTCCTTGGACTTAACTTTAATAGTTCACTGGGTCTGCAATAGATCTCTCAGACATAAAGGAGGCTAATGTACTCAATATCTTTATAAACAGAAGAAAAACTGAACCAAGTATCTACAGACATTATCGTGAGATATCATTGATAGGGAAGAGGCTTGAGGGAAACATTTGGAAAACAATTTGTCATATGTATGACTAATTGAACAGAGAAAGCAATATGCATCTTTAAATCCTCAACAAAGTGACTGTAAGCAAATTTTTTTTATGGATCGTGTGTTACCAACATCAAGGTGGCTGGTATAGATAGCTACTGTTTGTGCAAATAATGTCAGTGACATCACAACACAGTGACAAAAGATGTGCTTGTACATACAGCATGGTGGCTCAGTGGCTAGCACTGCTGCCTTACAGTGCCAGGCAACCCGGATTTGATTCCACCTATGGATGACTGTCTGTGTGGAGTTTGTACATTTACCCCATGTGTGCATGGGTTGCCTCTGGGTGCTTCAGTTTCCTCCTATAAGTTAGATGGATTGGCCATGCTAAATTGCCCATTGTGTCCAGGCATAATAGTTTAAATGGATTAGCCATGGGAAATGCAGCATTGCAAAGATAGGGGTGGCTTTGGGTGGGATGCTCTTCAGAGGGTCAAATGGCCTACTTCTACAATGTAGGGATGCTATACATGGATGGCACCAATCCACTTGCAGCTACAGCATCATTAACAGTCTATTTAGACCACTCCAATCCCATCAATGCTTTCTTACTTCATGCACTGCTAGGACCATGCCCACTCCCAAGCTCTGCTCTCCTGCTCCACACTCTGTTCAGATTTACCCTACTACCAGCTCTGCTCCCATGCTCTGCCAAGCTCTGCTCAGACCCTCTCTGTTCCCTTGCTTCACTTTCTGCTCAGACACAATCTATTCCCAGCACTGCTCGCAAGTTCCACACTCTGCTGAGACCCTACCCTCTCCCAGTTATACTCCCTTGCTCCAAACTCCACTCAGACATTCCCCACTCCAACTTTGCTCAACAGTCTGCCTAGACCTTCTCCTCACTGGCTCTGGATCAGTCCGAGATCCCTGCCTCAATGTGGTAAGTGTTCCTGCTGCAGCCTTTCAATGCTAGTTGCCAGTATACCCTGCAATTTAAATATGTACTTCCTAAGCAGCCTGCATGTGTATTGGAGATGTTTCTCGATAGTCTTGATGGGATGTCAATGTCAGATGTCAATATCTCTGAATGAAGTGTGCTTGCAGCTTGTGTCCGTAGACATACTGGCCACACTGCCATACATTAAGGGTATACCAGAAATGGCCACCAGACTACTCCAACCCCTGGGTATCATAGTAGTCCACAAAGTAACTACCACACTACGATAGCTACTAACAAGTATAACCAACAGGACCAACGTTATATACAAAAAACCATGTAAAGATCACCAAAAGCACAATATAGGGCAAACTGGAAGGAAATTACCTACCAGGGTACACGAACACCAACTAGCCACCAAGAGACATGACTAGCTGTCACTTGTACCCATACACTCGGACAGTGAAGATCACTAATTTGACTGGGACAACGGATCCATCCCAGGACAAGCCAAACAGAGGCTTGCATGGAAATTCCTGGAAGCTGGGCACTCAACCTGGAACTCCATTAACAAACATGTAGAGTTGGACCCTATATACCAACTATTAAGGAACAGCAACAAAATTGGAAATGACACCACCAACCCCAGCAGACCCAGACATCCAATGCTTTACCAGAGGCACACTGATGATGTTACCTAGAATGGTGATGAAATGTCTGCGAACAAACCTACCAGGTCAGTGAGCAAGTCAACAACCTCATCCAATGCTGATTTCTGTATTAGGATTTCTCAGTATCAAACTTATTTGGCAAGTTTGCTGAGATGGGAAGATTAATATTGATGAGGTGTGGCATTAATAAAGGTCATTAATAAGTTATAATTCCCCTTAAGTTGGCAACTCTCTGCTGCCTAGTGGGAAACCTTGCATGCAGGAAATGCATAAAAATGCAGCGAGATGCTCATGCATGAGATAGGCCTTGTCAAACTTCTCATTTGATTCTGGTACAAATCTTTCCATTGTTCATATCTTTCAGACATTAGATTCTGCCCATGGTTTTATTAGAGACTAATGTTTGAATGTTACATTACTTTAGCTCAGAATAACCAATATCTTTAGATACAAAATCTATCTAAAATTTATAATATAGTTATTTCCTTCTGAAATAGGTTGGAAATCATACAATTCTCCAACCCATTTCCCTAGAGTATTGCAGAACTGGGCATATTACTTAAGTTAGTGCAGACCTAAGCAGGCTTACAGCTTACACTGGGAGACTGGATATGGAGGCTAGCACTTTCTTTTCTGCAACCCACTCAATTCTCCATCCACATTAATTTATGAGCATTAATCCTGTAGAGATACTGCTGACTTCTGTGCACGTCCAGTATTGGTTTTTTTATGTAATTTATTAATATGGTTAATAGAAAAAGAAGGGCAGACAGGGCCTCAATTTAATATTTCATCTGAAAGACAGTATCTAAAAATGCAGCATTTCTTCTGGTAATCACATCATTTTGTTTGGTCTTAATTACATAAATGATGTAAGACTATAGTTTTGGTGATTACTTCTTCTTTAAATTGTCTGTGGAAGTAGAACAGTGAGATAGGTGGTTTTGCCTCTAATTTGCTAATTAACCTGGCGATACAGTGCTTATGTTTCCCCTCATAACATAAGAAACTAGGCATTGATATAATGGTATTGAAGCATCCAATAGATGTTTATTACATTTAGAAATTAAACACTAACATTGCATTCACAGGCAAGTAAATATTTAGCTAACATAAAGTTATTGGTTTACACAGTCATATGCAATTTGCACTTGCTATGTTTCAAGTTATTGAGTTAAGAATATCTTTTTCTTTTGGGTCACATCATATGATGCAATGGTGATATTGTAAGCATGTATCTTAAAAGAATAGTGACATATCGACCTTGAGAAATAACAAAATAGAAGACAGAAGCAGAAAGTTAAATAAAATATTTCAAATTAGAAAAAGTATAATAGTGTAAACATTTCATTGGAGATCATTTTCTAACAAGTAGTTAGCATGTACTATTCTCAGGGAAGAGAAAGTGAGGACTGCAGATGCTGGAGATCAGAGTTAAAAGTGTGGTGTTGGAAAGGCAGCATCTGAGGAGAAGGAGAATCGATGTTTTGGGAATAAGCCCTTTATCAGGAAGGGTTTATTAGGTTGCCTGATGAAGGTCTTATGCCCGAAATATTGATTCTCCTGCTCCTCAGATGCTGCCTGATCCACATGTACTATTCTCACACAAATTGTTCAAATTATGTACCTTAATATCTCAGTAAATAGAGTGTATGCAGAAATGTAATGCGAAGTATTCATTACAAATTTACTTTGGAAATAAGAATTACAGTTGTATTTAAACACTGCCAGTCAACCCAAAGAGGATATAGTCTCCTTGCACTTATTGGCAACCAATGAGATTTATAGACACACATGACTAGATGTTTGCATATTCAAGATACATAGGTAAAATATAATCAATACAAATATGTTGAAAATAGTAGGCTCACAAAAAAATGTTAATCTTCCTTGCAGTAAGAGCAAACACTGCTGGATTATTAGTTATAACAAGGAATCAATCAATACTTCCTGTCAGTGTGGAAGAAAATAAATCTCATGTACTGTAAAAATATAGAAAGCTATTAGAATCATAGAGTCAAAGAGTCTTATAACACTGAGATAGGCCCTTCAGCCCAAACCGGTCCATGCCGATCAAAATGTCCATGCAAACCCCATTTCCTAGCATCTGGCCCATAACCTTCTAAACCTTTCCTATCCATGTATTTGTCTAAGTGCCTTTTAAGTGTTGCTAATGTATCTGCCTCAACCACTTCTACTGACAGTACCATATGTGCACCACCCTCTGTGTAAAAAGGTTGCCCCTCAGGTTCCCTTTTATTCTTTCCCCTCTAAACTTAAATGGATGCCATCTAGTCCTCAATTCCCCAACCTTAGGAAAAAGACTGACTGCATTCACCCTATCCATGCCTCTCATGATTTTATAAGCTTCTATAAGATCCTCCCTCAGTCTCCTACGCTGTGAAGAAAAAAGGTCCTAGCTTGTCCAACATCTCTCTGTAACTCAGACCCTTGAATCCTGGCAACATCCTTGTAAATTTCTTCTGTACGCTTTCCAGTTTAATAACATCCTACCTATAGGAGCGTGACCAAAACTGAACACAATATTCCAAATGCAGTCTCACCAACGTCCTGTACAACTGCAACATAACCTCTCAACTTCTCTACTCAATGCCTGACTGTTGAAGGTCAGAGTGCCAAAAGCCCTGTCCACCTGTGAATCCACTTTCGGACAGCTATGCACCTGAACTCCAAGGTCCCTCTGTTCCACTACACTCCTTAAGGCACTACCATTCACCATTAAACTCCTACCTTGATTTGACTTTCCAAAGTGCAAGACCTCACTCTTATCTATATTAAACTCCATTTGCCATTTCCCGGCCCCCTTCCCCAGCTGATCAGATCCTGTTGCAGTTTCTGACAACCTTCCTCACTGTCCACGATACCACCTATTTTAGTGTCATCTGCAAACTTACTAGGCATGTCTTGTACGTTCTCTTCCAAATCATTGATATAGATAACAAACAACAAGGGGCCCAGCACCAACCCCTGAGGCACTCCACTAGTCACAAATCTCCAGTTCGACAAGCATTCTTCTGCTAGTACCCTCTGCTTCCTATCATCGATATAATTGTGTATCCAATTTGCCAGCTCCTATGGGATTCCATGTGGTCTAACCTTCCAGAGCAGCCTACCATGTGGAATCTTAACAAAGGCCTCACTGAAATTCATATAGACTATGTCTACTGGCCTGGCCTCATCAAGCTTTCTGGTTGCATCATCAAAATATTCTAATAAATTTGCGAGGCATGATCTCCCACGCACAAAGCCATACCCTGAGTCCATCGGCCTTGTCTGTCAGCCCTCTTGTATTGAAATAGATGTAATTTAATCCAATAAGCATTCTTCTCTCCCTGTTGTGTTTCAGTCTTACTATTTCTGATTGCTGTAACTCCTTCCAGCCTCGCACTTGACTTTCTGCTGTTGAGAATCCCATCCCTTGCCAATCTAGTTTAAACATTCCCTTGTAGCACTCGCAAACCTGGCTGTGAGTTCAGGTGCAACTCGTCTCTCTTGAACTGTTAACTTCTCCGGAAAAGATCCCAATGATCTAAAAATCTGAATCCCTGCGCCCTGCACCAATTCTCTAGCCGTGCGTTCACTTGCAATATCCTTCTGTTCTTACTCTCACTAGCACATTGCACTGGAAGTGACATGGGGATTACCTCCATCGAGGTCCTGGTTTTTAACTTTTTTCCTAGCTCTCTGTAATCACTCCATAGGACTCCATCCCTATGTCTAACTATGTCACTTGTGCTAATGTGCTGTTGGAAAGCATAATAATTTGATTCTTCTTTACAAGTACTCATTTTAAAATATTATCTGTTGCACACCACTGTTAAGAAGTTTTTGAGAGTCATACTTCCTGGGTTCAGAAATTTGTTTTTAAAAATGTCAGCTGTTACTTCAGTCAGCTAAAGTTAACTTGCAGTGTTTCACATTGAATGGGGCTAAATCTGTGAATGAAGTAGATGCAAATGGTGGTCTAGCCTCATCACATGCTTTTGACTGGAAATTAACTGATTAATGGGGCAAATGATCCTGTTTAAGAAGTACAGGTGGGGTGCTCTGTGATAAATTAAATGTCATGGAAAGTAACTTGTGAAGAACAGCCTTGTTTTGAACACATCTCCCAGGCAACTATTTCAAACATTACATCACAGCTTTGGGGCTCAGATGATATCATTATTACTGGATTCCACTATATTAAATATGGAAGTTATAGTTAATCAACAGGCAGTCACTGTTGTCCAACTAAATGAAGTTGTAAATACATCAAATCAGACAAGCTGCTATGAGTCTTCCTACAACTTGAAATAGTGTGACTTACCCTGTGCTCTTTTCTTCCAACTGAATAAATGCCTGAAGTTAATCAATTAAGATATATCTTTCTTGAAGCTCCTGTGGATTGGACTGGTATTTTTCCACTAAATCTGACAATATGGAGCCTGCAATTTACCAGATGCAGAGTTCAAAAGTTATTGGTATGACATTTGTTATACTGTCAGGTTACATTCCATTTGCATGTGTAATTTGAAAAAAGATACCTTTAGAAGCCTAAGACAATGGCAAATGTTTGCATTTATTCTCCCTAATGAACAAAGTTGCCTGTTGGCCATATCTGACTAGCCTGGCAATTCAGCTCAGACCATAAACTCCTAAGGTTTAGAAGTAGAAGAATGTCATGCAGCTCGAGTCTGTTACACCAATCAATGAGATCATGGCTGCTCTGATAATCCTCAGCTCCACTTTCCTGCCTTTTCTCCATAACTCTCAAATCCCTTACTGACTAAATCTGTCTATCCCAGCCTTGAATACAGCTAATGATTCAGCCCCAGCAGCATTCTGCAGTAAAGAATTCCACAGGTTCACAACCCAAGGAGAGAAGGAATTCCTTTTTATCTCTGCCTGAAATGTGTGACCCCTTATTCTGAGATTATGGCCTCTGGTCCTAGATTCTCCCACAAGAGAGAACAACCTTTCCACATCTACTCTGCCAAGTCCCCAAAAAATCTTATATGTTTCAATAAGGTCACCTCTCATTCTTCTGTATTAAATAGAAACATAGAAGTGCAGAAAATAGGACAAGTTGGCCATTCAGCCCTTCACGTCTGCTCTGCCATTCATTATGATCGTGGCTGATCACTCAACTCAATAGTCTGTTCCTGCTTTCTCCCCATATACATTGATCCCTTTAGTCCGACATGCTATATTCAAATCCTTTTTGAAATTATACAATGATTTAGCTCAACTGCTTTCTGTGATAATGAATTCCAAAAGCACATCTCTTTCTGGGTGAAGACATTTCTCTTCGTCTCAGTCTTAAATGGTTCATCCATATCCTTAGACTGTCATCTCTTTTAGTCACAGGAGAAGTGCAAGGAACTTGAGAATAGCTAACATTACTCCTTTGTTTAAGAGGGGAAAGATGAATAATTCAGGAAATTATAGGCCAGTGAGCCTTACATCAGTAATAGGGAAACTTTGAAGAAAATTCTTAGGGATTAGATTGACTCACATCTGGAAAACTATGGACTTATTAGCAATTGTCAGCATGGCTTTGTGCAGGGAAGATCATGTCTCACAAACTTGATTGAGTTTTTTGAGGAAGTGACAAAGATGATTGATAAGAACAGGATAGTACATCCGTCAATATAAATTTTAGCAAGGCCTTTGACAAAGTTCCTTCATGGCAGGCTGATACAAAAGGTGAAATCACATGGGATCCACATGAACTGGCAAAATGGATACAGAACTGGCTCAGTCATAAAAGGATTCTTAGTAGCATCAACATATAAAGGGATCTAGGCATTTGGTCCACACTTCCCTCAAAGAGGCAACACTAGTGGGTAAGGTAGTCCAGAAGGCTTATGGCATGCTTGCCTTCATTGATCAGGACATAGAGTACAAAAATTGGCAAGCAATGTTGCAGTTATATAGAACTTTAGTTAGACCACATTTGGAATATTGTGTATAGTTCTGGTTGCCACATCACCAGAAGACATGGTGTCTTTGGAGCAGGTACAGAAATGATTTATAAGGATGTTGCATGGTTTGGAAGGTACTAGTTATGAAGGAGATTGGACAAAATTAGTTTGTCTTCACTTGAATGTTTGGGGCAACCTGATTTACAAAATTATGAAAGGCATTGATAGAGTAGACAATCAGAGTCTTTTTTCTAGGGTAGAAATTAGAATTACAAAGGGCCATACATTTAAGGTAAAAGGGGGTAAGTTTAAAGAATATGTGAGAGGCAGGTTTTTTTACACAGAGGAGGAAGAGGTGATAGATACAGATACAATGGCAATGTTTAACAGGTATCTTGACAGATATTGGCAGGGAATGGGGGATACGGACAGTGTAGAGACAAAGGGTTTTTAGTTTATAAAGGCATCCTTTGTTGGCAGAGTCCTGGAGGGCCAAAAGGCATGTTCCAGTACTGTATTCTTCCTTTTGTTCTAACTCCTGGTTCTGGACTCTTGTTAAGGGCAGTGTTAGTCAACCTACAACACATGGACTGCAGCTGTTCAAGAAGGCAGCTCAACACCACCTTCTCAAGGGCTGCTAGGGATGGGCAATAAATGCTAGCCAGCCAGCAACACCCACGTTCCACAAGTTGATAAAAAAAATTAGATCCAGAGAAGAGACATACAAATTGGCCAGAAAGAAATAACAGATCTGAGGAGTGGGAGCAGTTTAGAATTCAGAATCCAACCCAACCTCTACTCTCGGCACCTTCCCCTGCAAGAGACCACTCCCTCCGCGACTCCCTCGTCAGGTCCACACCCCCCACCAACCCAACCTCCACTCCCGGCACCTTCCCCTGCAACCTCAAGAAGTGCAAAACTTGCGCCCACACCTCCCCCCTCACCAAGGCCCCAATGGATCCTTCCATATCCATTGCAAATTCATCTGCACCTCCACACACATCATTTACTGTATCCATTGCACCGATGTGGTCTCCTCTACATTGGGGAGACAGGTCGCCTACTTGCGGAACGTTTCAGGGTACACCTCTGGGACACCCGCACCAACCAACCCAACCGCCCTGTGGTTGAACACTTTAACTCCCCCTCCCACTCCGCCAAGGACATGCAGGTCCTTGGCCTCCTCCACCGCTAGAACCTGACCACACGACGCCTGGAGGAAGAGTGCCTCATTTTCAGCCTAGGAAACCTCCAACCACACGGGATGGGATGAATGTAGATTTCTCCAGCTTCCTCATTTCCCCTCCCCCCACCTTATCTCAGTCCCAACCCCTGGATGCAGCACCGCCCTCTTGACCTGCAATCTTCTTCCCGACCTCTCTGCCCCCACCCCCTCTCCGGCCTATCACCCTCACCCTCACCTCCTTCCACCTATCGTATTCCCAGCGCCCCTCCCACAAATTCCCCCTACCCTTTATCTCAGCCCACTTGGCACACCAGCCTCATTCCTGAAGAAGGGCTTATGCCCGAAACGTCAATTCTCCTGCTCCTCGGATGCTGCCTGGCCTGCTGTGTTTTTCCAGCACCACATTTTTCAACTCTGGTCTCCAGCATCTGCAGTCCTCACTTTCTCGCAGTTTAGAATTCAGCAAAGGAAGACAAAGGGATTGATGAAGGAAGGGAAAATAGAGTACGAGGGTAGGTTTGCAGGGAATATAAATACTGACTGTAAACATTTCTGTAAATATGTGAAGAGAAAAAGATCAATCAAGATTAATGTAGTCCCTTACAGTAAGGAAGGGAATTTATCAAGGCAGCAAAGTAACGGCAAATCAATTAAATACACACTTGGTTCTATGTTCATTGTTCTGCAAATAACACATAAGAAACGTTATGTCTGTTTGGTAAGTTTTCAGAGGACATGAAGGCTGGGGGAACTTTGGATAGTAAAGCGTGTTGCAATGGGATATAATACTCTGCATCTACCCTGACTAGTCCTGTTAGAATTTTATAGGTTTCTATATGATGTTTTTCTTCTGAACTCCAATGAATGCAATTCTAATTAATCCAACCTCTTGTCATATGCCTGTCCTGCAGCTCAGGAATCAGCCTGGTAAGCTTTTTCAAAGTTTGTGAGAAGATTTGTAGTTCGGGTGCTCGTTGTGGTGGTTCTGTTCGCCGAGCTGGGAATTTGTGTTGCAGACGTTTCGTCCCCTGTCTAGGTGACATCCTCTCGTGTCGTTTCGTGGCTAGTTGGTGTTCATGGATGCGGATCGTTAGCTGTCTTCCTGTTTGTCCTATGTAGTGTTTTGTGCAGTCCTTGTATGTATTCGCCAAAATGGATACCCGCGCAATTTCATCAACAGATGCCCAAGGGAAAGTCAACAGAATGAGGACATGCCACTACCCAAAGGACTAGCCACACTACCATACATCAAGAGCATTTCCGAACTGACAGCCAGACTACTGCGACCACTAGGATTCATAACAGCACACAAACCAACAGCCACTCTCAGACAACAACTCACCAGAACGAAGGACCCATACCCAGCATGAGCAAAACCAATGTAGTGTACAAAATCCCATGCAAGAACTGCACAAAACACTACATAGGACAAACAGGAAGACAGCTAACGATCCGTATCCATGAACACCAACTAGCCACGAATCGACACGGCCAGCTATCCTTAGTAGCCACACACGTAGATGACAAGCAACATGAGTTCGACTGGGACAACACTGCTATTATAGGACAAGCCAAATAGAGAACAGCCAGAGAATTCCTAGAGGCATGGCACTCATCCACAGATTCAATCAATAAGCACATTGACCTGGACCCAATTTACCGACCACTGCAATGGACAGCTGGAACTGACAACCGGAAGCGGCAGATTGAAACCCCTACAAATGCTGGAGGAAAGATCACAGAAGCGCTTCACAGGAGGCTCCCAAGCACTGAGGATGTCACCTAGACAGGGGACGAAATGTCTGCAACACAAATTCCCAGCTTGGTAAGCCTTTGCTACACTCCCCCTATAGCAAAATTATCCTTCCTCAGATAAGGAGACAAAAACTGCACACAATATTCCACCAACTTCAACAAGACAACTCTGTCCCTGTACCCAGGAGCTTCATGCTATGAAGGCCATCAAAATATTTTCCTTCTTTACTGCCTATTGCACCTTCATGCTTACCTTCAGAGACTGGTGTACTAGGACTCTCACATTTTACTGTATATTATCCCTCTCGATGTATACGCATTCGGATATTAATCTGCTTTCCTGTTTTTGCTATCAAACCTCACAGTTATCCATGTTATACTACATTAACAATGCAAATGCCCATTCAGGGTGTCTATGTCACACTGCAGCACCTCTGTATCCTCCTCACACCTCACCTTCATCTGAAAATTTGAAGGTGTTACATTTAGTTTCTTAATCTGAATCATCAATATATATTGTAAATAGCTTGGGTGTGAGTACTGATCCCTGTGGTACCCCAGCAGTCATTATCTTCCATTTGGAAAAAGATCTGTTCGTTCCTACTTATTGTTTCCTGTCTGGCAACCAGTTTTCTCTCCACCCCAACTCCCATGCATTTTTTTACACACTAATCCCTTTGTTAAAAGTCTTCTGAAAGTCTAAATAAAGCACATCTACTGGCACCTCTAAGCAGCTCTATGGGTTACATCCTAAAGAATTTCAGTTGATTTGTCAAATACAATTTCCCTTTCATAAATCCATACTGCCTCTGTCTGATCCTGCCACTGTTTCCTAAATGCTCAGCTCTCCATTCAATTATCGTGGACTC
>NC_057718.1:69217488-69249147 GCF_004010195.1 Chiloscyllium plagiosum
CTATGTTATGGGCACTGTTTCCGAGGGAAGCCTTCACTCTGTTCAAGTGTGTTGGTAGGTTTGTGGACTATCATGATGTCAAGGGTCTGAGTCGTCTGGAAGTCACTTTTTATATGTCTTTGATGTAAGGTAATATGGCTTTAGCTTTTGGTTGAGATGTGTCTGCTTGTTTGGGTTTGTTTCTGAGGAATTGGCAGATTGTGTTATTGGGTACCCATTTTTCTTGAATACGTTGTATAGATATTTTTCTTCTTTTTGTAGTTTTTGGGTGCTGCAGTGTGATGTAGCTCATTGAAATAATGTCTTGATGCAGCTCCATTTGTGGGTGTTGGGATGATTGCTTCTGAAGTTAAGTATTTAGTCCGTTTGTGTTGTTTTTCAGTCGATGCTGGTTTGAAGCTCTCTGTTAACTATACATTCAACTGTCACGTCTAGGAATGGCAGTCTGTTGTTGTTCTCCTCCTCTTTTGTGAATTTTATGCCTGTAAGGATGTTGTTGATGGTGTTGTATGTTTCATCTAATTTGTTCCGTTTTGTGATGATCAAGGTGTCATCTACGGAGTGGACCCAAAGTTTGGGTTGGATAGATGGGAGGGCAGCTTGTTCAAGTCTCCACATTACTATTTCTGGTTTGACCCCTGACATTGGTAGCCCACAAGCCTACCAACACACTTAAACAGCAACTAATGAACCTAAAGGATCCATTAGATATCACCAGTAAGCTAACGTAATTTACAAGATACCATGCAAGAACTGTAAAAAACATCACATCGGACAAACAAACAGGAAACTTGCCACGAGGATACATGAATTCTAAATGGCCACCAAAAGACACGACCCACAATCACTAATTTCCATACATATACACAAAGAAGGACACCAATTTGACTAGGACAACATACACATCCTCGGAAAGGCGAAACAAATACACACATGAGAGTTCTTAGAGGGATGGCATTCTAACCTGATGTCCATCAATAAACACATCGACTTAGATCCTATCTACCTTCCCTTGAAGAAAAGAACCGGAAATGACTTCACCCACCTTAAGAAACCAAGCCCTAGAAATAAAGAGGCAGGACATACCACCAGCTCTTCACCAGAGACTGTCACTGATGATGCTACCTAGCATGGCGGCAAAACGTCTGAAAACAAACCTTCAAGCTCAGCGAGCTAACTTACATACTTATCATCAACTTGAGTTACAAATCTTCTCAAACATCTCTAAGTCATAGAGATGTACAGCACCGAAACGGACCCTTCGGTCCAACTCATCCATGCCAACCAGATATCCTAACCTAACCTAGTCCCATTTGCCAGTACTTGGCCCATATCCCTCTAAACTGTTCCTATTCATTTACCCCTCCAGATGCCTTTTAAATGTTGTAATTGTATCAGCCTCCTCCACTTCCTCTGGCAGCTTATTTCATATAGGCACCACCCTTTGTGTGGAAATGTTGCCCCTTAGGTCCCTTTTATATCTTCTGTGTCCTGTAGTTCTGCACTACACCACCGCAGGGAAAAGACCTCATCTATTTATCCTATCCATGCCCCTCATGATTTTATAAACCCCTAAAAGGTCACCCCTCAGCCTACCAAAGCTCCAGGGAAAACAGCCCCAGCCTATTCAGCCTCTCGCCATAGCTCAAATCCTCCAACCCTGGCAATATCCCTATAAATATTTTCTGAAACCTTTCAAGTTTCACAACACCATTTACTGTGGAGATGGACATAGAAGATATAGAATGTGAGGAAATAGATGATGACATCTTGAAAAAGATCCATATTACAGAGGAGGAGGTGCTGGATCTCTTGAAATGCATAAAGGTCAATAAATCCCTAGGACCTGATCAGGTGTACTCTTGAACTCTGTGGGAAGCTAGGGGAGTGATTGCTGGGCTGCTTGCTGAGATATTTGTATCATCGATAGACACAAGTGAGGTGCCGGAAGACAGGAGGTTGACTAACATGGTGCCACTATTTAAGAAAAGTGGTAAAGACAAGCCAGAGAACTATAGACCAGTGAGCCAACATCAGTGTTGTGCAAGTGTTTGGAGGGATTCCTGAGGGACAGGATGTATATGTATTTGAAATGGCAAGGACTGATTCGGGATGACTTTGTGCGTGGGAAATCATGTCTCATGAACTTGATTGAGCTTTTTAAAGAAGTAACAAAGAAGATTGATGAGGGAAGAGTGGTGGACATAATCTATATTGACTTCAATAAGGTATTCAACAAGGTTCCCCATGGGAGACTGGTTAGCAAGGTTAGATCTTATGGAATATAGGGAGAACTAGCCATTTGGATACAGAACTGGCTCAAAGGTAGAAAGACAGAGGGTGGTAGTGGAGGGTTGTTTTTCAGACTGGAGGCTTGTAACTATTAGTGTGACACAAGGATTGGTGCTGGGTCCACTGCTTTTCATTATTTATATCAATGATTTGGATGTGAGCATAAGAAGTACAGTTAGTAAGTTTGCAGATGACACCAAAATTGGAGGTGTAGTGGACAGCGAGGAAGGTTACCTCAGATTACAACAGGATCTTGATCAGATGGGCCAATGGGCTGAGAAGTGGCAGATGGAGTTTATTTTAGGTAAATGCGAGGTGCTGAATTTTGGAAAAACAAATCACAGCAGGACTTATACACTTAATGATAAGGTCCTTGGAAGTGTTGCTGAACAAAGAGACCTTGGAGTGCACGTTCATATTTCCTTGAAAGTAGAGTCACAGGTAGATAGGATAGAGAAGAAGACATTTGGTATGCTTTTCTTTATTGGTCAGAGCATTGAGTATAGAAGTTGGGAGGTCATGTTGTGGGTGTACAGGACATTGATTAGGCCACTTTGGAATATTGCAAGTAATTCTGGTCTCCTTCCTATCAGAAGGATATTGTGAAACTCATGTTTTATTCTCTGTCTCACCATGTAGCTACTTTTAGGGGTAAAAACAATGACTGCAGATGCTGGAAACCAGATTCTGGATTAGTGATGCTGGAAGAGCACAGCAGTTCAGGCAGCATCCGAGGAGCAGTAAAATCGACGTTTCGGGCAAAAGCCCTTCATCAGGAATACAGGCAGAGAGCCTGAAGCGTGGAGAGATAAGCTAGAGGAGCTGTGAGTGTGACTATGTCCAGATACGGCCATCATCATCCCTGGATATATCCTGTTCCACTGACAGGACAGACACAGTAAAGGTGCAGGCACAGTGATAGTTGGGAGTGAGTTGCCCTGGGCATCCTCAGCATTGACTCCGAACTTCATGACGTTTCATGGCTTCAGGTTAAATACTCAAGATGGAGGAAGCTGCACAAATATCGCTATCTTCACTGATGAAGACCCAAACACATCAGTGCAAAAGAGAAGGCGAAAGCATCACAGCAATCTTCAGTCAAGTGCCAAGTGGATGATCCAACTCAGTCTCCATTAGTGGTCCTCAGCAGTACAGATATCAGTCTTCAGAACTTTGATTTACTCTGTGATATCAAGAAATGACTGGAGGCACTGCATAGTGCAAAGCCTATGGTCCCTAACAACATTCTAGCAATAGTACTGAAGACTTGTGCTCCAGAATATGCTGCTCCTATAGCCAAGCTTTTCCATTGCAGTTATAACGTTGGCATCTACCGGACGATGTGGAAAATTGTGCAGGTATGTCCTGTACACAAAAAGCAGGACATATCCAAACCAATTACCCCCCCAATCAATCTACTCTTGATCATCAATAAAGTAACGGAAGGTATCATTAACAGTGTTATTGAGCAGCACCTACTCAGCAATAACCTCTCATGTGACGTCCAGTTTGGGTTCCACTATGGCCACTCAGCTAAGGTGACAGTGATAGCCCTTGACGTCAAGGCTGCATTTGACTGAATGTGGCATCAAGAAGTCCCAGAAAAACTGTAATCAATGGGTATCAGAGGGCAAACACTCCGCTGTTTGGAATCATAACTTTCACATAGGAAGATGGTCATGGTTGTTGGATGTCAATCATCTCAGCTTCAGGGTAATGTCCTAGGCCCAACCATCTTAAGCTGCTTCATCAATGACTTTACCTCAATCATAAAGTCAGAAGTGGATTTGTTCACCGATGATCACACCATGTTCAGAACCATTCACAACTCCTCAAATATTGAAGCAGTCGATGTTCAAATGCACCAAAATCTGGAGAATAACCGGACTCAGGCTGGCAAGTGGCGAGTAACATTCATGCCACATAAATGCCAGTCAATGACTATCTCCAGTAGGAGACAGAGTCAAAAAATGTGGTACTAGAAAAGCACAGCAGGTCAAGCAGCATCTGAGGAGCAGGAGAGTCGATGTTTCAGGCATAAGTCCTTCATCAGAAATGTGGAGGGAGTTGCCAAGGGGACTGAGCGATCAATGGGAGGTAGGTGGGGCTGGGGAGAAGGTCGCGAGGAAGGCAGTAGTTAGATGAAGGTGGGAAGTGATGGTGATAGATCAGAGCAGAGGGTGGAGTGGATGGGTGGGAAGGAAGATGTACAGGAAGGACAGCTCAAAAGGTCAGTGCCAAGTTAGAGAGTTGGATCTGGGATAAATGGGGGGAAGGAGTGATGAGGAAACTGGTGAAATCGACATTGATTCCATTTAGTTGGAGGGTCCCAAGGCGGAAGATGAGGTGTTCTTCTTCCAGGCGTTGGGGGCTAGGATTTGGCAGTAGAGGAGGCTTGGGACTTGCCTGTCCTTGGCGGAGTGGGAGAGGGAGTTGAAATCTTCAGCCACAGGACAGTGGGGTTGTCTAGTGTGTGTGTCCCAGAGATGTTCTTTCAAACCTTTACTCGTAATATCATGATCACACCTACTCCAGAGACTGTATCCGCCCCCACTCTCTACTCCAACTCAACACCAGGTCCGAATCCCAAGCCTTGTCTTGTTTTTACCATCCTCCCAGACCTCCCCCTCACTGAGGATGAATGATAAGTCTTCTGTAAAGATTTCACCTTCATCCCACTACGCTCCCAGATCAACTAATTCCACACGTGTCGCGACATTTAAATTTTCTTCTGCCGCCTCTGTCTCCGTGCTTACTTTTTCCATCAGGACTCCCACCTGTCCTCCAAGGTCCCTTTCACCCATCTCCAACGTACTCCATCCACTTGGACACCCTGTGTTGGTCTGTTACCTGCCTTCAATCTCCAACTGCCGCCGTGACATAGACTGACTCAACCTGTCCACCCCTCTAATCCACTCTATTCTCTAACCCTCACTACGTGCAGCCCTCCACTCCCTCCGGACAATCCCCAGTGGACCAGTGGACAAAGGGGGCGCAGTGTCGGTTTTTCATGATAACTTGTACACCGCTGAAGCCAGGCGCCAACTCATGGACACCTCCTCCTTCTACCCCATCGACCACGACCTCACCTCCCATCACCAAACTATCATCTCACAGACCATGCACAACTTTATCACCTCTGGGGATCTCCCATCCACAGACTCCAACCTCATAGTCTGGGAACCCCGCACCACGTGGTTCTACCTCTTACCCAAAATTCACAAACCTGACTGCCCCAGTCGACCCACCGTCTCCACCTGCTCCTGCCCCATCAAACGTATCTCCTCATACCTTGACAACGTCCTGTTCCCCTTGCTACAGGATATCCCCACATACATTTTGGACACCACCCACAGTCTCCACCTCCTCCACGACGTTCGTTTCCCCAGCCCCCAATGCCTCATCTTCACCATTGACATCCAGTCTCTGTACATGTCCATCCACCGTGACAAAGGCCTCTCAGCCCTCCGTTTCTTCCTCTCCAGCCGACACAACCAGTACCCTTCAACTGGCACACTCATTTGATTAGCTGAACTGGCCCTCACCCTCAATAATTTCTCCTTTGAATCTTCCCACTTCCTCCAGACCAATGGGCTAGCCATGGGCACTCCCATGGGCCTCAGCTATGCCTGCCTCTTCGTTGGATATGTGGAACAGTTTACATTCTGTAGTTATACTGGCATCATTCCCCACCTTTTCCTCCACTACATTGATGACTGTGTCGGGGCTGCCTCATGCTCCCACGAGGCAGTTGAACAGTTCATCAGTTTCACAAACACCTTCCACCCTGACCTGAGGTTCACCTGGACTATCTCAAACACTTCCCTCCCCTTCCAGGACCCCTCCATCTCTATTTCCGGCAACTGACTCAACACTGACATCTAGTTCAAACCCACCGACATCCACAGCTACCTGATCTTTACCCCCTTCCACTGCCCTCCCCACCCCGTAAAAACACTATCCCTTACTACCAAATCTTTCGCCTCTGTTCCCAAGAAGAGCAATTCCATGCCAGAACATCTCAGCTAGCCTTCTACTTCAACGACGGCAATGTCCCCTTCTCATGTGGTCAACAATGCCCTCCAGTGCATCTTCTCCAATTCTTGTACCTCCACCCTTGAACCCCACAGCTCCAACCACAATAAGGATAGAACTCCCTGGTCCTTATCTTTCCATTCCACAATCTCTGGGTACAATCCATCATCATATACCATTTTCGCCACATACAGTCAGACCCTACCACCAGAGATTTATTTCCCTCCCCACCCGTTTCAGCATTGCACAGAGACTATTTTCTCCGCGATTCACTCGTTAGGTCTACGCCCCCACAAACCCACCCTCCACTCTTGGGAACTTCCCTTGCCACCGAAAGAGGTGTAAAATCTTCGCCCCTCACCTCCGTCCAGGGCCCCAAAGGATCCTTCCACAACCGACATAGATTCATATAGAACTCTGAGCGCAAAAGCTGCATGAATTTATGTAAAACTCTGTTATCTCACTTTTTAGATTAGAATCAATCTAAACATCAGGTCATAGACAGAGAACACAGGGGGCTAACACCTTCAACATATTGTCTAGCTGTCACTATTGTTAACAGCTAACCCGAGAATGCAATTTTAAAAAAAAGGGTTTTGTGATTTATACATGAAAGAAGTGAAACTATCACTGTATTCTAACAGATGAAAGGCTTAACAGACAATCAATTTTTCAATGTATAATTTCAGTTACATCACACTGCAAATTTTTGCTATAAATTCTGTGTTACGATCGAGCCCTCCACAATCACCTGATGAAGGAACGTCGCTCCGAAAGCTAGTGTGCTTCCAATTAAACCTGTTGGACTATAACCTGGTGTTGTGTGATTTTTAACTTTGTACACCTCAGTCCAACACCGACATCTCCGAATCGTGAATTAAGAAAGTATGAATGAACATGTGAATGAGGAGAAAGATAAGTTGACTCAGCCCCACAAGCCTGTAACACCATTCATTAAGATCATGGCTGATCTGATTTTAACCTTAAATCTACATTCCTGGCTACCTGCTCACACTTCCTTGCTTCTGAAGAATCTATGTACCTTTTTCTTAAAAATATTCAAGGACTATACTTCCAGCAACTTTTCAGAATGTCAGTCTGATAACCCACTGAAAGAAAGATCATTCTCTCTGAAAATCTGTGAATGATCTAAAAATAAAAATGCAATGTTAAATTGCTTTAAAATTTATGATAACTATCGTCTAAAATATCTCATTCCTTTTGGTCAGAATAAGAAGTGCTTCTTCCATCTTTCCTACCACTCAACATTTCTATGCCAGGTCATTTCAAGTACCTTGTTGTCTGCCAACTCTTACAGTCTCGGTAAAATTCTGGCCCAGGAGTATGCTTTAACTTGCAGTTTTATCATCTGGAAAAAAGTTCACTTTTCATCGCTTGTGTCCCAGCTTCCTTTGGTGAATGTTTGGTAGCTTTTGACTGGGGCTGAAAATGTGTTGCTGGAAAAGCGCAGCAGGTCAGGCAGCATCCAGGGAACAGGAGAATCGACGTTTCGGGCATAAGCCCTTTTCATGCCCAAAATGTCGATTCTCCTGTTCCCTGGATGCTGCCTGACCTGCTGCGCTTTTCCAGCAACACATTTTCAGCTCTGATCTCCAGCATCTGCAGACCTCACTTTCTCCTCATAGCTTTTGACTTGATATAGTTTGCTCTAAACTTTGAAGGTTTTCAACCTGCTGAAACTATGATGAGAGGCTTGATGTCATGTTTAACAGCACATCAAAAGAGAAGGCCATTACATTACATGTTTTGGGGTATCAGCTAGTATCTGATCTGAAAACCTATTTTGCTATACATAGAAGAGATACATGGAGGTGAGGGACAGAGGTTATTTTCCTTTTTTATTTCAAAATTACATTCTATTCATTCAAAAATCTGTACATATTTGCAGGTACTAAAGCAGTTCTGTACAGTTTTTGCATATCAAAAAAAGCAAACATTGGAATTTGACACTCCCTGAAGTTACAAAAAGCAAAGGTATTTCTTATACCTGCAAAATGCTATTTGCATACACTGTGTCAACAAGAGGTCTGATAACAGAACAAACCATCGTTATACTTCGGCAGAAAGACCTTAGACAGTGGTCTTTCCTCACTGTGCTTTGGCAGTAGCTACCCCAAGCTTTATTGTGTCCTTTAGCATGTAGACCTGGACCTTGGAATGTGCCAATCCGCGACACTCAGTCAAGGTCAACTCTTTACACTTGAAGACCAATAAATTTCAGGCAGACCAAAGAGCATTGATCACAGAGTTGATGGTCCTCCAGTGGAGTTAATGTTTGTCTCAATGTGAATCCCAGGGAATAGCCTGTAGAGCACAGAGTTCTGTATAACAGCGCTGCTTGGGATGAACCTTGACAAAAACCATTGCACCTCTCTCTAGAACTTCTTTGTAACGGCACATTCCAAAAGAAGATGCGTAACAGACTCTTCACTGTCACAGCCACTTCGAGGCAGGATGCTGTGACACACAGAGATCAGGCGTTCATGAAGAATCTGACAGGCTGTGGCCTTTTCACCACTAGCTTCTCACCATTACTTATTGCGGTGAGGCATTCTGCCTATTAGCTTTGACAATCCTCTCAGGGAGGGAAATGTGTTGCTGGAAAAGCGCAGCAGGTCAGGCAGCATCTAGGGAACAGGAAAATCGACGTTGTCCCAGAGGTGTTCTCTGAAGCGCTCCGCAAGTAGGCGGCCTGTCTCCCCAATATAGAGGAGGCCACATCGGGTGCAAAGGATGCAATAGATGATATGTGTGGAGGTACAGGTGAATCTGTGGCGGATATGGAAGTTTCCTTTGGGGCCTTGGAGGGAGGTGAGGGGGGAGGTGTGGGCGCAAATCCTCTCAGGGAACCATGTGACAGGATCCACTCTCTTCTTTCTCTATGTGCTGATGGACTTGTGGTCAAAGATGTCTTTCTTTGCAAATTTTTCCACAAGAGACAGGTGATACAAGACAATCCAATTATTTGGCATGTCCCTCAGCTTTGATACCAGATCCACCTTCACAACACCAGAGACAGGTAAAACTGCCAGGGACACTTAGTGTTTATGTACAAAAGATCTATGCAGCACAAACAAAACTGGCCATCAGGATGTGGGCAGCATTGGGTACATCTTTCCTCCCCTTATCCAGAACCTTTGTACATAATGTCCCTATGGACATGGTCCATCTTTGACCTCCAGATGAAGTGAAGTGGAAGGTGGCAAAGGCACTGGTTTGATGAATGGACCAGGCCTGTGTTATGTGTAACAACACTGGCAGTACCTCACATCCAATAGTCAGTTTGTTATATACAATAGAGAGGGAGTGCCTCACCTGGGCAATACGCTCCTCACAAGTTTTTGCACATATCCCATCCCCTCCAAACCATATTTTCAGCACCTTTAGATAACTTGTCCTGATGGTGAAGGGGATAAAAGACCCAAAAGACATGGCATCACTCTTGCCAAGATTTACCTTGGCTACCAAGACCTTTTCGAACTGGTCACAAATGATCTTGAGTCTGTGCACTGACAGAGGATCTGAACCAAAAACAATGACCTCATCCAAGTACAGAGAGGCTTTGACCTGCAGGCTTCCACTGCCTGGAATAGTAACCCCTTTCTGATTCACATCCTTACGATCCTATACAATACACAAACAAGGCAGCAGAGAGTGGACAGTTTTGTCTGACTCCAGATCTGATTGGGAAACCTTCTGATTTCAAATCACTGATTGAGACTGCATGGACGATATTGGTGTAGAGCACTCACATCTAATTCTGGATTCCATCCTCAAGTTGCATTTTGGTGAGCATGTCCCGCATGTGTGTGTGTGATATCACGTCAAAGGCCTTGTCTTGGCCCAGGCTGTTGAGGCAGGTCCCCCCACGCCTGTACTGAATATAGGTCATTGTATCCCTGAGGAGAGTGAGGGGGTCTGACATTTTCCTGACTAGTACAGACAGGGTGAAACAGGTTAGGGTGAAACACCAATCCCAGAACAGACCTGACTGGTTGACGATGACCTTAGAAAGATTTTATAATCTGTGTTAAGCAGTGAAATTGGTTGCCAATTTCTAATTTCCTTCTCTTCCCCCTTCTGCTCCTAGATGAGGGTGAATATATCTTTCCTCAACGATTCGCACATGTTACCAGCCAGATACATACTGTCGTACACCCCCAGGAAGTCCTGGCCAATCCTTTCCTACATTGCTGAATATAACTTAGCCAGTAAAATGTCACTTCTTGGCATTTTATTCTTTTCAAAAGGACTCGAGGGCCTTGGTCAGCTCATTCAGAGACAATAGTTGATCCAGAGTCTCCCACGTGCTGTCATCTAAGACTTTGGAGGCCATTCTGTCTATAGGCTTCTTGTCAATACATTCTAGCATAAAAGAATTTGTTGATTCTCAGGCTATTAGTCTGAGATGATGTTATCAAACTATCTTCTTCCTTCACAGGCTGTTGATCACAGATCTCTCTTTGTGCCCCACTGGAAGAAGTGATGCAAACATGTCTCATCCTACTCCACAGAGCAGACACTGGAAGAATATCTTGGAAGCCTCTGAGACAAAG
This sequence comes from Chiloscyllium plagiosum, assembly GCF_004010195.1. Lineage (NCBI taxonomy): Eukaryota > Metazoa > Chordata > Chondrichthyes > Orectolobiformes > Hemiscylliidae > Chiloscyllium > Chiloscyllium plagiosum. Next base: position 69,228,393 of record NC_057718.1, read on the forward strand.
AGTGAGAGTTACTGGCTATTCACCTTCTGGAGATCCTCCTTGATATTGATTCCCATTATCCATAGCAAGAGTAGATTCTGCATATTTTTCTGGAGTTTTGACAGTTTCATCCTTCACTGTCTCACCTTCTGAACAACTTTGAACATGAAAAATCTCTTGATGCTCATCAGCTCCTGGACATCGTCATGGGAGCTGATGAAGAATGGCTGGATGCTCACTATTTACTGCCGAAGCCTACACATTAATTAGTATCAAGGGAGCATTTCTGTGTAAAAGAACTGCCATAAGGAGGTGCCCACCCACCATCTCCTTAACTTTGGAGAAGGTGAAGTTGCCTCCTTACAGCAGAATACACAGGCTGAGGAATAGCAATCGTTAGCTCTTGAAAAAGTCGAAGGTCTGTGAGTCCACAAGCTTGGACATTCCTGTAACTGCTGAGTTGTGGTATCCCACACTGCTGCAGAAACGATGCTTGGTGTTCAGCAGCTAAGCCAAAGTGGAGACACATTACATAGTGACTTTTACAGTACACATGCTTATGCTGGCAATTTTCAAATTGAGATTTTATTAAGTCACCACAATGAAGATTTAAAACTGGCCTGTTGCTTGGTGGGCTCCTGCATCTCTGTGGTATGGAAGAACTCTTGCACCTTCATAGGGCTGAGGTAGCTGTCCTGTTCCTCCCTGGGGGCATTGTCCTGGATTAGGTGTCATCAGAGTGGACACGAAGCCAGGAAGGTCCAGTTAAATGTTGTGCGCTGAACTGAGCAGAGTCATTATTGTGCTGTACTCTTGGTTCCAAGCATCACTGCTCCTGGTTTCCTGGAGCTGTACTGTGCTGTGCTGGGGTTGCCGATACTAGGAGTTGGAGTTTTATCAGGCCCTTCGCGATGTCCAGCATTTCTGGGTTGAAGGGTTTGCTCAGCTCTTGCCTCCCAACTCTAGGTGCTTTGTCTGTTCTTCTGTTTATGGTGATCCTCCTGTATGTTTTCATCAGAAGAGGAGTCTCTGGTGTGTCCTTTATACACTTGTCCCTTTCCACTTTGCTGCTGGCCCGTGGTGGCCATGGGTGGCTGCAGGATTTCCTTTTGTGGTTTTTCCTTGCCACCTGCCATACGCACATTCCTGTTTGTTCACTGTCACCTTCTCCATTGACTCTGTATTGTCAGGTTGAGGTTCAGTTGGTTAATCACTTTCTGGAGCATCTTCCTTTCTTTTTCCACAAGTCTTGCCTTCCTTCTGACTGTCCTTTTTTCAGTTGTCTTATTGGATGGCTGTGCCTTACCATCTTTTTGGGGTTCACTGCTTGTGTTGTCACTTCAGGCCATTTGTGCATATGTGTCCCTCTATCTTGGCAGGCCTTGCATGGCTGGCTTGATTCTTCACACAGGTTGCAACTCTTGGATGCTTGATAGTGCTTACTCAAGTGCCATTCCTGTTCGCAGTTCCTGCAGAAGGTTACCTTGCACTCTACTGCCATATTCCCTGACGTCCTGCAGGTCTGGCACACTCCAGGGTGCCCCACATTTGTCAAGTACCTTCGGTTCCCTCCAATCACGAAGCTAATGTTCCTGCTGTCATCCACCTTCAGGGTCACTTGCTGGTCCACATTCCAAAGGAGACATCGGTGCTGTCCATAACTTCCCAGGAAGGTCAGCTCATCTGCTTCCTGGACATCGGTATTGGACATATGGATTGTAACAACCTTGCTCCACTGCACTGGAAGAACAAACAATGATATTGAGGACAGTACAGAGAGGGGGCCCTCACCTCTTTTCTCCTCAAATACATTCAGGAGACATTCATATTGCTTCATGCTCCAGAAAGTCACATCAAAATGACCCCCTCATGGGGAAATCCTGCAGACAGAAAATATCCGCTGCTTGAAACATGCAGCAATGCAGGAGGATCCTCTTCATGAAGAAGCTTCGATTGATTGGTGTTCTTTCCTCAATCTTCCGCTCAGTCACCCTGAATGTTTTCTGGACATAATAGCTTGGGCTTAGGCTTTGGAGTGGCCATACCTCTGGTTGGCTGTACACTGAATTGGCGTTAAGCCAAAGCCAGCATAAAGATCCGCTACAGCAGCTCAGCTCAATGGATGATCCTCGACACCCAATCATGATCCAGCGATGATCTCAAAATTCTCTGATGACTGACAACTCAGAATTTACAGTTAATATGAGCCAAAAGGCTAAGAAGCTTCAAGAATCAGTTGACCTATTTTATCAGGTTATAAAGGGAAAAGTGTGTCAACTGTGATTTTTCAGAAGCAGAGAATCATCAAGTTAGTGATTGCATTCACTCCAATAGACATATTTCAGAGAAATCCACTCGACAAATCCCAAAACTGCAACATGAGCTATGTGACCATTGCAGGCTAAATAAATTGCGTAACCCAAGCTATCAACCCACTGAAAATCCAGGAGGACAAGTTGAAGATGCAGATTTCTACATGCGTGAAGAAATCACCAGCATTTCATGATTTCTGTAAAGCATATGGCAACAAGTATCACTGCTAGTGGTAGTGAGAAAGAGGAAAGGTAGAAAGAACTACATGAAGTCTTTCAACAGCTCAAGCAGATGACAAATAGATAGTTCCTTGAGCAACAACAATGACCATAGGAAAAACATACATGAGGCGCAGATAAAATGGATAACTTTAATCATGAATAAGATGCTGCAATGTCCATATAGCAAAATCCTTACACCACCAGGATTTTCTGGAGTGATTCAGATAATTTGCCTTTAAAAGAAGATTGACTATTGGCAAAAATAGATATTGGGCAAGTGCCAAATTCCTGCTTCTGAGAATTCTACAAGAAATATACCTACAGATGTGGAAGACCATAGAGAAACACACTGCTGTGAAATTTTCAGTGTAATACCTCACTAATTCCATTATGTGGGTTCATTTTACTGGAGTGTAAATGCAATGAGGCAGCACAGTGGCTTGGGATGACACAGTGAATCAGTGGTTAGCACTGCTGCCTTACAGCACCAGGACCCAGGTTCAATTCCGGTCTTGGGCAAATGTCTGTGTGGAGTTTGCACATTCTCCCAGTGTCTGTCTGGGTTTCCTCCAGATGCTCCGGTTTCCTCCCACAATCAAAAAGATGTGCAGGTTTGGTGAATTGGCCATGCTAAATTGCACATAGTGTTCAGGAATGTGTAGATTAGGTACATTAGTCAGGGGTAAATATAGGGCAATGGGTCTAAGTGGGTTACTCTTCAGAGGGTCGATATGGACTTGTTGGGCCAAAGAGCCTGTTTTCACACTGTAGGGATTCTAATTATAAATCATCCTAATGTTCTACATAATAAAAACCTGAAGTCTAGTGATTGCAGGTCTACCAGCATGTTGTGATTCCAGGCTGTGGTGATCATTTGTTCATGGAATCAGCCATGTACCACAAGCCATGTGGTCATAAGATACACACATCACATTTGTTAGTTATCTGATGTTTAAATATCCTGAATGTTTTGATGGAATCAGAAGCTTTCAGAGAGATGTAAAATCATACTTTAGACATGGTACCACTTCATCAATTGATCCAATACACATGAAACAAAGATATCCTACCCATACACCAGATGAATTTTGCACAACGTAAGTATCAGCAACTACATTAGGAGCTGGTCTACTGACCAGTTTGATCAATGACATCAAAGTCAGAGTTAAGAAAAGCAGAGCATGTCAATCAGATCTCAATAAGTTGAACTACAGAGGGTCTTCCAACAAATTCATGTTAAGCAAAGATTTGAAATAGCCAAGGAGGCCAATATGTAACCCAAATTGCCTAAAAAGTGCTCTACATCAAAAAAAAATTAAAATATTGAGATGCAATAAATATCTCAAAGAAGTCTTTAATTTTCAAGTTGTTCACACCTTAAAATGGCCTGACCATGGACAGTGAAAAGCATTGGAAAAGTGTTGGGTGTTATCTTCGGAAAATCCTGGCAATCTTTTTCTGCTGATGTCCTACCTTTGGACGAGTGCAAGGCAGCTCACCAAGTTGTCTAGGTTATCAAACACATTTTTGCTGTTTATGCACTGCAGTTCGAAATGATAGAGCATTTCCATGGCCCTAAAACTTCAGTAGGGAACCAGGTGGTTGAGCATGCAACCTCTGTAGGTCACTGGCCTCCTCAATTCAAGAACATACTGCATCAATTATTGCTTCATCTGGCAGTTCCATTGTGCAGCGTATGGTGTCTTCCACCTCATTGTAAGTTTTAATGATTGTCTCAGCTGTTAGTTCCATGCCACCGTCCTGCGGATGTCTGAAAAGAGCCTTTTCTTTGGACTGGTAGGACTCACTCTAAACATCTTGTTCTCAGTGTCTTGTGCAACTGTAGCCTGTTTGCACTCAGCAAGGTAGATTCTGTTGGTGATTGATGGCAGAAAAACAGAAATGCTGGAGAAAGTCAGCACGTCTAGCAGAATCTGTGGCGAGAAAGCAGAGTCAACATTTCACATTCAGTGGCTCTTCTTCAGAACTGGTAATTAGTGGCATCTCTTATCATATCCTTACCTGTTCCATCAAAAAAATGGCCTTTAGGAGAATTTGTCTTCCTGCTTCTTATGCCCTCAGTAACCTGAGAGGCCAAATGCCATTAGTAGTTGTTTTTTGGGTTTCTAATTATCCCCAATGCATTGGCTGGAACTTAACTGTGATGCTTGTCAGAATGAACATTAACTCAGCAATATCAGGATGCACAGGCCTGATGTCTGTAATGATGATAATCTTCCTTTTCTCCATTAATAGATTTTGCACATTTTCCTGATCCATGCCTCAGAAGTTATCCTGGTGATGTTGTTAGCATTATATGAGTGAGTAAATCCTGATATTTGCAAAGCAACATGGTGTTTTGGACTTCCACACAATGCAGAAGCTTTTAAGTGCAATCCATATTGATGCAGACCTCACCAGTGACTCAGCCCTTGTTTTGCATTCCACCATTACATATTTAGCTTTTATAAAAAAGAGTTGTCTAGTAAAAAACGATAACACAACTTGATTTCATATCTTGGTGCATTCTCATTGAGGACTTTTGTGTGATCACTTTACAGTCAAACATCTGACATTGCAGCTAAAACTGCTGCACCCTCACTGCTTACCATGGTGCCTTGACTTGAATCAGTCCAGCGAAACAGTACTGCAGCCCATTGCTTAGACTCCCTTTCCAGGGCAATCCCCTTTCCTGAAGGATTGGATCAGAGTTTGAAGCATCTGTGTTTGTGCTGTTTTGAAACATATTTGCAGAATTCTTCAACATCACGTTAGGAAGCTGTTTTCACCCTTTTCCTTACTGGAAAGGATATCAGCTTGTCAAACTGTTCCAAGATACTCATCTTGCGATTCTGAATGGTTGACAACCCAATGGTGGAATCTCCTATACCTTAACCATGTCTGCTTTTAATTTTGTGTCAAGGTTTTCCACTTACTCTATCAAATTCACAGCCTCTAGTCAATAGCACTTATAAATTTTTCACAAGTTCATCAATATTTTTGAAATTCCTATAACTCCAATATTGAATGATGACTTGCCCATGATTTTGTATTCTAGCCTGGCCTACCTTCACTGCGATTGGTTGGCATAGTTTTAGGGCAAGCATGTATGAGCTTGGGTAAAACAAATTTACCAGTCTTGAATTACAGCTCAACAAGTATTTCAATTCTACTGGCAGGAACAACTGACAAGGTAATCACAATCAAGTTTCTGGTTGTTCAAATTTGATTCATCCCAATTTCACTGTAGGCCACATTGGCACAAGGAACCATTCTTTTGACTGACTTAACTGGGAAAAAGGTACTGATAATCATGCCCCACCACTCCACAAGCCCTTGCAAAAAGTATAATTGTATAAAATTCCAAGGAGATCACCAAAATGATGACTGACTGACTGCTACTTCAGAGAAAAGCAGTTCACTCTAGTTTCCATTGACAGAAAAAAATCTCTATTTGTAGTAACACATTTAAATTTTAACAAGAGAAGGGGAAAAAAAAAGAATTTTGGATCTATCTGTGACATAAACTACACTTCTTTAGAAAATTCAAATACATATTCATGGTTAAGACAAACAAAAGATGAATGGTATAACTCATACACTATACATTATGCTTACAGGGTAAACAAAATTCCAAAGATCAAATATGCAGACTATAAAGTGGAAAGTTATTTCCCTTTTGAATTTAGCAATAATGCCATGTTATTGTCTGTAGGGTGGCACTCAATCTTCCATTCAATAGGTGATCAGCTGGACCTCGGTCTTGTCTTATATTAGAACTTTATCTTTCAGGTTCCTTGACTTCTTGCCTACATGGAGGGAGATGGATACTTTTGCTTGCAGGATCCAGAAGATTTTCTTCCTCCACTCTTGCAGCTTTTAATCACGTTGCAGCTCAAGTATTTAGAAGACTGTTGTCAGTCAGAATTCCCTTAACTCAAAGGACTTTTGATATTGCTAAGTCTCGAATTCCCCCTTTTATTGCTTCATAAAATAACAACACTCTTTTGCACAGCTCAAAGAAAAAATATGGAGCACTTGATTTTCAAAATACAAAACCTTCCTGATATTTCATTTATATCAGTCTATTTCAGTTCAGTTTGCAAAACAAAAGGCCTTTTACACCATAAAGTTCCTACTCATCTATGGAATTATGTTAGAATTATCACTGATTATATTTATAAGTATCTGATGATCCACTGATTGGATGATATGTCAAGCATAACTGTAGCATGCACTAAAAATGTTATTTTAAGTTTATCTGCAGCAATCTGAGTGTTAGTCTGAGATAATGACTCTGGAATTTGCCAGTAAATCATTCTGGTACAAGTGTAAGAAATGGAAATAGATCATACTGTATCTTCTCTTCAGGCCCTAATCTAATGGTTTGGCCAAAATAATTATTTGTACTGTTAAATCTTTCATTATAAAGTGTAGACAGACCAATGAAAATCCTCACATTTTAAAGCCACTCCTTAGAGCAAAATCACTGAGAGCAATCATTCCATCACTGGTGAAACTTATAAACGGCTGACCTGTATGAACAAATCTACCTAGTATTCATCAATCTACTCTTTTAGAAACTGGAGATTAACTGAAAAAAGATGAGGATGAAAGATATTCAGATCAGGAATGCAGGTGAAAAGTTACTAAGTTTAAAGATGGGACAATAGGTCTGAACTTAATATGGAAAGTATTTGGCAATCAGCCAAAGTGACAAATACCTGTCTTGAGGCAAAATTTGTTGTCACACCCACTGGTACAGCTGAGAGATGAAACAGAGAATAATTCAAGGAAGCATCTAATCTTCAACCCTCGTGCAACTCCACTGCAGCCAGGACAAAATCCAATGCAAAATGCAAAGTTACATCCAAGTCTGACATGCCAGCAGGCTCTGTAAGAAAATTCAAAAGCCTAAAGTTCATGTTACAGTTAATAAGTCAAGGATTGTAATTGGATAATTGCTTCATTGATCCATCAACTTCTGAATTTCTTAGCTTGAAAATTGAAAATAAGCTTTCTATGTGTTTAAATGTGTTAATTGTAATGAGATGCACTTTGGAAAATAAGGAGATGTTATGGCAAAACTTTAAGTGGATGTGTATATATCACTAGAGAGAAATATGTCAGATATGTGATTCAGACTTAGTTTCAAATTTGTCCTGAAGAAGTTACCAGCTGAGACAAATGACCAACTATGTAATACGACTATCAGCTTCTCAAAAAGCGTGAAATTTATCAGTAGAAGGATTGCCCACTGCTCCCAAATGAAAAGTCAGTCAGCACTTTGCTGATATGAAAGCTGGTTGCCCTGCTGCAATCGTATACTGGGATCAGCATTAGGTGGAATGAATGTGTCCTTCGCATTCTCAGTGGTAGGAAAACCCACTATAGACATATACCAACAAATTTGGTTGGCTAGCAGCTCTGTATTCCCAGGAGCACCAAAAGTCAATGCTGGCTTTGCTGGGACTACATCCCATCCGACAAAAAATGAAGATTTATACTGGAGGAGTACTTCGTCAGAACTTCTTGCAGCTGCTCAGTCACATTCTTAACCTTGCATCAGCGAGGCAAACATCTTCTTGGACTGACATCTATAGCAACATAAGTAACTTTCTAATTTCTGAATCCCCAATCTTTATGACACAACAATAGTACAGGTTGAATGGTACTATTTCTATGTTCCTTCATGGTACCATGAGGCATTGATGTTATTTATTGTTCTTACGAAGGGAACAATTAGAAACATGTTCGTCATAGAATCATAGAGATGTACAATTTGGAAACCAACACTTCGGTTCAACTCATTCATACTGACTAGATATCCTAAATTAATCTAGTCCTGTTTGCCTGCAACTGGCCTATATCCCACTAAACCATGTACCAACCAGATGTTTTTTACATATCATAATAATAAAAGCTTCCACCATCTCCTCTGGCAGCTCATTTCACACACGCATCACCTTCTGCATGAAAAACGTTGCCGCTTAGGCTCCCCTTTCACCTTAAACCTATGTTCTCCAGTTTTGGCCTTCTCTATCCTTAGAAAAAGACCTTGGCTATTCACCCTATCCATGCCCCTCATGCTTTTATAAAACTCTATAAGGCCATCCCTCAGCCTCTTATGTTCCAAGGGAAAACAGCCCCAACCTATTCAGCCTCTCCCTATAGCTCAAATCCTCCAACTCTGGCAATATCCTTGTAAATGTTTTCTGAACCCTTTCAAGTTTCACAGCATCTTTCACATGGTAGGGACACCAGAATTGAATGCAGTATTCCAAAACTGGCCTAACCAATGTCCTGTACAGGCATTACATGACCTTTCAACTCCTATACTCAATGCACTGACGAATAAAGGCAAGTGTACCAAATACCTACTTTACTATCCTGTCTACCAGGGACTTCACTTTCAAGAAACTATGAACCTGCACCTAGCATTAAGTGTCTAAGTCCTTCCCTGATTTGCCTTATTAAAATGCAACAGCTCATATTTATCTAAATTAAACTCCATCTCCACTCTTTAGCCCATTGGCTCATTGGATCAAGGTTATACTCTGAGATAACCCTCTTCACTGTCCACTACACCACCTATTTTGGTGTCATCTTCAAACTTACTAACCATACTTCCTATATTCAAATCCAAATCATTTATATAAATGATAAAAAGCAATGGACCCAGCACTGATCCTTATGACACACTACTGGTCACAGGCCTCTGTCTGAAAGGCAAGCTTTCACCACCACTCTCTGTCTTCTACCTTCAAGTAAGTTTGTATACAGATGGCTAGCTCTTCCTGTTTTCCATGTGGTCTAACCTTGCCAACCAGTCCACCATGTGAAACCTTAGTTTGACATCAGACATTAGTCTAATGAAAAGTACTGTTGGAATTTGAACTCATCCTTCTTTATTAACATTACTTGATCTGTTACATATTAACAATGCTTTCTCTTTGAATTGAATTATTTTGAATTGGCATTTTTTAAATTTCCAAATTAATTTCTACACTTTTATATACGGAACTCACATGCAGGGAAGCCATCTGATTTGCAGATATTATTAAATTTTACATAAGTTAAAATGGATTGAATCTATATTTAAAGCTGACACCATCAATAAAGTGTTAATGTCTACATGAGATTAAAACTTTAATCATATGGTAAAAATTGTAGCTAGAATTTGAAAGCTTCCAGGCATACACTGCATTAAGCAATTTTAATTTGAGGAGTCTTAGGTAGCTGATTGTGATGGCAGCATCTACTTTTAACTAGGGGCAATTTGTTTCAGATTAAATTTTTATTGGCTTTAAAGTAAGGAAATTACAGCATAACACAGTTCAATATCATATGGTAACAATATAAGTTCATTATAGCATAAGGGTTCATTTATAGTCTGCAACTGAAAAGACCAGCAAGGGTTTGTACAAACTATCAGCAATAGTAAATCAGTCTCAGATTATTTAATTAAAGTGATTAAAACAGAGCTGGTGAATCAGTATCCCTGGTGCAAAAGGGCCCTGAACTCAAGCTCCAGTCCTCAAAGTCTTGAAAATTCAGTTTTGTCTTCACTTATATTTTCTGTTTGCTGGTTTCTCATGTTTGAAGTCAGTGGAAAATAATTTTGGCAGGTCTTTAGTGGTTCGTACTCACTCATTTTGCACTGCCTCAAAAAATCAACTGATTTCAATGGCTGGAATTAGTTTTCATTACATTCACCAATTTTTCTGCTTCCTAAAGTTTAGCAAAAAGATGTCATGATATGTCTCTACAACTCTATGACTTTGATGTAGGGTTCCCGGGATATTCTCAATGCCCAAAATTTACCCGTGTATTAACTTCACACAAGATGATTAATTTGTCATTATGTTATTGCTCTTTGTTGTGTACACATTGCATGACAGAATTTTAAAAAGTCATTAATATGTAGCCATTTCATAACACTTGTATAAATAACATGGAGGAAATGGAATTTTCCATGCCTGCAGGAGCTTTCAGAAGGACAGGCAAGGGAACTTCATGGGTGAGAAGGGAAATTACAGTTTCCCGATGGTGGGTTAATATTTTGCTCTCAAGTTCACACAATCATTTCAGGTTAATTAGTAGTGTTTGGGAACCTCTTTTGCATTTGTCAGCATGTCCTCAGTACTCATTAACACTGCAGACTACTGGAATTAAGTTTGTGAATGCAATTTTGTTAACCTTAAATGGCAACACATGTCTTCACAAGCTCAGCTGTATGTATGAGAAATGTGTCTGCAGAGGAAAGCTTTTTCCTTCAAGCTCTGGTGAGAACAAATTACTTCAGTATCCAGCTCTCTCATGACCCATGTGTTTCATTGAAAACAATGTTAAAATGTTAGCATTGAAGGTTCTCCATGTTAATTCATGAGAAATCTCAGTTATTCACAGCCTGATGTGTCATTTATAAATGCTTACAGTTTTGTGGGTGAAGTCTGCCCAGGTCAAAAAGCCTGCTGGTGTGTGTTTAATGCATTTCTATTGGAGCGCTGAGAAACTCCCATGTATATGATCCCTGGATAATGGAGATGTGGCTTAGGGACACTTTGGAGATGTCAGGTGCTGTTTGGGATTGTTTAACTATGGAGAAGATTTTATATAAAAGATGTGCAAACTCCTTGGAACTATTAAACCTATCAAGGCATGTCCAGAAGTGTCAACAAGTATTGACCTGTCAAAAAGTGTCAAAATGTATGAATGGGAGTACCTTTCTTAAGAGAATGTAATCTGCAATATCAGAATTTAAGTAATCAAACTATATTTTTTCTCCTGGCTGCATGGATGCTTGTGATTACTCAACAAGTTGGCACGGTAGGTGAAGTGGAAAGGGTGGTAGGTTGAGAGTAGGTACTAAGTTAGCATAGGGATATGAGGGTCCATAAAAGATGGCTAAGGGCATTAAGTTACATGGCTACCATTTTTGATCCCATAAAGGGCTAAGTCCACCTCAGAAATCCTGGAAGGATAAGGTATCTCAACAATTTGAGCAACAGGTGAATTGAGCAGTTTCACTTTGTTATTATACAGTCGCAATATAAGTGGTGCTCCCTACAAACATGATACTGCTGTCAAGCCAATTCCTGCCCATCACACAACTGTGTCATGTGGTATTTGGAATATCAGTGCTGATGTGATATATGGTACATAAATTCTAAAGACTGGAGTATCATATCAAACAGTCTTGCTCAAATAGCCCCTGCTTGCAAATTTCCAAACATGGTATCCAACGCTAAATGCATTCCTACAATTGGACTATATTTGATAATAATTCTGAATGTGCTAAGAATTACACTGACAAATATTTGAAATTGTCAGCTGGGTCACAGTGTGGTCTACTTCTGCATACTGTCTTTACAATGGACACAAGAGGACAAATCTTACCAGGTTCTGAATAATAGATTATGGCGTGAAGAGTAGTAGGATCAGATGAGATGTTAGTCTTGGTGTTCAGATCATTGGAAGAATTTAATACTGACAAGTGTGAGTGATTTTTTTTGGGAGGTCTAGCAGGTTAAGGAAGTACATAGTGAATGGTAGGATCCTAAGAAATACAAATGATCAGAGGAACATTGGTGTACATGTCAACAGTTCCTTGAAGACAGCAGGTCAAGCAGATGAAGTGGTTAAGAAGGTATTTGGGATCAGAAGGAAGTAATTGCACTAGAGAGGGTGCAGTGGTGATTCACCAGGATATTGTCAGGATGAGAGCTTTTCAGCTATGAAAAGAGGTTAGATAGTCTGGGATTGTTTTCTTTACAGGAGAAAAGGCTGTGAGAGGTTCTGATTGGGTTGTGCAAAGTTCTGAATAGCATAGATGGAGTGGATAAGGAGAAACATTTCCTCTTAGAAGACGGATCCATAAACAAAAGGCAGTTTTTAGGTAAAGAGGAGGAGGATCACAGGAGATTCCAGGAAGCTACCTAAAAAGAGTGCTAGAGGCAGGAACTTTGAAGACATTTAAGAAGTATTTACAAGAATACTTGAAACACCATAGAATACAACTTTTCAGGCTAAGTGCTTGAAAATGGTATTAGAATTGATAGATACCTAATAACCAGCACAAATGAGATGAGCCAAAAGGCCTTTGTCTGAGCTGTAAAAACTCTGTAACTCATACTCTGACTTTGCTCATGACATGGTAGGGAGTGGCAAGTTCCCCATTGACGATCTTTATTGCTTGTTAAAATTGTTCGTTAAATGCTCAAGTCATCACTGTTTTATAGGCTGCACTGAGAATAAACCCAGAAAAAAATGAATAACAAGTGAATGGCTCCACCACTGTAGCCAAGCAATGACCGATAACAATATAAAGCAGTGACTACTTATGGTTCTGCAACCCAGAGCACAATTAACTTTTGAAGAGCTATTAAAAAATTCTGTCAACTATTCAAGATAGCACTAAAAGTTGTACAAAAAGCTAAAAGATGACTACAAAGTTTACATCACATGTGGAAGGCAATAGATTTCCCACCTGAGTTACCCTGTTCTGTCAAAGCATAGAGATGTTTTCTGGACCAATCATTCAATATTGAGCTAGCTTAGAAATAGTCCTTAAGATTAAAATTGCTACAGCAATAAAAGCCTCCCCATTAACCATCTTAAAAATTGTAAGAAAACATCGGGGGATGATGGTGGTATAATCATGAGACGAGAAATCCAGAGATGTGCGACCTTTTTTTTCCACTCATGGGAAGAGGGCTGGGTAGGAGTTATTGTCCATCCTCTTTGCCCTTGAGACAATGGTGGTGAGCTGCCTTCCTGAACCTTTGCAGTCCAGGTTTGAATCATGCCATGGTAAGTTGTAGAATTTGAATTCAAGCAAAACAAATCTGGAATTAAGAGTCTGATGATGACCATAAAACCATTCTTGATTGTCGGAAAATCTCATCTGGTTCCACCTTTAGGGGAGGAAACTGCTTCCCTTATCTGGTCTGAGCTACATGTGAATCCAGAGCCATGGCAATATACAATCAGGGATGGGTAATAAGTGCTAGCTAACAAGTGACACCTACGTGCTGTGAATGTTTGGAAAAAAACTCAAATATCACTTATGACCGAAACTCAGTTCTGAATATATTCCATCTGGAATTCACATCCCCAGTTTCATGTTCAGCAGAGTTAGCCAACAAAATAATGAAGCCTATGACAGCACTCACTCCAATAGTAGTATTCTGCTAGCACCTCTGATACAACTGCCAGTGTGAAATTATACTAATGGGTGCCATTCGTCCACCATTGGCATGGCATACAGTATAAGCAAGCCTAGCAAGCAATGTGAATGATGCGGTCTCATATGTACACTCAGCCTTCAGTACAATATGCATAACAAATGGAAACAGAGGACACTGGAACAATCAGTGCAGAAAGCATAGCCTGAAACAAATGGTTTGACTTCAATTACAAGCCACAAGCAGAGACCAGACTGGTACAGAATCCTAAACAATCAAAATTGCATAACAAATAGTGTCAACACAAGATCCATTAACTGTCTAACGAACCTAAACAGTCAGATAATGATGATGATGACCAGATCATCGACACAAAAAGTGAGCCAATTTTCAGCACAGTGAGCATAAAAAAAATTGGCACAGTATTCCCAAAATCCAGATTAAATGCTCACAGATGAACAGACAGTATAACCTAATTGCAAAGCTGGATGCCAGTCAGAATATCCTTCCACATTGTACAATAAAATGCATGCATTTACAGAAGTGGCAAGAGACCATTGCCAATCTCATCATATATAGTGGCTCAGAGATTTCATCCTCAGGGTCTATTACACCCAAGTATTGGTATGAAAATTCACTCCAAATAGCTTATGTTGTGCATTCCACAAGTTCAGTATTCGGAGGCCTACTGGATATCGAAGGCAGTGAAACACAATGATGCCTGAATCAGCTCAGTAATTGACATTATAACTTTAGTTCTATTTATATATTGCTTTATTTTCAAACAAAGAACCATCATTTTATTCACCAATCCTGGTGTATGATTGGTATGCTTACATCAAAGAGAAGAGTGCAATTGTTTCCTGATTTCTTGGCGTGCTTCCATGACAGCTGTTGTATTTCCTGAATGAATATACCTAAGTTTTGCTGATAATAAACACTAAAGAGTTTAATGCATTTTAAAATATATCTGCCTTTCTGTTCTTATTATTCAAGCGAATAACTTTACACTTGTCAACACTATATGCAATCTGTCATCTTGTTACGTATTCACCAAACTGTCTATGTCTCTCTGCAGTCTCTGTGTTCTGCCCACAGTTTACATTCCCACCCAGCTTTGTATTGTCACCCAATCTGTGTGCAATATTCTCAGACTCTTTCTCTATGTTATTAATAGGAATTATAAACATGAGGCCCAAATATTAACATTCATAGTAACTGACTGATGCAGCCTGCCAACCCGAAAATATGCATTTATTTTAATTCCATGTTTTTGTCTATTAACCAAACCTCAATTCATGTCAATATATTCTTTGAGTCTTAAATTTTAGGTATCAACTTCTTACATAGCATGTTTTCAAATGCTTTCTGGAAATCCAAATACTCTACATTCACTAATTTCCCCTTATTTGTCTAACAGGTTACAGCCTTTAAAATTTCCAACAGGTTCATGATTTCCCTTTCAGAAATGTATGCTGACTCTGGTTAATCATTCTTATTACCACATTCTTAATAATGGTTCCAGTCTTTTGGTTACTGATGTTAAGAGGCTATCTGGCCATTTTCTCTTTTCCTTTGTTCTCATGTCATGAGATTAAATTTGCTACCTTCCAAATTTTGGAAACAGTTTTAGAATCAGTGAAATTCTGTTTATTTATTGAAGCATTTATTGCAATATTACATTGTTGTGGCCACCAAACAGGCTTTGACAATGTTCCAAATGGTATCAAGTTACAAATAGCTTGATACTGGATAAAGAGGAAATGAGAGAGGTATAACAAGTATAAAGGGATAAAAATAACGGAGGGCTTAGAGAAGTATAGGAAGTATGGGGAGGATCTCAAAAAAGCAAGTAGGATAGCAAAGAAGGGGTATGAGAGATTGCTTGTTGCCAAGAATAAGGAGAATCTCAAAATATTGTACAAGTATATAAAGGGGAAAAGAATAATCTAGGAAAAATTAGGGCCCATAAAGGACCAAGTGACAATCTGTGCATGAAAATGGAGGACATTGGTAGTGTTAATTTGTACATCTGTTTTTTGCTCGGGATAAGTAGGATGCAAGTATAGAATTCAAGAAGATGGAGTGTGAAATTCTTGAGCAGATTAATAAAAAGTGAAGAACTATTAAATGTTTTGGCAGATTTAAAAATTGACAAATCCCTGTTCAGACAAGTTGTAACCAGTCTATTGTGAGAGATGAGGGTGGAAATTACAGGGGCCTAAGCTCAAATTTTTGATTTACCTCTGGTCATAGGGGAAGTGCCAGATGACTAGAGGACAGCTAATGTGATTCCACTTTTCAAGAAGGATGGCAGAAATAGACCAGGGACCTGTAGTAAGGGTAACATCAGTGATAAGGAAACTCCTGGAGAAAACAGTGAAGGAGAAAATTAATTTCTATTTAAAGAGGCAAGGTTTGGTCAGGAATAATCAGCATGATGTTTTTCGAGGGATGTCTTGCCTATCAAATCGGGTGGAATTTTTTGACAGATAGCCAAGTGTTTAGATGAGAGTAGAGCAGTTGGTGTACTTTGTATGGATTTTAGCAATGCCGTTGACAAGCTCTCACATGGAGTACTAATAAAGAAGGTAAAGCTCATCTGCAAGATGGATCCAAAATTGCTTTTGTGATAGGTCACCAAGTGTGATGGTAGAAGACAATTGACTGGCCAGTGTGCGGTAGCATACCACGGGGATCAGTGTTTATGATACTCATAAATGACGTAGATGAGAATGTGAGAGGGATGATGAGTAAGTTTGTGGATGTCACAAAAATTGGCCAGGTGCTTGACATTGAGGAGTTAAGGTTACAGGAGGATATAAATGGATTGGTCAGATAGGCAGATCAGTGTTTATTTAAGCTTGATAAATGTGAAGTGATGCACTCCTGAATAAGGAACAAGACAAGGGAGTACTCAATAAGTGGCAAAACACTTGGAAGCTCAGAGGAACTGTGGACTTTGGGGTGCTTGTCCATAGATCCCTGAAGGTGGCAGGCCAGGTTAATAAGGTAATTAAGAAGGCATATGGGACACATGGCTTTGTCAGTCATGGTATAGCTTGTAAGGGGAGAGAGATCATGTTGGCACTGAACAGAACTTTGGTTAGGCTGCAGATTGATTAGTGTGTGCAGTTCTGATTACCACATTATAGGAAGAACTTGATTGCACTTAAGGGGGAGCAGAAGAGATTCTTCAGGATTTTGCCTGAGATGGAGCAAGCCAGCTATGAGGAGAGGCTAGATAAGCTTGGGTTGCTTTCTTCAGAGCAGAGAAGTTTGAAGAGGGCCCTGAGTTGCATAAAATTATGAGAGGGATAGATAGAGTGATAAAAAAAAGCTGTTCCCCTCAATTGAAGGGTCAATAACAAGGAAACATAATTTTAAAGTGAAAAATAGGATTTGAAGGGATTTGAAGAGAAGTATTTTCACCCAGAGTTAGTGGGGGTCTGGAATACACCACGTGAGAGTGTGTTGAACCAGGAAACCTTAGATCCTTTAAAAAGTAATTGGATGAGCACATAAAGTGTCATAACGAAAGGCTATTGGCCTAATGTAGAGTAGTGGGGTGAGGGTACAGACTTGATGGGCCATAGGGCCTCTTCTGGGCTGTATGATTCTATGGTACTGCCTGATGATATTGTTTTCTTGACATTTATGCAAGATGATGGTCACACAACAAATCATAGAGATGAAGTGGCTTCTTATGATGCACTTTTGTTAATGGCTGAAGAGATTAGTCTGTGAGGGGCAGCTCCTGTTACAAATTTCCCAAGAGTGTGGTATAGTCTTGGCTCTTGTTGCCAAACTGCAGTGACCACTGTTTGTTATGGTAATGTGTACTAGTTCACATGTAATGCTACCTATTAATGTCTCCCATGTTTTGTTAAAAATCACACAACACCAGGTGTTGTGCTGTTCCTTCATCAGAAATGGTCCAGATGAATTTGAGGGCAGGATGGAAGTGTTGATGAAATTGGTGAACCGCTTGAGCTCCTTGTGGGAGGCAGCACCGATACAGTAATCAATACAGCAGAGGTAGAGGTGAGGGATGGTGCCGGTGTAGCTGCAGAAGAGAGATTGTTGCACGACTCCTACAAAGAGGCAGGCATAGCTCGAGCACATGTAGGTGCCCATGGCTACCCCTTTGGTTTGTAGGATATGTGAGGAATCAAATGAGTATGAGGATTCCGAAAGCTAGTATTTCCAAATAAACCTGTTGGACTATAACCTGGTGTTGTGTGATTTTTAACTTTGTCCTCTCCAGTCCAACACCAGCACCTCCTCATTATGGCTTCCATGTTTTGGGCATTTTATATATTATCTCGCTTCAGTTACTGTACCATACAGAAAATCCTTGGGTATGTGACCATATTTCATTCTGTGAATGTGTCCACACCAGTGAAGTGACATCAGCTTGATGAAAGCCAACATACTTCAGAGCTGCAGCATTTGTGATTTCATTCTTCCATGAGATTCCCGGAATATGTGACAAGTAACAAAAATGAAGTTGAGTTTCCTTTTTTGATTGCTTTAAATCATCCACATTTTACAGCAATCAAACAAGGTCTCCACGGTGGGTGGCATGGTGGCACAGTGGTTAGCACTGCTGCCTCACAGCGCCAGAGACCTGGGTTCAGTTCCCGCCTCAGGCGGCTGACTGTGTGGAGTTTGCACATTTTCCCTGTGTCTGCGTGGGTTTCCGCCAGATGCTCCAGTTTCCTCCCACAGTCCAAAGATGTGCAGGTTAGGTGAATTGGCCATGCTAAATTGCCCATCATGTTAGGTGCAGGGGTAAATGTAGTGGGATGGGTCTGGGTGGGTTGTGGTTCGGTGTGGACTTGTTGGGCCGAAGGGCCTGTTTCCACACTGTAAGTAATCTAATCAAAAAAAGACTTGATTGTTCCCCACCACCTATTTCTATCTCCGACTCAAGCTCCAACCGTCTCAGTCGACCCATTGTCTATGCCTTCTCCTGCCCCACCAAGCTCATCTCCTCGATTCTGTTCTTTCCCTTTTGGTCCAAAAACTCCCCACCTACATTTGACCCATAACCCATGCCCTGCACCTCTTCAAAAACTTTCAATTCTCTGGACCCCAGCACCTCATCTTTACCATGGACTTAGAGATCTTTTAACTTGTATCGCCCACATGGGGGGGGGCCTAAAAGCCCACTGCTTTTTCTCCCATAGGCTTAACCTGTTCCTCTCCACTGACAGCCTCATTTGATTCCTCCCACTTCCTATAAACCAAAAGGCCAGCATGGGCCCGAGTTATGCCTGCCTCTTTGTAGGAGTCATGGAACAGTCTCTCTTCTACACCGGCACCATCCCTCACCTCTTCCTCTGCTGTATTGATTACTGTATCAGTGCTGCCTCGGGTTCCTGCGAGGAGCTCGAGCAGTACACTAACTTCGCCCACACCTTCCACTCTGCCCTCAACTTCATTTGGACCATTTCTGACATCTCCCTCTCCTTCCTGGACCTCTCCGTATCCATCTCTGGAGACTAACTCACCACTGATACCTATTTCAATCACACTGACTCCCACAACTACCTTGACTCATATCAACCAGCCTCCTGCAAAAATGTTATCTCATACACCCAATCTTCCGCCTCCACCACATCTGCTCCCAGGATGAGACGTTCCACTCCAGGACATCCCAGATATCTGCCTACTTTAGGGACTTAGTTTCCCATCCTCAGTAATTAAGGATGCTCTCAACTGCATCTCCTCCATCTCTCGCATTTCTGTCCTCAAACCTGCCCCCAACAACAATAAAGATAGAGCCCTCTTAGTCCTCACATGCCACCCCGCCAACCTTTGAATTCAACGCATCATTCTCTGACATTTCTGCCACCTACAATCAGACTCACCAGCAAAAAGATATTTCCTTCCCCATCCCTGTCCGCTTTCCGCTGCAACCACTCACTTCGTGATTTCCTCGTCAACTCTACACTCTTCACCAACTTCTCCACCACATTCAGTACCTTTCCCTGCAACTGCAAGACATACAACACCTGCCACTCATCTCCCCTCTCACCTCTGTCCAAGGCTCTAAACAATTCTTCAATCTGGTGAAACTCCTTCTTTGTGATTCACTCAGCTACAAGAGACGTGAAGGTGACTTAAGGCTGTTTTGGAAATTGGCAGATACGATATCGTGGGGATAACTGAGACGTGGCTTCAAGTGGACAGGGCCTGGGAAATGAATATTCAAGGCTACGCGTGCTGTTGTAAGGACAGACTGACGGGCAGAGGAGGTGGGATGGCCATGTTGGTAAGGGATGATATTCAGTCCCTTGCTCGGGTGGACCTAGAATTTGGAGATGTAGAGTCAGTGTGGCTAGAGCTGAGAAATACTAAGGGTAAAAAGACCCTCTTGGGAGTTATCTACAGGCCCCCAAACAGTAGTCTGGAAGTCGGATGTAAGTTAAATCAGGAGCTGAAATTGGCCTGTCGCAAAGATGTTACTACAGTTGTTATGGGGGGTTTCAACATGCAGGTAGACTGGGAGAATCAGGATGGTATTGGACCTCAAGAAAGAGACTTTGTGGAGTGCCTCAGAGATGGATTCTTAGAACAGCTGGTGCTGGAGCCTACCAGGGAGAAGGCAATTCTGGATCTGGTATTGTGAAACGAACCAGAATTGGTCAGGGACCTCGAAGTGAAGGAGCCATTGGGAAGTAGTGACCATAACACAATAAGCTTCAATCTGCAATTTGAAAGGGAGAGGATACAATCGGTAGTGACAATATTCCAGTTGAATAAAAGGAACTATGGAGTTATGAGGGAGGAGCTGGCCAAAGTTCAATGGTGCAATACCTGAGCAGGGATGACAGTGGAGGAATGGCAGATATTTTTGTGTATAATGCAGAAGATGCAGGATCAGTTCATTCCAAAAAGGAAGAAAGATCCTAGGAAGAGGCATGGGTGGCCGTGGCTGACGAGGGAAGTTAAGAAACATATAAAGTTAAAAGAGAAAAAATATAACATAGCAGAGATAAGTGGGAAAACGGAGGACTGGGAAGCTTTTAAAGAACAACAGAGGATTAC
>NC_057718.1:69250642-69258740 GCF_004010195.1 Chiloscyllium plagiosum
CCTTTATAACAAGAGGGATTGAGTATAGAAGCAAAGAGGTTCTTCTGCAGTTGTACAGGGCCCTGGTGAGACCACACCTGGAGTATTGTGTGCAGTTCTGGTCTCCAAATTTGAGGAAAGACATTCTGGCTATTGAGGGAGTGCAGTGTAGGTTCACGAGGTCAATTCCTGGAATGGCGGGGCTACCTTACGCTGAAAGACTGGAGCGATTGGGCTTGTATACCCTTGAGTTTAGAAGACGGAGAGAGGATCTGATTGAGACTTATAAGATTATTAAAGGATTGGACACTCTGGAGGCAGGAAACATGTTTCCGCTGATGGGTGAGTGCCGAACCAGAGGACACAGCTTACAAATATGGGGTAGACCATTTAGGACAGAGATGAGGAGAAACTTGTTCACCCAGAGAGTGGTGGCTGTGTGGAATGCTCTGCTGCAGAGGGCAGTGGAGGCCCAGTCTCTGGATTCATTGAAGAAAGAGTTGGATAGAGCTCTCAAGGATTGTGGAATCAAGGGTTATGGAGATAAAGCAGGAACATGATACTGATTAAGGATGATCAGCCATGATCATATTGAATGGTGGTGCAGGCTCGAAGGGCAGAATGGCCTACTCCTGCACCTATTGTCTATTGTCTATTGTCTATTGACTCAGGCGTGAGAGCTGTTCACATCGAGAACAAAGAGCACTCAAGTGCAGTTAGCACCTCTTTGACATCTTTCGGAGTGGGGGTGGGGTGGGGTAATTACCTTTTGACTTCTGTTACTATGTTCGGTACGGTGACAGTGGGTGGCACGGTGGCACAGTGGTTAGCACTGCTGCCTCACAGCGCCAGAGACCCGTGTTCAATTCCCTGATGTGGTCTCCCCAACTCAGAGACTAGTTTGCAGAGCATCTGCACTCTCTGCGCATTAACCAACCTGACCTTTCCGTTGGCATCTAATTTAATTCCACCTTCCACTGTCTCAGCAACTTCTCCATCCTTGGTCTCTTCCACTGTCAGAATGAGGTCAAATGGAATCTGGAGGAACAACACCTTATATTTCGCCTGGGAATCCGACAGCCCAATGGCCTCAACATCAGCTTCATCAGCTTCAAAGTCCCTCCTCCTCCAGCCTTATCCTATATCTAGCCCCAACCCTCCTCACCTCCCTGACCTGTTCTAACCTGTCCACCTTCCTAATCACTGCCACTGACCAATCACAATAACCTCCTATCTGCATCCACCTATCATTATCCCACCTACCCTTTCCCCATCGCCACCCCCATCCCTCTATATACCTCTGGACTCTTTCCCCCGCCCCCAAATCTGACAAAGGGTTTCAGCCTGTAAAGTTGACTTTTAAATTAGATTCCCTACAGTGTGGAAATAGGCCCAACCAGTCCACACCAACCCTCCGAAGAGTAACCCACCCAGACCCATTTTCCTCTAACGCACCTAATACTACGGGCAATTTAGCATGGCCAATTCACCTGACCTGCACATCTTTGGACTGTGGGAGGAAACCGGAGCACCCAAAGGAAACCCACGCAGACACGGGGAGAATGTGCAAACTCCACACAGACAGTCACCTGAAGCTGGAATTGAACCTGGGACCCTGGTGTGGTGAGGCAGCAGTGCTAACCACTGTCTGACCTGCTGTGCTCTTCCAGCTTCACATCTATTGACTCTGACTTAAAGCATCTGAAGTTCTCATTGTCTCCTGTTTGAACACGTGTCTTGTAAACCCGGATCCTGATTCTACAAGCTGGCTTAGTATGATTCCATACCTGTTTTGAGAGTTTATATGATGTGTGCATGTTATGTTGCACATCATGATACAAATTGTCACTAATTGTGGATTTAAGATACAAAAATTTATATCCATTTCTAATGAGGTGTTATTTGGTATGATCAGTGCAGAGATGTGATACCCTGATCCATGAACATGGTTTTCTTGATGCTGATAATCAGACTGAACACGTTGAAAGCTTGGGAGAGACGATCCATGATTTCACTATGAGGATCTATAGAACCATAGAAGCATACAAATGATATAGCAGAGAAGAGAGCAATTCGGCTCATCTTGTCCATGCCAACTGAAAGACACTCAGGTACACTTTCTAATCCCATCTTCCTGCACACAGCCCATAGCCCTGCAGCTTACACACTTAAGATGCAGATGCAGATACTTTTTAAAAAAGTCTAGGGTTTCTGCCTCCAGCTGAGGCAGCAAATTCCAAACATGCCCCCTTTAATGCTTCTGCCATGAGGTTTGTCACCCCTCAGCCTTCTCTGTTCCAAGGAAAACAACTCCCATCTCTCTTATCTCCCCTATAGCTACAACTCTTCAAGGCTGGTAACATTCTAGTACTTCTCTGCACTCTCTTCAGACCAATTACATCCTTCCTGTAAGCACAATATGCCAGTTGTGATCTCCACCTGTGTCTCATACTTTTTCTTCATTACATCCCTGCTTGTGTATTCTATACCTCTGCAATGAAGAATAGCATCAATTTGCCTTTTTTAACAGCCGTATCTGCCTGTACTGTTACCTTTAGAGACTTGTGCAAATGCACACTAAGATATCTACTTCATCTATCCCTTTAGTATATTCCTTTTTACTGTTTGACCTCCCTAAATGCATTACTTCACACTTACCAGAACTGAATTCCATCTACTATTTTCCTGTTCACTCTACTGAAACATTTATATCATTTTGGAGTTCATAGCTGTCCTCTAATACATGGCCAATATTAGTGTCATCTACAAATTTCCCAACTGTGCCCCCCAAGTTCAAGTCCAAATTGTTGATGCATGAACAAACAGCAGAGTATCACCACCAAGCCCTGTGGAACACTACTGGAAACAGTATTCCATTTGCAAAGGCATCAATCAACTATTACCCTTTGTTTCCTGTTACTAAGCAAACTTTGGATCCATTTTGACACATTACCCTGTATCCTATGGACTTTTACTTTTTTGACCAGTCTGCCATGTGAGTCCTTGTTAAATGCTTTACTAATATCCATGTAGACAACATCTACTGCACTATCATCATCATTTTCATTTCCTCAAAAATGTCAATCAAATTTGTAAGGCATAACATAGAACAATACAGCACAGTATAGACCCTTCAGCACTTGATAATCCTTCCTTAACAAAGCCTTGCTGACTAACTCTGACTAGTTCCATGCCTTTCTAAGTGACAGTTTATCTGATCTCTCAGGATCTAACATGGCATCATAGTGTAGAGGAGCTTTCTGATTAAGGCACATTGTATTTTCCTTTTCTTTTTTCAGTCAAGACAGATTGCAAACTTGCTAGCTGTCGTAGTATGTTAAAAAATCTTTCCACATCAACAGGGCCATGGAAAAGAAAATATCAAACCAAATGAGGTCTAAGGCATAGCCTGGTTTTACTTCATTCTTCCTCCTGAAACTGTTGGAAGTTGTGATGTCAAACTGCACAGCAACAGTTTATTTTCATGAAAGGGACTCATATGACTGAGGAATTTTGGTGCACAGTAATTTTTTCCCAAAATCTCATTAAATCCTCCCCAGTTGCCAAACATTTTAGGCTAGATTTACAAAGGTAAGTAAAAGAGATATATCCTGTCCCCATACTTACCTTGTGGATGGTGTATGGATAAAATAATTTCTATTGAAACTACTCTGCACACCTGGATATACATGATCTGTAAGTGGATGCATCTCACTAGTCAAAGCCATCCCAATGGCACTAAGGAGTACAATGCACCCATAATTGTTGCAATCATTTCTGTCATCTTTGTTTTTGTATCAGGTGATTTCTGTCACATTTGCCATTGGGAACAAATTGTAGTTTCCAAAAGAAAAATAAGAGCCATGAAGTTATAGCACCTGATGGGTCTTTCCACACTTGAGAAACTCAACTGGAATTTGTTTTGGACTTTTGAAAATGGATTTCTTAATGGGATGTGCGCATCTTGGCTAGACCATGAGTTATTTTATATTCAGATTCACTCTTGAAAAGGTGGTGAATCAACTATCTTCTTGAACTGCTTCAGTTCATGTGGTGTAGGTACATCAACAGTGTTGTTAAGAAGGACTTTTCAGGATCTTGATCCAGTGACTGTGAAGGAGTTCCAAATGAGCGTGGTGAGTGGCCTGGAGGGGAACCTGCATGTGATGATGATCCCATGGACCTGCTGTCCTTATCCTTCAAGGTGGTACTCCTGGAAGATGCTGTTCAAGGAGAGCTATTAAAGGAGGCGCTATTAAAAGGGAAGAGGTGCTGTGCTTCTTAAAAAGCTTTAAGATAAATAAGTCTCTGGGTCCTGAAGGGATCTATCCAAGAAAATTGAGGGAGGCAAGAGAACAAATTGCTGGAGCATTGATAGACGTCTTTGTATTCTCTTTAGCCACAGAGGTCTCAGAGAACTGGAGAATAGCCAATGTTGTTGTATTGTTTAAGAAGAGTTGCAAGGACAATCTAGGAAAATACAGGCCTGAAAGCCTCATGGCAGTGGTAGGGAAATTAGTGGAAAAGATTCTCAGGGACAAAATCTAACGCAT
Source organism: Chiloscyllium plagiosum (assembly GCF_004010195.1). Lineage (NCBI taxonomy): Eukaryota > Metazoa > Chordata > Chondrichthyes > Orectolobiformes > Hemiscylliidae > Chiloscyllium > Chiloscyllium plagiosum. Next base: position 69,255,175 of record NC_057718.1, read on the forward strand.
TGAGAAGCAAATGGATTTATTAGCAATAGACAGCATAGTTTTGTACAAGGGAGATCATGCCTCACTAACTTGATTGAGTTTTTTGAGGAGGCGACGAAGATGACTTCAGTAAAGCATGTTCAGATTAGCTTCCCTACAGTGTGGAAATGGGCCATTTGGCCCAACAACTCCACACTGACCCTCCGAAGAGTAACCCACCCAAACCTATTCCTCTACTCTATATTTACCCCTGACTAATGCACCTAAGGCTATGGGCAATTTTAGCATGGCCAATTTACCTGGCCTGCACATTTTTGGATTGTGTGAGGAAACCCAAGCAGGCACAGGGAGAATGTGCAAACTCCACATAGACAGTTGCCCAAGTTTGGAATCGAAACTGGGTCCCCAGCACTGTGAGGCAGTAGTGCTAACCACTGAGCCACTATGCCACTCTGCTGTTCATGGTCTACATAAATGATTTGAAAGAAAATGTGGCTGTTCTAATTAGTAAGTTTGCAGATGATACAAAAATTGATGGAGTTGCAGATAGTGAGTAGGATTATCAGAGAACATAACAGGATATAGATCAGTTGGAGGGATGGGCAGAAAAGTGGCAGATGGAGTTTAATCTGAACAAATGTGAGATGATGCATTTTGGAAGGTCAAGTACAGGAGGAAATTATACAGTGAATAGCAGAACCTTTAGGGAAATTGATATGCAGAGGGATCTGGATGTGCAGGTCTACAGGTCACTGAAGGTGACAGTGCAAGTAGACAATAAAAAAGGCCTATGGCATGCTTGCCTTCAGTGGAAGGGGCAATAAGTATAAGGCTAGGCAAGTTATGCTGCAGGTTTATGGAACTTTAGTTAGGCCATACTTGGAATATTGTGTACAGTTCTGGTCACCACACTAACTGAAGGATACGGATGCTTTGGAGAGGGTACAGAAAAGGTTTACCAGGATGTTGCGTGATATGGGGGATTTTACTATGAAGAGAGGTTGGAAAGACTGGATTTGTTTTCACTGCAATGCAGGAAGTTGAGAGGCAAAGTGATGGAAGTTTGCAGGATTGTAAATGGGGTGGATAGAGTGGAAAGTATGAGGCTTTTACCCAGGGCGGATGGGTCAATTACTAGGGACACAGGTCCAAGCTGTGGTGGGTGTGGGGGTTAGTTTAAAAGAGACGTGCAAGACAGGTTTTTCACACAAAGTGTGGTGAGAGTCTGGAACCCGCTGCCAGGGAGGTGATGCAAGCAGACACAATAGTAGCACTCAAGAAGCACCTGGACGAATACGAAGAGAACAGAGGGATACGGATCTTGTAAGTGAAGACAGTTTTAGTATGGAAGGGCAAAATGTGTCAGGCTTGGAGGTGGAAGGGCCATAGTGTTCTTTGTTCTTGAGTCTTGATAAGTTGCTGCAATGCATCCTACAGATGGCGCACACTGTTGTAACTGTACACTAGTGATGGAGGAAGTGAATATTAAAATGGTGAATGTGACTTCAATCAAATGAACTACTTTGTTCTGAATGTTCTCAATCTTCTTGAGAGTTGTTGGCACTTCATTTGTCCAGACAAGTGAAGAGTGTTCTGGTTTAACCAAATCTTTGCAGGTATTGCTAGGTGGAAACAAATTTACTAATAGCCATTGAAAATGAATTAGATATATACTTGAAGATTAAATTGCAGTGATTTGGGATAAAGCTGCATCAGAAGTTTGAGTAACTGGATTGTTAGTTCAAGAGGTATTACAGACTTGATGGATTGAATGGCATACTTCTGTGCTATATTATTTTGTGCAGCTCAGTTGTTAGCACTGCTGCCTCACAGCACCCCGGACCTGGGTTCAATTCCAGCTTCGGGCAACTGTCTGGAGTTTGCATGTTCTCCCCTTGTCTGCGTGGGTTTCCTTTGGGTGCTCTGGTTTTCCTCCCCAACCAAAGATGTGCAAGCTAGGTGGATTGGCCATGCTAAATTACTCATAGTTTTCAGGGATATGTAGATTAGGTGCATTAGCCATCGAAAATGCTGGGTTACAGAGATAGAGGAGAGGGATGGGTCTGGGTGGGATGCTCTTCAGAAGGTCAGTGTGGACATTTTGAGGCAAATGGCCTGTTTTTACACATTTTGGGCTTCTATAAATGTTACATCAGTCTTGTGGTTTTTTGCAAGCAACACGTACCACAGCTGATTCAAACAAGAATGCATTGCAACAATATTGGAATTAGAGCAAAGTAAGAATATCTCTAAAGGACTAAATGATTAGCTAACAATCATTTTAACATTTAAAGATTTAAAACTGTTATCTGGAAGCATGCAAAACATGAGGTAAGACTGCTAACTGTTAATTTTTAAATGTATACTGGGCCCTGCCAAAATTCAAAAGAAAGGAAATGGATAGTCTCATTTGGTGATTACAGTCCAGGTTCATGAGCCATAAATAAAGCACCTGGAAAAGTATTCAGTCACTTGGAGAGAAAAGAAAACCATTTAAAGAAAGCCATCCACAGAACTCTTTCCAGCTCAGGGATTTTCCCGCACAGTAATCCAGACTAGATTTCAATATTTTGCTGACTGTTTCAGTTCTATTCTTTTTGGCTCCCATGTGCTAATGTTAACTGTTTTAATCCCCATCTGAGATTTATTTGGAAGAATTTCAATTTCTAGTTTTAATACAAGCAAATGGCACTCCAAAATATGTTCCTTCCTCCTTTTTTTTTCTTCAAAGCAAACACTTTACTCAATTCAGCTCTGTGCAACTGATCTCTTCCAATGCATCTGCTAAACAGAAGGCCGAAGGACTGAATTTCACTGAGAGCTTTGCATCCCTGAAATCAGGGCAAATTTGCACCTGTGGACAGTGCAACCAAGCTGTAATTTTATTGGAAACAGCCTCTGAACTAGCCATCTGCAGCTACCCTGTCCTATTAAGGATGGTAGAAGGGCTCCTAATGTTGTTTTCCCAATCAGAGGACTGAAGTCTTAGCTATTGGGAGAAGATGTGCTGCCGAAGCAGCTTAGAAATTTGGAAACCTCAAAAATAGAGGCGCTTTCAGGACAGTACAGTAAAAATTAAAATTCAGGATGGCTGAGGGTGGTGAAGAATGCTTATTGCAGGACAAACCCCTGCTTATTAAAGGACAATTTACCAATAGCATGGTGAGGGTACCAACTTTGCTCCTTAAGTTTGCTCATTGTCTCTCATTCCTTATTGTTTGTTCCGGGGGCTATATTTGCCTTGTATTTCCTAGAAGGCTAGCAGGTTATATTGGATTGCAATCCCCACAGAAGCAATGCATCATTAGAGAAGACAATGTGCAAATGTGCAATCCTGGGCAAGGAAGCTGAATAAGAAGGACTTAGAGTCATCGGTTCATAGAGATGTACAGCATGGAAACAGACCCTTCGGTCCAACCCATCCATGCCGACCAGATATCCCAACCCAATCTAGTCCTACCTGCCAGCACACGGCCCATATCCCTCCAAACTCTTCCTATTCATATACCCATCTAAATGCCTCTTAAATGTTGCAATTGTACCAGTCTCCACCACATCCTCTGGCAGTTCATTCCATACATGTACCA
>NC_057718.1:69262747-69267530 GCF_004010195.1 Chiloscyllium plagiosum
TCCCCCTCCTCTCTTGCCTCCCTTTCTATCCTTCCTGTCGCATTTTGTATCCTGGAACATTAAGCTGCCAGTCCTGCCCATCCCTGAGCCATGTTTGTGTAATTGCTATTATATCCCAGTCCCATGTTCCTGACCATGCCCTGAGTTCATCTGCCTTCCCTGCTAGGCCCCTTGCATTGAAATAAATGCTGTTCAATTTATTAGTCCTGCCTTGTCCTTCATTGATTCTTCTGTCTCTGAGGACTATGGAAGTGGTTATATTCAGTATAAGTATGTGAAATAGTAACATTTTACAAACCACTTTAAAGCACAGACTGTTGTATGTATTATGTCATTAAAGTTGAAGAAGCACTTCTTTTTCGAGGGGAGCTGCTTATTCCATGCCCTCAGATTCACTGGCATGCACTCCAAATCACATGATCAGTAGCAACGTCCCACCTTAGTCATCTTAAACATTTTACTGCCCTTGTAACCAAGGTACAGGAAATTTGTAGATGGAAAGATAGTGATGGAAGCTGTCTTGACACAACACATTTCCTGGTCTCTACTCCATTTCTGCAACCACTGAACTGCTAAAATTCAGTACTTAAGTTTAGATGTCACCAATAACTCAATTGAATAAAATCATAAGATGTTAAGAGTAGAACTCAATTATTCAGTCCATCATGTCTGCTCCATCATTCAATGTGATCATGACTGATCATGACTGATAGTCAACTCCACTTTCCTGCTTTATCCTTCTAACCCTTGATTCCTTTACTGACTAAACATCTGCCAATCTGCCAGGCACAACCACCTGATGAAGGAGCAGCGCTCCAAAAGCTAGTGCTTCCAATTAAACCTTTCGAACTATAACCCGGTGTTGTGTGATTTTTAACTCTGCCAATCTCAGCATTGAATATACTTAACTACCCAGACTCAACAGCCCTCTGCAGTAATACATTTCACAGATTTACTGTCCTCAGAGAAGAAATTGCTCCTCATCTTATGTTAATGGACAATTTCTTATCCCGAGGTGATATCCTCTGTTTGTAGACTCTCCCGCTAGGAGAAACAACCCCTCAGTACCCTGTCTAGGCCCTGAATGTTTGATTGAGGTCACATCTCATTTTTCTAAATTCCAAAGAGTACAACCTAACCTACTCAACCTCTGCTGGAAAGAAAATACCTCAATACACAAATGTCAACATAGTGAACCTTCTCTGGACTGATTCCAATGCCAGTATATATTTGCTTAGGTAAGAAGATCAATACTGTTCATAGTATTTGGAGAAGGGTGGGGAGGGCTTGTTGTCTAACAAGTGCCTTGTATAATTTTAGCAAGTTTAATCTTTTTTAACTCTGTACCCATTCCACTTGAAATAAAGATTTACCTCTCTTATTACCTACTGAACTTGGATGCTGCCTTTCTGTTATTCATGCAAGCAGACTCCACCAAATACCTCTGTGCTGCAGCTTTCTGCTGTCTTTCACCATTTAAAAAATAGTCAGTTCTTCTATTCTGCCTGTCAAAGTGCATAGCCTCACATTTTCCTGCATTATATTTCATTTGTCAAGTTTTTGTCCACCCACTTAAGCCCCTCTACAGAATCTTTGAGCAGAATATATTTGGACCCTGAGCAATGTGCGTCCCAATGGCATGATGCCTGGCAGAATCAGGAGAAAGGTTTGGCTATGCCTATCTTGATGCCAGGAGCATCTTGCTGCATCCTTTAGAGTTTTGTCAAGCAGGAGGTGTTTATGGTGATTATATGATCTTGTTAATGCTACCACTCACTTATTAAAATTTTGTTTTCTATCTTACCAAGCACATCATAAAAGCTAGTCATGGAGAATCTTGACATGGAAGTTACAGCAGGTACTTGGTGATTTCAGCTCACCACTGGCAGTAACCAGCATCCATGTTGCTGAGTACCAAACAGCATAAGCCCTTCCTTTTATCTTAGCCTGCTGGACACACTTTCCTCATTCCTGAAGAAGGGCTTATGCCCGAAACGTCGATTCTCCTGTTCCCTGGATGCTGCCTGACCTGCTGCGCTTTTCCAGCAACACATTTTCAGCACCAAACAGCATCTCAAGGCTTGATTCATGGGCATCAGCTGAGTCTGAAAATGTGTTGCTGGAAAAGCGCAGCAGGTCAGGCAGCATCCAAGGAGCAGGAGAATCGACGTCGGGCATGAGCATTCGGGCATGAGCCCTTCTTCAGGAACGAGGAAAGTGTGTCCAGCAGGCTAAGATACCGTCGTGTTGCTATGGTCTGGCGATGGAGGAGTCCAAGGACCTGCATGACCTTGGTGGAGTGGGAGGGGGAGTCGAAGTGTTGAGCCACGGGTAGTTGGGTTGGTTGGTCTGGGTGTCCCAGAGGTGTTCTCTGAAACGTTCCGCAAGTAGGCGGCCTGTCTCCCCAATATAGAGGAGGCCACATCGGGTGCAGCTGAGTCTACCCTTTATCCATGGGAACTACCATCTGACATTGGCCAAATGTCACAATCATCCTAGCACCTCCTCAATCAACTTGTAATCCACTGAGGAACTGTGTACTTGCAGAACAGGATATATGAGTTACTCGTGTTGATAGGCAGCAGCAGGGGCATCTTGCAGTATGGCACACCAGGACATGAGTTTAACTCTTACAGAAAATGCCTTGGCAAAAATATTAGACTTGAATTCAGCTAAATTTCTATGTTGGTTAGAAGAAAGGGATTAGTCTACAGTCTAGCTGTGGCCACTATCAGTTTTGAGGTCCTGGTACTGGCATCAGTCAGGGGTACAGTCCTCTGACAATCTCAGCTATGGTCAGTCATCAGTTTGACCACTAGGGGATCTGTCTGTCTACACTCTGGGGAGTAGACAATGGGCCTTGTCTACTGGGCACTCTGGTTATCTGTCCTGTAGGGCTGGCACAAGCAGTCAGTGGAATCAGCTTGATGGGGGAAAGCTCAGGATCCATGTCTGCTGGATGATAGAACTTTGTAGGGTCAAATATTGGTCAAAGGCAGAACAGTAGCATTGGTGCTAGCTAAAGTAACATTGTCACTTCAGTGATGCAGTGGTTAGCAGCAATAGAGGGAAACACTGGCCAAAAGCATCCCATCATTTGTAGAACTTCGAAGGATGCTGTCACTGTCATGTAAGTATGATGATGGATTCTAATGAATACATTGGAAAGTAGAATGGCTGAGATGGGTCTGGGATCTGAAGGGGGTCAGAATGAAGCAGACACTCTGTTTTGGATGTAATATGTTGGTCACTCAGCCCAGTGTGACCTTCACTAAGTTGGTGCACATAGAGCCATAGAAAGATGAGGTTGTACAGCACAGAAACAGACCCTTCTGTCCAACTTGTCCATGCCGATCACATATCCTAAATTAATCCAGTCTCGTTTGCCAGGATTTAGTCGAAACCCTTCCTATTCATATATCCATCTAGATGCCTTTTAAATGTTGCAATTGTACCAGTCTCAACCACTGCCTCTGACAGTTCATTCTGTTCATGCACCTGTGTGTGAAAAAGTTGCCTCTTAGGTCCCTTTTAAATCTTTCCCCTTTCACCTTACACCTATGCCCTCTAGTTTTGGATTCCACTACGCTGGGAAAAAGACCTTGATTATTCATCCTACCTATGTCTCTCATGAAACTTTAAATCTCTCTAAGGTCACCCCTCAGCCTCCAATGCTATGGGAAAATAGCTCCAGCCTATTCAGCCTCTATGTATAGCTCAAACCCTCTAACCCCAGAAATAAATCTTTTCTGAACTGTTTCAAGTTTAAAACTGGCTTTCCTAAAGCAGGGAGAGCAGAACTGAAAGCAGTATTCCAAAAGGGGCCTGACCAATATCCTGTACGCTGCAGCATGGCATCCCAACTCCTATTCTCAATGCATTAATCAACAAAGGCAAACATACCAAACATCTTCTTCACTACCCTGTCTACCTGTGACTCCACTTTCAAGGAACTATGCATCTGCACCATTAGTCTCTCTGTTCGGCAACAGTCCCCGAAGCCCTACCATTAAATGTATAAGTCCGGCTCTGATTTGCCTTACCAAAATGCAACACATCACGTTTATTTAAATTAAACACCATCTGCCATTCCTTGGCTCATTGGTCTATATTATGCCCATAGCTGTGGTGAAACTGACCATAGAGCTGGAAATGATGTGAGTTCTGAAGCTTGGAACATACTTTGTGGGTTGGCCTTCTGTATAGTCCAGACAGTGTGCGGAATCATTCTGGAGTGCTGTGCTTTGCACAATTGGAGCAAGTATTGTGAAAGAAGCCTTGTAGCTGGAATAGCTTAGCTGCATTGGGTGCTACAAGGCAGACAGGACTTGAGTGATAACTTGATTCCAGTAAATGCAAGCTGGGATAGAAGACCATCCTCCTCATATTTGTCACTGTGTCTGTAGACACTTCTTAAATCAAACATTAGTCTACAATTCCTGAAGAAGGGCTTATGTCCGAAACGTCGATTCTCCTGTTCCCTGGATGCTGCCTGACCCGCTGCGCTGTTCCAGCAACACATTTTCAGCTCTGATCTCCAGCATCTGCAGACCTCACTTTCTCCTCATTAATCTACAATTACTCCAGATTCTGGATTAGTGGTGCTGGAAGAGCACAGCAGTTCAGGAAACATCCGAGGAGCAGTAAAATTGACATTTCGGGCAAAAGCCCTTCATCAGGAATACAGGCAGAGTGCCTAAAGGGTGGAGAGATAAGCTAGAGGAGGATGGGGAGAAAGTAGCATAGAGTACAATAGGTGAGTGGGGGAGGGGATGAAGATGAT
>NC_057718.1:69268512-69284889 GCF_004010195.1 Chiloscyllium plagiosum
TGGACTGTTCTACGTAGCCAACAAAGAGACAGGCATTGCTGGGGCCCATACGTGTGCCCATGGCTACCCGTTTGGTCTGGAGGAAGTGGGAGGATTCAAAGGAGAAATTGTTAAGGGTGAGGACCAGTTCGGCCAAACGAATGAGAGTGTCGGTGGAAGGGTACTGTTGGGGACGTCTGGAGAGGAAAAAACGGAGGGCTTGGAGGCCCTGGTCATGGTGGATGGAGGTGTAGAGGGATTGGATATCCATGGTAAAGATGAGGCGTTGGGGGCCGGGGAAACGGAAGTCTTGGAAGAGGTGGAGGGTGTGGGTGGTGTCTCGAACATATGTGGGGAGTTCCTGGACTAGGGGGGATAGGACAGTGTCGATGTAGGTAGAGATTTGTTTGTTCTGGTCTTTTCCTTTTACTACAAGCCATTTTCCAAAGTCCAAAGGTCATCTTCAGCTCACAATTCCCAGTCATCACATGTTTACCTGTCCATGCTTTCACCTTGTTTTGGGAAGTTTTTAAAATAGATTTTAAAGTCAGAGAGCTTAGGCCACTCCAGGTCCGATTGTGCAGCTATAAAGACATATAATAAACTGTTCCTGGTTCAAATTTCTACAGGGCTATGTTGTGCATTTTTTTATACCTTATAATCAGTCCCAAACATAATAACTGGCAATGAGGGTGAATCGCAGCACACTAATTGTGTGCTGTCATTGTTTTTTGAAAGAAGAGAGGAGATTGATCATTGCCCGGACTTTGAAAATGGTGCAGGATTTTGGAAATAGCATGACAGACCTGTTGGGGGACCAACCAAAATGCCAAGGGAAGTAATCACAAGGTGACTCAGTCTGTGGTCGATCCCAGGGAAGAAGGGTACTCACTGGGGAGTGAACAGAGAGTGCCAGTTGTGAGGGGACTCAGGCTGCAGCCAACATTTGAAAATGGGAGTACTCACCCGTGAGTTTACCGAAATCATCATGGAGAGTGTACACCAAGGGGCTTAGGCTGTGAGCAGCTATCTAGCTTCAAGTGGCAGGAAAACAAAATGGCAGGTCAATTTGAAGTAATGGGATCTTTTAACAAAGAGACACAGAAAGCTGAATTCTGTACGCCAAATATTTTAATGCAAACAGAGTGGCTGAAGATTTAGTGGTACCAGTTTACTTGAGCACTGGTAGGAGCAAGACTTTGCAATTCTAAGGAGTCTAGTGCAATAGAGAACTCAGTAAACAAGACATATAAAGAACTATATGAAGTGTTGAAATGTTGTACCAATGAGGATCTAAAATCTGGATTTAGGCCATTGTCAAGAACAACCATTTAATGCATGTCTTTACTAACTACAAAATGGCTCCTTAATGCAAGTAACATAAGGTAACATAACAAAATGGCTTCTCAGAGCAAATTAACAATTTGGTTTATAATGGCATCTAACTCTGCTGAAAACGACATTCCTAAACTAATTGAAAGGGATTAGCAAACAATTCTCTATTCATAGTAAGATTTAACTAAGTAAGATATGGCATTATTAAAGAATCCTAAATTGACCTTGGAAACCAGGTGTCCCGGAGATTACAAAATCCCCATGTTTCTGCCACGGGAGTTCAAGTTTCTTGTAATCTCTCCCTACATTGGCAGAGTGATGCCTCTACCTGATGCACAATTGACCATTCTTCATCTCTGTGTCTATTTCCACTTCCACATCAGCACTCTGCTCTTAGGCTAATAGCATTCTAAAATGTCTTTGGCCTCTGCCTCAGTATGAGGTGACTGTATGAATTTATTTAATTCAGGGTTTATTTATTGTGAGGTAATTAGGGTCAATTATACCAAATGTTCCACTTGGTTCATCCTCACTTCTCAAAAATGTTTCAATGATCCTTTCACTTGCTTCTGGTGTCACATCAACCCTGATTGATGGATTTTAATAAATCACTGCCCTGATTGCCACACATGAAGGAAAGATACCAGGAACCTGTTCTTGTAATTGGTGTTACAATCTTGGTATTGCCAAATCATTAGCCAGAAGTAAATCTATTCCCTCAACAGGTCATGATTTTACTATTTTGACAATTACTTTTCCCAATAACAAATCACATTCTAGTTATGCTTTATATTCTCCACCAATCTAGGTTATTAATATCTTAGCTCCCATTGAACTCTCTGAGGGAAAATCAATCCTTTCTCAAAAAGGTGACTGTGTTGTATCTCTTTATCTGACTATGTTTAGCTATCTTAGCTAAAGAAAAAGAACTCACAATTCTTTTATATAAAAATCTTGCATTGCTCTCACCTATTTTACGGCTTATTTTACTAATGACAGAAATCACTTCCCACCATTTTTGTTACAGTTAGAACCACAACCTGGTCCATGATATTGTCTTTTGCTGTTCCCTTCTCCAACTCATTTTACTAACTCCTATAAGTCAAATGGGTTTTCCAGCAACTTTCAATATTCCAAAAACACAAATTGTTCCCTACTGTCCATTCCCTACCCTGGATATTTGCTTTTTGTTGTCTCTGCTTTGGACACTTTGCCCCAATTATGTATTAAAAACACTTTAGCCAAATGCTCTTGTGGATGGCGATGAATGTACATAGAATTTGGTTTGTGGTTCAATTCAATGTTAGTTACAAAATACTCCTTATTAAAAATACCCTATGAGCCATTGTCAAAATTCTTACAATATTTACCCTCTATCTAGCTTTAACCATCTGAGAAAAAGGATATTACCTGCAATTATCCATGTGTTGAGCTGGGCCATTGGAATTTCCTTCCTCTCCAAACTAGGAATAGCTCTCTTCCTTGCAGGTCAGGGTGAATCTTCACTTGAGTCTTCAAGGGTTGCTGAAGGACTTCTGTCATGGGTCTTGCTGCAAGTCTTCACTGACGTGTGGCTTCCATGTTTGTGTTACTTTCCTACTTTGCCCCACCTTTGACCAATGGGGTCATGAGTGTAGTTCAAAGCCTCCAATGGGGTTACGCCAACATCTATGATTGTTGGCATGCTAAAGAGGTGTGAAATGCATGCCCTCAAACACTGGATGGAAGTCAAGGTGCCAGAAAGCCAGATTAATACTTCTCTGATATGCAACCCTCAGTCTTGATGTAACTAGCTTTCCTGAATCTTTGTGACTTTTTGATCTTGGTTTCCATTGTTCTCTGTTGCTGATAACTGCTGCTTAATTAAATTTGACCAGTTTTCTGTCGGGCCCGATTTCTCCAGCTGCAGGTCAATTCAGAATGTCCAATTTTGGGCTTGACTACTGGCACCTCTGTTGATCCCTTGAAGTGTCCAGCAAAAATGGGATCACAGGCCCAGACCATGATCTTGTGCAGGCATGTATCAAGTCTCAGATGGATAGCCTAACTCTCTGAGTATCTAGGTTTCCTATTGTACATTGAGAAAATTACCCTATAAAGCAAGCATCTTCCTTATTCACATCAACAAGTTTAACAGTACTACATGTATATATAACAATACCATAAATTGAGAATTAGCTAATTTATGGATTCTGGCTCAACCCCCTCAAGCCTCTTTGGGGATTACTAGCACTCAATAGACTAAAATGCATATCATGCAACAATTTATGTAGTCCTTTCAAATAACAAAGAATAAAGAACGGCACAGAAGAGTACCTCCTAAATGTTTTTTTTAGATTAGATTTTTTTTTAGATTAGATTAGATTACAGTGTGGAAACAGGCCCTTCGGCCCAACAAGTCCACACCGACCCGCCGAAGCGCAACCCACCCATACCCCTACATTTACCCCTTACCTAACACTATGGGCAATTTTAGTATGGCCAATTCACCTGACCTGCACATCTTTGGACTGTGGGAGGAAACCGGAGCACCTGGAGGAAACCCACGCAGACACGGGGAGAACGTGCAAACTCCACACAGTCAGTCGCCTGAGGCGGGAATTGAACCCGGGTCTCTGGCGCTGTGAGGCAGCAGTGCTAACCACTGGGCACAGTTCTACCACCTCTGTTGGCACTTACCACCCATAATATTAAAAATCCGCCTCTCATATCTCCATTAAACTTACCCCTTCTTACCTTAAATAAATATCCCCTCATAATTAATATTTCTACTTTGGGAAAAAAGCTCTGACTCCATTCTATCCATGCCTCTCATAATTTAGTACCACGTTGTCCCTCATCCTCACGTTTGTCTAATCCTTCCTCATAGCTAATAACTTCCAAACCAGGCAACATCCCGGTAAATGTTTCTGTACCCTCTCTGAAGCTTGCGCATCTGTAGATAATATGGTACCTAGTACCAATACTTCTTTTGCTGTGGCAAACAGCAATGTACACAATATTCCAAATGTGGTCTAACTAAAGTTTGATACAGAGTGTGGTGCTGGAAAAACACAGCAGGTCAGGCAGCATGCAAGGAGCAGGAAAATTGACGTTTCAGGCAAAACCTGCACCCACACTTCCCCCCTCACCTCTGTCCAAGGCCCCAGAGGAGGCTTCCCCATCCATCACATTTTGACCTGCACTTCCATACATGTCATTTATTCTATCCGTTGTTCCCGATGCGGTCTGCTCTATATTGGAGAGACCGGGCGCCTACTTGCAGAGTGTTTCAGAGAGAATCTCTGGGACATCCGCACCAATCAACTCCACTGCCCTGTGGCCGAACACTTTAACTTCTCCTCCCACTCTGCCGAGGACATACAGGTCCTGGGCCTCCTCCATCACCACTCCCTTACCACCTGACGCCTGAGAAAGAATGCATCATCTTCCGCCTTGGGACCCTCCAACCCCAGGCCATCAATGTGGATTTCACCCGTTTCCTCATTTCCCCTCTTCCCCACCTTATCCCAGTTCCAACCTTCTGGCTCAGCATTGCCCTCATGAACTGTCCTACCTGTCCATCTTCCTTTCCACCTATTCGCTCCACCCTCTCCTCCGACCTATCACCATTACCCCCACCTTCATCCACCTATCTCACTCTCACCTACCTTTCCCCAGCCCCACTTCCCTCCCACTAATTTCTTCACCCCGAGGCTCCCAGCCTTACTCGTGATGAAGGGCTTTTGCCTGAAATGTCGATTTTCCTCCTTCTCAGATGCTGCCTGACTTGCTGTGCTTTTCCAGCACCACACTCTTGACTCTAATCTCCTGCATCTGCAGCACTCACTTTCGCCTCGTAAAGTTTGATACAGCTGCAACATGACTTGCCAATTTTTATACTCTTTATAATTATTTTACACTTTTATACAAGCATGCTATATGCCTTCTTGACTACCTTATTCATATGTGCTGCCACTTTCAGGGAACTGTGGATTTCTTCGCCTAGATCTCTCTATATGTTGTTTCTATAAAAGGTTTTACCATTTACTGTATACTTTCCTCCTGCATTAGGTCTCCAAAAATGCATCACCTTGCATTTGTCTGGATTGAATACCATCTGCCATTTCTCTGCCCATGACTCTGGCCAATCCTCCTCAGTCTCTGCAACTCCCCAAATCTTCATGTTTTCCACTAACTTACTAAATTAGGCCATCTACATTTTCCTACAAGTCATCTATGTATATTGCAAACAAAGGGGGCCCAGAATTGATCTCTGTGGAACAACTCTGATCACAGATCTCAGAAAAACACTTTTTCACTGCCACAGTCTGTCTTCTATTACTAAGCCAGTTCTGTATTTACCTTACCAGTTCATGCAGATCTCAGGTGACTTCACCTTTTGTATCAGCCTGCCATGAGAGACCTTGTCAAAAGTCCACATACACAACATTAACCATCCTCAATTGATCATTTTTTGTCACTTCCTCAAAACACTCAATCAAGTTTGTGAGACATGACCTTCCTTGCACAAAAAGATACTGCAAATTGCGAATAAGTCCTCATTTTCCTAAATGTGCATAAATCCTCAGGCACTGGCTGGAAGTCAAGGCGCCTAGAAGTCTGATCGAAACTTCTCCAATACATAACCCTCGGGCTGGTTATAACTGGCTTTCCCAAACCTTTGTGACGTCTTTGACTTTGGTTTCCATTGTTCTCTGTAGTTGATAGTTGCTGGCTGCTCATTAATGTAGTTCAGCCAATTTTCTGTCAAGCCCAATTTCTCCAGCTGTGGGTCAATTTAGAATGTCCAATTTTGGGCCCGTGATCACTTGCCTACACTTCCTTTCACTCTCCCACTTTATATTATTCTCAATTTTCGGAGAGTGGTGGAAAAAAATGTTTATGGATTGTTGCATAACCTTTAGCCATTATAGCTGCTTGCTTGCCACCACCCTTTGGTCTTCTACATGAGTTCTGATTATAGAAGGTAACAAAGCTTTAAATTCTTCTAAAAGAATTGTTGGTCTGATCAACACGAAGATTAGTGGAGTAGCAGAAAGCATAAGGGACTGTCAAAGAATACAGGAGAATATAAATAAACTGGAGAGTTGGGCGGATAAGTGGCAGATGGAGCTCAATCCAGGCAAATGTGAGGTGATGCATTTTGGGAAGTCTAATTCTAGAATGAATTATACGGAAGAGCCTTGGGAAAAGTTGATGAGCAGAGAGATCTATGTGTTCAGTCCATTGTACCCTGAAAGTGGTTGTGCAGGTAGATAGAGTGGCCAAGAAGGCATAGGATATGCTTGCCTTCATCGGACAGGCTATTGAGTATAAGAGCTGGCAGGTCATGTTAAATTGTACATGACATTGGCTTGGCCACATTTAGAATACTGTGTACAATTCTGGTTGCCACATTACCAAAAGGATGTGGACTCTTTGGAGAGGGTGCAGAGAAGGTTTATGAGTATGTTGCCTGGTGTGGAAGGTGCTAGCTATGAAGAGAGGTTGAGTAGGTTCGGATTGTTTTCATTAGAAAAAAGGAGATTGAAGGGGAACCTGATTGAGGTCTACAAAATCATGAAAGGTATAGACAGGGTAGATAAAGATAAGCCTTTTCCCAGGGTGAGGGATTCAATAACGAGAGGTCACATGTTCAAGGTGACAGGAGAAAAGTTTAATGGGGATACAAGTGGCAAGTACTTTACACGGAGGGTGGTAGGTGCCTGGAACGCATTGCCAGCAGAGGTGGTAGAGGCAGGCACGGTAGATTCATTTAAGATGCGTCTGGATAGACGAATGAGTAGCTGGGGAGCAGAGGGATACAAATGCTTAGGAATTGGGCAATATGTTGAGACAGTGGATTTGGATCTGCACAGGTGTGGAGGGCTGAAGGGCCTGTTCCTGGGCTGTAAATTTTCTTTGTTCTTTGTTCTAATAATTTCTCTGAAACCAACATAAGTAATCTCAGACTCTAATACTCTTATCCACCTATCAAAATTATTTTGTTTAACTCTTTCAAATACAGTATAAATTTGACTGAGAATACAATAGTTCAAGTAGTTTAGATGGATCAGTTTTTGTTCAATGTGTGCAGGAGGGTTTTCTGACACAGTATTTAGACAGGCCAACAAGGGGCTATACCATATTGGATTTGGTGCTGGGTAATGAACCCAGCCAGGTATTAGATTTGGAGATACATGAGTACTTTGGTGATAGTGACCACAGCTGAAAATGTGTTGCTGGAAAATCGCAGCAGGTCAGGCAGCATCCAAGGAGCAGGAGAATTGATGTTTTGGGTATGAGCCCTTCTTCAGGAATGATTCCTAAAGAAGGGCTCATGCCCGAAACGTTCGATTCTCCTGCTCCTTGGATGCTGCCTGACCTGCTGTGCTTTTCCAGCAACATATTTTTCATAACTTTAACAAGTAAAGTTAAACGAAAAGAGTAATCAAATTAATGTCAATGTTTTAAACCCATACATTTTGTTCTTAACCCTCATTCACAAAAAAGACAAGGAAATAAACAGTTAAAGGATAAACAAAAGTAAACAAAGAAAAACTAGCCAAATTATTTAAATGGTTTTCAGAATGTGTTGTTTCACAGGCAGGGGCTCCTTGGTTGCTTTTCTGCAGATGTCGATTAGATTCCCATTTTCAATTCATTCAGGTCGAGTTTATTATACTTCTAACTCAGCTTTCTACTCTCTGGGCTTCCAAAAGTTGGAAGGGAGGTTAGGGAGGGAGGGAGGGAGTTTTCAAAATCTTCATGCCTTGCCATCAGCAGCCAAAGTTCCTCTCCCCAGAAAACACGGTTCAAACTCCAATCTGGTCCTTCCTGACCTTCTTTCCCTAAGACTTCAATTACATTCAACATTTGCCATTTGCTTGAATACGGTGTCTCTCAAACTTGCTGGAATCAGTTGCCTGCTACTGACTTCATTAATAGCCAACTTTTGTTTAAACACAATCCCCCTCCTGGTGTAAATAATATATGTACACAGATAGTGGACATGCACACCAATGTTCCTTGGTGTTTCCCAAGGTCCTATCATACATCATTCCTATTTGTCCTGCCCAGGTTCATTATTTAACTTTTATCTAAACCATTTGCTACTGATCAGCCAATCCATATCCTCTTGGACTCTAAGGCTGTCCTCCTCACTATTTCCTCCATCAATCTTTGTACTATCTGTGAACTTGTAGAAGAAAGGATTGCGAGGATGATTCAAGAGAAGAGTGAAAGTAATAGGGTGGTTGTTATGGGGGACTTTAACTTTCCAGATTTTGATTGGGAAAGCTATAGCTCAAGTTCGTTAGATGGGTCGGTGTTTGTCCAATGTGTGCAGGAGGGTTTCCTGACACAATATGTAGACAGGCCAACAAGAGGTGAGGCCATACTGGATTTGGTTCTGGGTAACGAACCAAATCCAGTATGGCCTCACCCCTTGTTGGCCTGTCTACATATTGTGTCAGGAAACCCTCCTGCACACAATATCGCAACTTTTTTGCTGGAGGGAGGATGAAGCAACTAACAATAGCTGCATTTAGAAAACTAAGATGAGGAACCCCTGCAATGATGTGCTGAAGCTGAGATGATTGACCTCCACAAACATAGACATTTTCTTTTGTGCTCGGCATGACTCTAATCAGAAGAGAGTTTCAACTCTGATTCCCATGGACCCAGCCAAATGTTGCTAAATGTCAAGGGCGATCACTGTCACTTCATCTCTTGAGTTCAAATCTTTCACACATATTTGGAATGAGGTCAGGAGATGACTGATTGTGTCAGAACTCAAACTGAGCTTCAGTTAACAGGTAATTACATAGAAAGCGTTGCTTGATATCACTGTCGATGAACCCTTTCATTTTACTCATGAATGAGACAAGATTGATGAAGGAATAATTGATTGGTTTGGATTTGCCTTACTTTTTATCAATAAGACATACCTGAACAATTTTTTACGTTGTCAAATAAATGCTAGCTGGAACAGCTTGGTTAGGAGCATGACTAATTCTTCAGCTCAACTCTTCACTACTAATGCCAGGAAGTTGTCAGGACCTGTAGACTTTGATTACCCAATTCCATTTTAATGTTATTATTCAATCTGCTTCCACTAGCCTTTCAGGTAATGCATTCCAGATCATGATGATCTGCTATGTTTAAAGAGAAACGAATCCTCACATTGCCTTTGATTCTTTTGTCTTTTGCTTCCTAGAAGTAGGAGCATATGATCTTTCTGGTTTATCTCAAATAATCAGCCTTCATTTGCAAACCTGGGTATTAGGTCTTACTGGTCATTTCAGTTGCTACTGGAGAGGTAGTTATAAATGGAGACAGCGCTTCTCCACATGTAACTGCATAGATGCACATTTGGCAAGATGTGCGCTTTATTTTTTACAAATCCAATAGGTGTCTCAAGTAGTGGTCATACTCTATACTAGTTGAACACAATGGGACTTGCTGATCAGATTTCATTCAATCCTAGTTTCCATTTGTTGGCTATTTGCCTTGAATTCAGGAACACTCATTCCCGTTTACGTTCCCTTTTCCTATAGATCAATGATGACGCGCTTTAGCCAATATAGATAAGATCAACTAACTCAGCATGAGCAAAACCTGGGTTCAAAAACAAAAATAGAGATTGCAGGAAAAGCTCAGTCAACCTCGTAGCATCTGTGGAGAGAAATTAGAGTTAACATTTCGGGTTGAGTGACCCTGACTCAGAACACCAGGTTGTTCCCTCCGAGCATGGTATGGTACAGTGCCAGTTGGTATTCTCATCCTCTGCCTTGTCATGGGAGGTATTTTAAACATCTTGTCCCAGTCACTAGAGAGCATTTTATAAAGTATTGGAAAAGTTGGCACCCTATCATGCAGAGTTACAAATAACAGTGATACCGGACCCTGGGAAATCTGTGGACTGCGACCTGCCTAGTCACTCGGCTGAAGAAGACAAAGATAGTAGTGAAAGGTATTAATAGGAAAAATATCTATTGTACACTCCCTCCCCACCCCATTTTTATAAGTGACCTGGAGGAGGGGTTAGAAGGTTGGGTGAGCAATTTTGCGGATGATACGAAAGTCGGAGGTGTTGTAGACAGTGAGGAAGGATGTGTCAGGTTACAGCGGGATATAGATAAGCTGCAGAACTGGGCAGAAAGGTGGCAAATGGAGTTCAATGTAGCTAAGTGTGAGGTGATTCACTTTGGTAAGAGTAATAAAAAGATGGGGTACTGGGCTAACGGTCGGATACTTGGTAGTGTGGATGAGCAGAGGGATCTTGGTGTCCATGTACACAGATCTTTGAAAGTTGCCACCCAGGTAAATAGTGCGGTGAAGAAGGCATATGGCGTACTGGCTTTTATTGGTAGAGGAATTAAGTTCCGGAGTACTGAGGTCATGTTGCAGTTGTATAAGACTCTGGTGCGGCTGCATCTGGAGTATTGTGTGCAGTTTTGGTCGCCATACTATAGGGTTGTTTTCATTGGAGAAAAGAAGGTTTAGGGGTGACTTGATAGAGGTGTACAAGATGATTAGGGGTTTAGATAGGGTTGACAGTGAGAATCTTTTTCCACGTATGGAGTCAGCTATTACAAGGGGGCATAGCTTTAAATTAAGTGGGGGTACATATAGGACAGATGTTAGGGGTAGGTTCTTTACTCAGCGAGTCGTGAGTTCATGGAATGTCCTGCCAGTAGCAGTGGTGGACTCTCCCTCATTATGGGCATTTAAGCGGGCATTGGATAGGCATATGGAGGATAGTGGGCTAGTGTAGGTTAGGTGGGCTTGGATCGGCGCAACATCGAGGGCCGAAGGGCCTGTACTGCGCTGTATTCTTCTATGTTCTATGTTCTAACTTACTGATCAATCCTCCTACATTCAAGTCTAAATCACTTATTTAAACCACAAATAGCAAGGGCCCTGTGGGATACCACTGGACATAGTTTTTCAGTCAGAGACACATGCCTCAACAATTGCCCTCAGCTTCCTGCTATTCTGCTAATTGTGCATCTAGTTTGTCAAATTTTTGAAAGGATCCCATTGTCTCTTACCTTCGCTGTCAAATCTCCCATCTGGACCTTATCAAAAAGCTTACTGAAGTCCAAGTAGACTACATCAAAAGCATTGCCCTCATTTACACACCATGTCACCTCTTTAAAAGATTAAATCAAGTTGGTCAGATATGAGCTTTCCTAAGCAAAACTATGTTGACTGTTCTTGATTAATTCCTGCCCCCTCAAAGAGATGAGGGCAATGACTTCATTTGTTAAACACGAGGCAATGATTGAGAACTGCAAAACATGGACTCCCTAAAATTTTGGTCACAGATCATTGTTTACCAACAGAGAATCGAATATTTCCTAAAGTTGAATGGTATTCAATATATAGGGACAACTTCATACCATCCATCATCCAACGGCCTGGCAGAACGTGCAAAAGTTTGAAGGCAGCCTTAAAAAAACAGCCCTCAGCTTCATTAGATACCAATCTGCCCCAGTTTCTATTTGGGGACCACCCTCATGCAACTTCAGGGATAGCTCCAGCAGAATTGTTAATGGGGAGAATCTGGTTAAATCTTACTTTCCAGCACCTGGGAGGGGTGGGCAGTGAACAGTATTCGGAACCCTCATACTGGATACAAGACTCCACTAAGTGAGTCAGACAGTTTACTTCAAGAGATGATTTGGAGGTGCCAATGTTGGACTGGGGTGGACAAAGTTAAAAAGCACACAACACTAGGTTATAGTCCAACAAGTTTATTTGGAGGTACTAGCTTTCGAATGATTGCTTCTTTATCAGGTGGTTCAGGGGGCAAAGTTTGGTGTAGAAACCACAAGAATGATCCTGCATGGGTAAGACACATGGTTGGTGTGAGATCAGATCCAGTGATATATAAAGTTCGAGTCGGTGTAATGGTTCTGAACAAGCACATAGACCTGGTAGCTGAAAACTAGCAAATGAGGTGGGAGCAAAATGTGCCCGGCTCTTCTGAACAATTGGAAAGGCTTCAGAACCCGCAGGTTCTCCATTTCTGCCAAGCATTGAAGAGACATTGGAATCTAAGACAGAAACAGCAGATTTCACCACCTGGATGCCTTTGCTGCCTGAAGAAGAGATGAATTTCTTCTGAGATGCTCCAGATACTAAAAGTGAGCACTGAAGCAAAGTCAAAAGAATCTGAAATGCTCCAGGAGGAGTTACAAAAAAAAAAGAACTGGCCTATGTCCTCAGATTCAGAGGGTGAGAGATTGTCATGAGGTCAGCCAGGTGGACCTCAGAACCAAGTGTGTGTTGGTGAGTTTTGAGATTTGTAGCTCAGGTTAAGGGACTGAATGTAGGTTTGCTTGCTGAGCTGGGAGGTTCATTTTCAGAAGTTTCATCGCCATACTAGGTAACATCTTCAGTGAGCCTTCGGAAAGATTCATCCGGAGGGTCACTGAAGATATTACCTAATATGGTGACGGAACGTCTGAAAATGAACCTTCCAGCTCAGCGAGCAAATCTACATCCACCAAATGTGTGTGTCACCATAGTCTTACCAGACTGTAGGGGCTGCTCTCTCATTTTGAGAGAAGTGACTGCTGGTGATTTAACCTGAGCGCCACCAGACCTCAGGCAAGGGAAGAGGTTGAGAAGGAGAGTCCTTCATGGTAACCTCAAACCAGTGAAGGGAATTGAACTCATGCTGTTGATATCACACTACTCTGTAAACCAACAATCCAGCCAACTGAGCTAAATCAATTCCCCCACGGCCAAGTGCTGTTAATCTGGTCCAATCAGGGAGCCCTGGCTGACAGATAAAAACAGGAGTGTCAGGCATCCCGTCACCCTGACAGTTGGTTCTGATGGAGCTGGATCAATGTCAAGGACTTGCCATGTGAATAAAGTGTGACTTGGTGACTGGATACGAGCCTCTGTGGAGTTATTTCACCCTCAGAAGTGATTTTGTCACTTCAAAAAATTTAAATAAGTTTCTGTGACACAAACTTCCCTGCACAAAGTCATGCTACCTATTGCTTATTAATCCATATTTTTTCAATTGCGTGTAAACCCTATCTATAAGGATCTTTTTCAATAATTTTCCTAACACTGAAGTAAGGCTTATGATGTATAAATTGTGAATTATTCCTGTTACAATTCTTAAAGGAAAAACATTGGCTACTCTCCAGTCATCTGGGACCTTTTCTGTAACCAAAGAGGATACAATGATTTCATTCAAGGCTCCAGCAACTTCCTTACCTGCCTCCCTCAGGATTCTCCAATAGATCTCATCAGAACCTGTGAACTTGTCTACTTTAATGCATTTTAAAACAACCAACACCCCCTCCTTTTTTATATTGATGTGCCCCAGAATACCAGCATACCCCTCCCGAGACTCATCATCCACCGTGTCCTTCTTCTTTGTGAATACCAATGCATTTATTAAGGATTTTACCCATTTCCTCCAGCTCCATGCATAAATTCCCTCTTTTTTCCTTGAATGAACTTACCCTTTCTCTAGCTATCCTCTTGCTTCTTATATATGTATAAAGATTAAGGACTTTGCTTAATCCTGTTTAGTAAAGACATTTCATGGCTCCTTTTAGCCCTTCTAATGCTTTTTTTGAGTTCTTTCCTGCTATATTTGTATTCTTTGAGAGCTCTGTCTGTCTTCAGTTTCCTAAACCCTATGAGTGCCTCCTTTTTCCTTCTGACTAAACTCTCAATTTCTCTTTTCATCCTAGGTTCCTGAATCTTACCATCTGTATCTTTCATTTTCACATGAACATGCTGGCCCTGAATTCTAATCAACTGGCCTTTAAAAGATTTCCACATGCCAGGTATGGATTTACACACAACCCTAGTCTGTATTCCTCAGTTCATGTCTCATATTGTTGTAGTTAATCTTTCCAAAATTTTGTATTTCCACTGGACTTCTACTCTTATCCTAATCCTTAAGTAACTTAAAACATAAAAAATTATGGTCACTGTTCTTGAAATGGTCCACAACTGAAACTTGGATCACATGACTAGGCTCCTATCACAACACCAGGTCTAGTATTGTCTCTTCCCAAGTTGGACTATTTACGTACTGTTACAAAAATCTATTCCATACACACCAAACAAATCCGCTGGCTGTTGGGTAGCCTGTAGTAAAATCCCATCAAAGTGATTGCACTCTTCTTATCCTGAGCTCTACCCATATAGACACACTGGTTGAGCCCTCCAAGGTGTCCTCCCTCGGGAGAGCTGTGATTTTTTTCATAGAACATAGAACATTACAGCGCAGTACAGGCCCTTCGGCCCTCGATGTTGCGTTGATCTGTCAGACCAATCTGAAGCCCATCTAACCTACACAATTCCATGTACGTCCATATGCTTGTCCAATGACAACTTAAATGTACTTAAAGTTGGCAAATCTACTGCCGTTGCAGGCAAAGCATTCCATACCCTTACTACTCTCTGAGTAAAGAAACTACCTCTGTCCTATATCTATCACCCCTCAATTTAAAGCTATGCCCCCTCGTGCTCACTGTCACCATTCTTGGAAAAAGGCTCTCCCTGTCCACCCTATCTAACCCTCTGATTATCTTATATGTCTCTATTAAGTCACCTCTCAACCTTCTTCTCTCGAACGAAAACAGCCTCAAGTCCCTCAGCCTTTCCTCGTAAGACCTTCTCTCCATACCAGGCAACATCCCAGTAAATCTCCTCTGCACCCTTTCCAAAGCTTCCACATCCTTCTTATAATGCTGTGACCACAACTGTACACAATACTCCACATGTGGCCGCACCAGAGTTTTGTACAGCTGTAGCATAACCTCATGGTTCCGGAACTCAATCCCTCTACTGTTTGCCTTCTTAACAACCCTGTCAACCTGGGTGGCAACTTTCAAGGATCTGTGTACCTGGACACCGAGATCTCTCTGCTCATCTACACTACCAAGAATCTTACCATTAGCCCAGTACTTTGCAATCCAGTTACTCCGACCAAAGTGAATACCTCACACTTGTCCACGTTAAACTCAATTTGCCACCTCTCAGCCCAGCTCTGCAGCTTATCTATGTCTCTCTATAACCTACAACATCCTTCATCACTATCCACAACTCCACTGACCTTAATGTCGTCTGCAAATTTACTAACCCACCCTTCTATGCCCTCACCCAGGTCGTTTATAAAAATGACGAACGGCAATGGACCCAACACCAACCTTGTGGTACACCACTGGTAACTGGACTCCAGGATGAACATTTCCCATCAAACACCACATTCTGTCTTCTTTCAGCAAGCGAATTACTGATCCAAACTGCTATATCTCAAACAATCCCATTCCTCTGCATTTTGTACAATAGCCTACTGTGGGGAGCCTTATCGAACGCCTTGCTGAAATCCATATACACCACATCAACTGGTTTACTCTCATCTACCTGTCTGGTCACCTTCTCAAAGAACTTAATAAGGTTTGTGAGGCATGACCTACCCTTCACAAAACCGTGCTGACTACCCCTAACCAAATTATTCTTTTCTGGATGATTATAAATCCTATCTCTTCAAACCTTTTCCAACACTTTACCAACAACTGAAGTAAGGCCCACTGGTCTATAATTACCAGGATTGTCTCTACTCCTCTTCTTGAACAGGGAAACCACATTTGCTATCCTCCAATCTTCTGGCACTATTCCTGTAGACAATGACGATTTAAAGTTCAATGCCAAAGGTTCGGCAATCTCCTCCCTGGCTTCCCAGAGGATCCTAGGATAAATCCCATCCAGCCCAGGGGACTTATCTATTTTCACACTCTGCAAGATTTCTAATACCTCTTCCTTGTGAACCTCAATCACACCGAGTCTAGTAGACTGTATCTCAATAATCCCCTTGACAACATTGTCATTTTCTAGAGTGAATACTGTTGAAAAATATTCATTTAGTGCTTCCCCTATCTCCTCTGACTCCACACACGACTTCCCACTACTCTCCTTGATTGGCTCTAATCTTACTCTTGTCATTCTTTTATTCCTGAAATAACTATAGAAAGCCTTAGGGTTTACCCTGATCCTATCTGCCAACAACTTCTCATTTCTCCTCCTGGCTCTTCT
>NC_057718.1:69285550-69319613 GCF_004010195.1 Chiloscyllium plagiosum
TGAAGTAGACACACTTCAAACCAACTTCTTGCTTGCTGGTGCCATCTTGCATCCTTGAAACTTGATTTCGGACCTCCCTACTTTCAACCTTTTCTATACTCGAACTACAACTTTGGTTCCCATACCCCTGCTGGATTAGTTTAAATCCACCCCAATAGCCTTAGTGAACTCCCCCCCCCACCTCCAGGACACTGGTAGCCCTCTTGTTCAGATGAAAACCATCCTGCTTGTCGAGGTCCCACCTACCCCAGAAAAAAACCCCAATTATCCAAGAATCCAAAACCCTCCCTCCTGCACCATCCCTGTAGCCACGTGTTCAACTCCTCGCTCTCCCTATTCCTTGCCTCACTAGCATGTGGCACGGACAACAAACCAGAGACAACAACTCTGTTCGTCTTAGCTCTAAGCTTCCATCCTAGCTCCCTGAATTTCTGCCTTAAATCCCCATCTCTCTTCCTACATATGTCGTTGGTGTCTATGTGGACCATGACTTGGAGCTGCTCCCCCTTCCCCTTAAGGATCCCAAAAACATGATCAGAGACATCATGAACCCTGGCACCTGAGAGGGAACACACCAACCGTGAGTCTCTCTTGTCCCCACAGAACCTCCTATCTGTCCACCTAACAATGGAATCCCCAATGACTACTGCTCTGCTCCTTTTCCCTCTTCCCTTCTGAGCAGCAGGGACAGACTCTGTGCCAGAGCCCTGTGCCCCACTGCTTTCCCCTGGTAAGTCATCCTCATCAGTAAAGCAACTTCCCCGCCTCATTTCCATACCTCTGTATCACACCTGAAATATCTAAATTCTGGAGTGTAAAGCCAGTCTTGGCCTAACCAAGTCTCTGTAATAGCTACAACATGACAGTTATATGTATTAATCCAAGCTCTAAATTAATCTGGTTTACCTGTCATACTCCTCCCATTAAAACAAACACACTTCAGAAGGCCAGTCCCACCATGTTCAGTAACCACCCTGTCTGTTAGTTCTCTTAGTTTTATTTAGAGGGAGTGATTTAAAAAGAAACTTTCTCTGAACATCTTGTTTTGAACATAGATAGTCTCTAGTTTAACGCCCACATCCACTTGTCAAAATTACTTTGCTTTACTCTCTGAAATTCTATACACGTCTCTCTAAATTTCTGAATGTAAGATTTATAGATAACACTTATACGCCAAAAGTAGAATGTTTTCCACCTCATTACCTATAGAACCCACCCCAGAAAGCAAGCATAAATTTCAGGAGCTCTGCCTGTCAACCTGCATTGCATGAGCCATGTTTAGTTTTCATTCAGCTCTATAGCTAACCACTGTCCCTTTCATAAAAGTTTGTGAGGGCACACACAAATTTTAATCTTCCCCACTCATCTTGGTCTGGACTCAGCTCCCTCTTCATATCCCAATGGTACCTAGAATCAGTAATCTGTCATTTAAAAAAAAAATCAGTTGTTTCTATTTCTATCTCCCATTTATTTGCACGAAACATGTTTTCCCTTGCCATTTCCTCTCTGTTCAGTATTCTTTCTTTTTTTTGTTCTTTTTGGCACTTCTCCTTGATGTTCAAGACCTTTAATTTTCATTTCTTTTTCAATATATAACCAGCACCCTCTGCAATTTAATTTTAATCATTTAATTGACTCATCATCTCGTTTGATTTGCTGTTCTTCCGATCTCATGGACTTGCATGCATAGTCATGTCAACACTTATGCGTGGATACCTTTGGGGTAACATGGATTCTTTCAATCACTCTTACAAAAGTACCATCAGTTTTCACTCTGAAATTCACCACACAGCTGTTTCATAAACAGGAGATATTAGTTGAGCAAGTTTTACTTATTAGGCTATCCCCCCAACAAATTCCAAGCCCGCAAACACTATTCAAACAGAACTGCCATAACAACCAGTCATAAAATAAGCATTTTTCCTGAAGTGATTTCAAACAATCAAGAGCACCAATTACTTGACTTCCCAGAAACCTTATTTAAAGACAAAGTTCCAATGTCTGTCATTGACCTTTAAAAATAATCATTCAAACTCAAGTTCTCAAATAAGTATGAATTAATATTTTGCCTGTTATTTGTATGGTGCAAATGTTATCTGCCATATATCAGCTCAGTTGTGGAGGGTATTTGGGACAAGGACACCACCATTTTGAGCTTTAGGGCTCGGGTAGTGCAGTGTAGGTGTCCTTACCTCTGGAACAAGAGGTCTATTTAAGTCCCAATAGCTCCAGTAATGATCCAGCCTTACCATCTCTAACCAGGTTGAACTAAAGAACTCCTGTGGCAATGTCCTGCTGCTCAAATAATTGACTTTCAACAATCACAATCATCTTGTTTTGAACCAAGATTGACTCCAACCAGTACAGATATTTTCTCTTGATTTCCATTAAGATAACTGTTGTTAGGATTCCTTAAAGCCACACTCAATCAAATGAGTCATAGAATCATAGAGTCATGCGGCACAGAAACAGACCCTTCAGTCCAACTCCTTCATGCTGACAGTATATCCCAAACTTAACTTGACAAGGTCCTTCAAGATAGACTCATCCAAAAGATTAAGGTGAAATGGATGCAATGGTGACTTGGCCACAAGGATGCAGAATTGGCTTGCCCATAGAAGGGTGCTTTGCAGGCTGGAGGTCCATGACTAGTGGTGTTCCACAAGGATCTGCACTGGCTTCTCTGCTGTTTGTCATATATATGCGCGTATATATATGAAAATGTAAAGTTTGCAGACAATATAAAGATTGGTGGAGTTGTGGATAGTGTAGGAGGTTGTCAAAGGATACAGTGGGATATAGATCATGAAATGGGCGGAGAAATGGAGCAGAGCATGGAAGTACAGAAGGATCATGGGGTTCAAGTCCATTGCTTCCTCAAAGTGTCCACACAAGTAGTTAGGGTGATAAAGAAGGCAGGTGGCATGTTTGCCATTATCAGTCAGGGAATTGAGTACAAAAGTCAGGATATCATGTTTCAGCTTTATAAGACTTTGGTTAGGCCACACTTAGAGTATTGTGTTCAATTCTGGTTGCCACTTGCAAGGATGTGGAGAGGGTGCAGAAGAGGTTTTCTAGAATGCTGCCTGGATTAGAAAGTCTGAGCTATAAGGAGAGGTTAGAAAAACTTGGGTTGTTTTCTCTTGACCAGTGGAGGCTGAGGGGAGATTTGATAGAAGTCTGTAAAATTATGAGATGCTTGATGGTCAGAATCGTTTTCCCAGAGTTGAAATGTCTAGTACTAGGGGCATGCATTTAAGGTGAAAGGGAGAAAGTTCAAAGGAGATGTGAGAAGCAAGCTTTTTACACAGAGAGAATGGTAGGAATCTGGACGCACTGTTGGGGTGGTGGTGGATGCTGATACTATAGAGCCACTTAAGGGATTTTTAGATAAGCACATGAACATGCAAGGAATGGAGGGATTTGGACCAAAGGCAGGCAGAAGGGATCAGTTTAATTTGGCATCATGTTTGGCACAACATCGTGGGCTGAAGGGCCGTTCTTGTGCTGGACTGTTCTATGTTCTATGTTCTAGTTCCATATGCCTGTATTTGGTCCATATCCTTCCAAACATTTCCTATTCTATTACTTATTTAAATGTCTTTTAAATGTTATTATGATACCCACCTCTACCACTTCTTCTGGCAGCTCATTCCAAACATCACCCCTCTGTGAGAAAACGTTGACCCTCAGGTCGCTCTTAAGTATTTCCCCTCTCACCCTAAACCTATGCCCTCTCATTTTGGACTCCTCTATTGTTGGGAAAAGATCCTTGGCTATTCACCTTATCGATGTCTCTCATAATTTTATAAACCTTGATAAGGTGACCCAGGGCAAAGAGTCCCAGCCTATCCAGCTTCCTCTTAGAAATCAAACCGTCCAGTCCTGGCAACATCCTTTATAGTTTAATAACATCATTCTTACAGAAGCGCAACTGAAATTGTATGCAGTATTCCAAAAGTGGCTTCACCAATGTCTTGTAAAGCCACAATGACCCAAACCCTGTACTCAATGCACTGACCAATGAAGCAAACTTGCCAAATGCCTTCTTCACCACCCTATCTATATGTGACGCTGCATTGAAAGAACTATGAACCTGCACCGCTAGGTCCCTTTGTTCATCAACACTCCTCCGGGAGCCTTACCATTAACTGTGTAAGTCCTACCCTGCTTTCTTTACCAAAATGCAACACCTTGCATTTATTTAAATTAAACTCATCTGCCACTTTTTGGCCAATTGGCCCATCTGAGCAAGAACTCTTTCTATTCGTAGATAATCTTCTTCATTGTCTACTATACCATCAATTTTGGTGTCATCCAAAAACTTACTAACCATAACTTTTATATTCTCATTCAAACTGTTGATGTAAATGACAAACAGCAGTGGACCCAGACTGTCTCAATATCAGGAACAATCACCTTCACCACATTAACTTTTTATTTTTTGCTTTTGTTTTCAGTTTTTATTCTTTTCCTCTTGATTTATGTTGTCTCTAACCTATTTAGCTGATTGTAGTGTATTTTTATGTAAGGAGAATACTTGTCAAGGGAATTGCTTTAGCTCAGTTGGCTGGATTGTTGTAGAGCAGCGTGACATCAACAGGGAGGGTTTAATTTCCATCACCGGTTTGAGGTTACCATGAAGGACTCTACTTCTGAATCTTTTTCCTTGCCAGAGGTCTGTTGGCCCTCAGGTTAATTCACCACCACTCACTTCTCCCTAATAAGAGAGCAGCTACTATGGTTTGGTAAGACTATGGCGACACAACAACAGAACACCTGTCTTAAAAGGGGTACAAACCGATTCTTTATTAAGTTAAATTATTTTTTGGCAAGTTCTCACTGCCTGTTCATGGACAAAGTTGTGATATTACTGTTGATAGCTTATATCATAGACAATCCTTCAATAAGTGTAATTATCTAGCTAGGGAACTTCGTGGAATTTGGTGTCACTGGTCATGGGTTCTGTGTAGCTAAGTGCTGGATTCTAGAGCCATACATTCAGCAGGAGGTGGAAGTGGTCATTGGTCTTGAGATCAGCCCTTTCTCTGGTTCCTTTTCTGTACTTTCTTTTTCTCATGACTGTTCTTGAAGAACTGTGTCCCTTCATGCAGTAGTTTCATCTAAGTCAGTTTCTTCTGAATGTATTGATATCTATGTTGCATTTCTTGAGAGCAGCCTTCAAGGCGTCATTGAACCACTTCCTTTATTCTCCTCTCATCTGAGTGCCTTCTTTGAGCTGGGCAAAGAAGATTTCTTTTGGTAATTGAAACCCAGGCATCCTGAACACATAGCCGACCCATGGCCCCAGTGGTGGTGCTATTAGCTCGTTCAAGGATAATGATGCCTGTTCTCCAGCTAATGCAGAGAATACATCTTAAACAGCATTGATAGTACTTCTCAAAGATTTTAAGGTGCCATCTACATATAATCCAAGTTTTGGAGACAAACAAAAGATTTGGAAGGATGACTGCCTTATATGTGAGGATCTGGGTATCAATACAGATGTCACCGTCATTGAAGACAATCATTGTTAGACATCCAAATGCAATTCTCACGGAATGGAGGTGATGTTGAATTGCTGCATCAATGTCAGCCTTAGATGAGAGGTAGCTTCCTAGGTCGGTTATACATTCTACATTTGTCATCAGTTCTCCCCTGATCTTAATGGAGGGATGGACTAGAACTTGCCCTGGTATGGATTGGTAAATGACTTACATCTTCTTGAGGTTCAGGCTGAGACCAATTCTTGGGTATTGTTCCACAAAGACATTGAGCGAAGCTTGAATATTCTCTTTTGAGACACCAGAGATGACATTGTCATCCACAAACTGAAGTTCCACAAGTGAGGTCAGTGTTGTTTACTTCTTGGATTTCAACCATTTGAGTTTGACAAGTGCTATGAAATTGAAGGCATGTACTGTACCTTTAAGAGAGAGAGAATGCTGTTATGAACTGAGAGATTGTCAGGACCTGTGTATTTGACTCAATGGCAGTCCAAGACTGTACAGGAAAATTGAAAATATGTAACATTTGGCTGTGAAATGGATACCTGAGTTTTGGTTGCTACTTTGACATAAATTCAAATTTAACCAATCAGTTTAAATTATGCCCCAGGATCCAAAAAACCCAATCAAATTTGAATTTATTGTTTTGCCAACATTGAATCAATGAGATGATCCAATGTTGGGGTATAAGAATGTGGATATTTTGAAATTGGTCAGAGAGCAACTGCCATAGAGAGAAAAACTGCTGGAGAGCTAACTGCCAGTCTAACATCTTGCTCTCAAAGAAATTAGAAAACCCTCTCTATCAAAGGTACCTTTTCATGTAAATCAAACTTGCAGTAAAAAGAAAGAAGATGACCCAGGGAGATTAGCGACAGGGAAATTGAAGACAGCAGAGAGGACGGAGGCTTTGTGGTTTTGAGATTAAGTTAATGCAATTTTAAAAAGTATCTTATTGGAACAGCATATTATTTTTGTCGAGTTAGAGTCAGATAATAAGCAGTTAAGAGAAAGGGGGGCTTAGATTTGTGAATAGTTTTTGTATTATATTCATTTTCAGAGTTAGAAAATAAATTGATGTTATTTTCTTTAAATAGTGGAATTTAGGAGCTCACTGTCATGAGGTGAGGTGAGCTTTTTTCTGAGTGTTTGGGATTCACCTCCGTGTCATAAAATAAGTTTTCTATCCATCCTGTAAACAATGTCCATCACTGGGAAGCTTTTTCATAACAAGATGAAGATGGAGAAAGGGAGATGCATTGGCACAATGGTGTATCCCTGCTTGATGTTTGTCTTGATCTCAAAGGATTCTGTCATATTAATCATCAGTAAGGCGAATACAGTTTGTCATGGAGGAGATAGAGGATATTGATGAATTCCATTGGACAACTAGCCTTTGGCGGGTCTTCCATAGCACTTTCCGATTGACTGAGTCAAAACCCAAAGAGAGAAAATGCTGGAAAATCTCAGCAGGTCTGGCAGCATCTGTAAGGAGAGAAAAGAGCTGATGTTTCGAGTCTAACTGACCCTTTTCCAAAGCTAAAAAAAGGGAGAAATAGGGAGGTGTTTATACTAGGCTGAGAGAAGGTAAGTCATGGCTCCAGAAGCAAAGGTACCAATATTGCTACCTTTATTGCCACCTTTGCTTCTGGAGCCATGACTCACCCTCTTTCAGTCTAGTATAAATGCCTCCCTATTTCTCCCTTTTTTTTAAGCTTTGACAAAGGGTCAGTTAGACTCAAATGGCCCTCGATGTTGCGCCGATCCAAGCCCGCCTAACCTACACTAGCCCACTATCCTCCATATGCTTATCCAATGCCCGCTTAAATGCCCATAAAGAGGGAGTGTCCACCACTGCTACTGGCAGGGCATTCCATGAACTCACGACTCGCTGAGTAAAGAACCTACCCCTAACATCTGTCCTATACCTACCACCCCTTAATTTAAAGTTATGCCCCCTCATAATAGCTGACTCCATATTTGGAAAAAGGTTCTCACGGTCAACCCTATCTAAACCTCTCCTTACAGATGCTGCCAGACCTGCTGAGATTTTCCAGCATTTTCTCTTTTGGTTTCAGATTCCAGCATCCGCAGTAATCTGTTTTTATAGACTGAGTCAAAAGCCTTGGTTAGGTAAATGAAGGCCATTTAGGGTGGTTGGCATTGTTCCTAGATTTTGTCTTGGTGTTGCTGAGTTGTTAAATCATGGGTCAGAAGCCTTATTAGCTTTCATGAAGGACTTCCTCAGAGACTGGGAGAATGCACCTAGTGAGGATTCAGGTGAAGATCTTCCTGAGTTGGAGTGTTGAGAGATTCCTTGGTCTACTTTGTCTCCTTTCTTGAAAACAGTGATAATGGCAGCATCCCCAAGATCTGCAGGGATTTCTTCTTTATCCTAGATTTTCAGGAAGTTGATGGAGATGACTGATAAGCATTGCTCTTCAAAATTTGAAAAGCTGTGCTGGAATTCTGTCTAATTCTGCAGCTTTCCATTTTCATGTGTCCAATGCCACACTGAGTGGCAATCCAAAATCATCTTTGGTAGAGAGCTAGGCGAGTTCCTCAAATATGACCTTGTTGATTATATCATGGTTTATGAATTCTTTAAAGTCTTCTATCCAATGGAGGCTGATGTTTTCTCTGTCTTTCAAAATGGTTCTATCCTTACTTGCACAGGTTTGAAGCCAAAGACATTGGGTCTGTATATTGCCTTGATGACACTGAAGAAACCCCAGGTGTCATGTTTATCAGCAAGGAGTTGCAGCCCTTTATCTTTCTCAGTTCACCATTGGTTCTTGATTTCCTTAGTTCTTCTTTATAACTCTGCCTTTGTTTTCTGATGAACTCTCCTCGTTTCCTCACTGTTGATGTTATTTTTCTCGGCATGGAGAGTTGTGCTCTTCTTGTCTTGGATGATGTAGTCATTAATGGTTACCAATCTTGATATTTCCTGGTCTTGTAGCTGATAGTTTTTTCACAGCATGAGATGTTGCTTTTCAGCTGTTTTCAGATTTCCTCCATTAAAATGAATTCTTTGGGGAAGATATTGATGGAAGTTTGCTACTCTGCATGACTCTTTTAGTCACTCAAACTTCTGCATTTTTCTAAACTGTTTCTGGTGACACAGTGTGGAAACAGGCCCTTTGGCCCAACAAGCCCACACCAACCTTCCGAAGAGTAACCCACCCAGACTCATTTCTCTCTGACTAATGCACCTAACATTATGGGCAATTTAGAATGGCCAATTCACCTGACCTACACATCTTTGGACTGTGGGAGGAAACTGGAGTACCTGGACGAAACCCAGGCAGACACGGAAAATGTGCAAACTCCACACAAACTGTCACCTGAGGCTGGAATCGAACATGGGTCCCTGGCTATGTGAGGCAGCAGTACTAACCACTGAGCCACTCTGCTGCCCCAGTTGATAGACATTGAGGAGTAGATCAGCTGGGGGTCTGTTTAGCAGTTGTCTGCATTGGTTATCATTTTAAAAAATGTGGACATCCTTTTGGTTTCAGAGTAAATGATGCACATCAGTGGACACATGGTCCTTGACAGAAGATAAATCCAGTGGTAAGGAAAGCTCAATGACGGGGAACCTCCCTATTGCTGCAGCCTTTATCTGCCATTACAGCTATTGATACCACACAAATACTTCCTGCCTGCATTGCCATTGAGGTAATTGTTGTAGAGTGTGCTTTGTCTGGTTCCTGCCTCCAACTTTACCATCATGGATGACCCTGCCAGGAGTTGAGAACTGCTGATAGCATTGCTTTCAGGGTCAATAGAGCACTAAAGCCTCTCCACTGCAGCAAGGTGGCAATCCACGGAAAAGTATGTACCCTAGTATCATCCAAATGAAGGAGTTCTTACTTAAATCTCGAAACTTAGGATCTTAGATGCTTTTATAGCTTGGACATCGGGAGCAAATGTGGAATCTGAGCCACCACTTGCTGACAGTGAGATTTACTTAGATTACTTACAGTGTGGAAACAGGCCCTTTGGTCCAGCAAGTCCACACCGACCCTCCGAAGAGCAATCCACCCAGATCCATTCCCCTACATTTACCCCTAACACTACGGGCAATTTAGCATGGCCAATTCACCTAACCTGCACATTTTGGGACTGTGGGAGGAAACCGGAGCACCCAGAGGAAACCCACGCAGACACGGGGCGAATGTGCAGACTCCACACAGACAGTTGCCTGAGGCGGGAATTAAACCCGGGTCTCTGTCGCTATGAGACAGCAGATGAGAGGGTTTTCTTATGAAGAGAGATGGAGCAGGTTAGGCCTATACTCCTTGGAGTTTAGAAAAATTAAAGAACATTTAATTGAGGATACAAAATGTTAAAGGGGATTGATAAAGTAAATGTGCCTCCTTGCCACCCAATTTTCCCATGATGGCCCCCTTATTGGCCACCTCCACGCTTGTCTCAGTTAGAGATGGCATGTGATATAATGTTGCTGCTGACCCAGAGGGTCAGGTGGAGGGAGGCGGAGGGCAGGACTCTTCTGTTCACCCTATGGCTCTAGAGGTTCTCCC
Source organism: Chiloscyllium plagiosum (assembly GCF_004010195.1). Lineage (NCBI taxonomy): Eukaryota > Metazoa > Chordata > Chondrichthyes > Orectolobiformes > Hemiscylliidae > Chiloscyllium > Chiloscyllium plagiosum. Next base: position 69,295,605 of record NC_057718.1, read on the forward strand.
ATGTCCCTAACAACAGCAGAAGCGGCATCTGCCAGAAAATGCTCCATGCCCTCATGATCAAACTGTCCTCCCTCACCAGCTCTCCCAGTGACCTCCAATCCCACACCTACTTTCACTCCGAATCTTCCTGATGGTGGGCATCTGAGGACTGCTGCAGTCTAGACAGTAGCCACTGCTCCTGGAAGTGATACCTTGACTGAAAACCTTGGGGTGTCAGCTTTTCAGTGGGGACATCCTCCCTCAGAGGAGTGGAAGACATAACTGTTGGCAATTAGCTACCTGATCAAAGGAAAATTGAGTTTTAGTTTTCTGAGTCAAAGCAGATGGGCTTGGCCATGACTTTCTTTCTGACGTGTACCTCATGTCCACGTAAAATCTGAATCATTGTTTGATCTGGGCACACTTATAAGATTCACTACCTTTCAACATGTGCCAGTCTCCTTGTGCCAATCTTTACATAATTTAATTAGAACTATTAGCAGGAATAAGCAATTCAGCACCTCAAGTCTGCTCAGCCTTTGGTATGATCACAGTTGGTCTAATCTAGCATCGACTCCACTTTCCTGCCGCTCTCTGTGACCTTCAACTAATTACTAATTAAAAATTGTCCATATCCTTTCATTTATTCAATATTCCAGCATCCACCACATACTGGGGCAGTGAATTTCACAGATTCACAGGACTTTCAGAGAAGTAATTTCACCTCATCTCTGTTTTAATTTTGCTACCTCTTATCCTAAAATTATGACCTCTCATTCTAGATTTACCACATGTGGAAACATGCTAAACTCCAAGGAGTATAGGCCTAACCTGCTCCATCTCTCTTCATAAGAAAACCCTCTCATCTCTGGAATCAATGCAGTGAACAAAAACAGAAGTTACTGGAGAAACTTTGGAGGTCTGCCATCATCTGTGGACAAAGTTAAATATCACACAGTACCAGGTTATAGTCTAACAGGTTTATTTTGAAGCACTAGCTTTTGAAGCGAGATCATCAGGTGATGAAGAAGCAATGCTTCGAAAGCTAGGTCTTCCAAATAATCCTGTTGGACTATAATCTGTGATTTTTAACTCTGTCCATCCCAGTCCAATACCGGCTCCCCTAAATCATCTGTGGAGAGAAAGCAAAGACAATATTTTGGGTCCAGTGATCCTTCTTCTGAAAACCGCTGAGTTTTTCCAGCCATTTTTGTTTTTGTTTCTGGTTCCTACATCCACATTTCTTTGGGTTTTTGTTTAGTGTCAATCTAATGAATTTCCCCTGAACTGCTTCCAATGCAACTATATCCCTCCTCAGGTAAGGTAACCAAAATTGTATTCCAGGTGCAGCCTCACTAATGTTTTGTACAGTCGCAGAGACACTTCCCTACTCTTACATGTATTCCTTCAGCAATAAATGCCAAAACTTCATGTGGCTCCGCACAGAAAAAATCTGTAGAAATTGCTGTTAACTGACTTGATATTTAAGTAGGAATAGCAGGCTTACTGTTGAATCAGTTGGAGCTTTCCATTATAATGTTATCAATTCTTGTGGAATTGGAATGTGTCTATTTGTTTGTACATGAGGTTTATGGACAAAGTGTGTGTGTTGCATCACAGTAAGTAAAAAAAGGACAGCCTATTAACTGTGTAATTTGACTATTTGTGGTTTCATGGGTTTCTTATTAATGGTAATGTTAGTCAGTCTATTAGGAGGTACTCAACATTATCTGGCAGAAGACAAGAGAGCAATTGCAGAATCAGATAACTGTAAGCCAGGCTGAAACTGTAGCAACAAAGAGCCTGGGAGGTAATCCACGGAATGTCAGCCAGTCTTTCAGGAAGACTTTGTTCTGCAGTTAATTTCATGCAAATATGAAGGATCTCAACAAACTGATATGAATTAAGACAGCTGTATCAACTTAGCCATATAGTGGTTAATTAACACTAACAACAAACATATTTTAAAATGTTCTCTTTTTTTTTAAGAAAAAGACTAAGGGAGAGAAATTGACCTTGTAGCATCAATTTCTTTGGTAGTTATGAGATCCTAATAAACAAAAATGCCACCCAAGATATGTGCACACAATTTTGACCAAGAAATCATCATGCAGTTTCTTCTTAAAATGTGCATCCAATGTCTGCCAGCAGCATGTAGGGCAGGTAAGCTGTGATGTCAATCAATGCATAAACTGTTGAATTAACAATACACACTGCACACTGATTGACATCCAGGTTGCCCACTCTGCATGCTGTTGGCAGACTTTGAATGTGCACACTTTAATAGAAAGCATATGATGCTTCCTTAGTTAGAAATGTGTGCAAAGAACTTGCAAGTCAGAAAGTCTGATCTCATCTCATCTCTCACTATGTGGTCTCCAATTAGTTGATTCTTCAAAACTCTGTATCCACAACATCCTGCCGGATGATATAAATCCATTGCAAATACATCTATTGTTCCTTCCAAATGCTGATGTCATTGATTAAGTTTTATCCATTCTGTCACTAAATTTCTTTTCAAGCTCAAGTTTTATTAAATGTTTTAGTTAACCCATCATACTCTGGAGTACTTGGCTCCATACTTTGTCTCACCAGAACATTATGAGCTATTGGACATACAGAAACATGCTGCTGAAATAGTGTTGCTCCTTTGTGTGTAAGCCTGAACCTATTTCACAGTGATGAAGTAGTTGCTTCCACACAACTACACTTGGCCTCACTGTCAGACTTGGAAATGGGTTAAGGTAATGTTGTCACCTCTATAGATTATGGCAGCTACATATAGAGTCATAGAGTCATCGAGATTTACAGCATGGAAACAGACCCTTCGGTCTAATCGTGCTGACCAGATATCCCAGATATCATTCCATACACGTACCACCCTCTGTGTGAAAAAGTTGCCCCTTACGTCTCTTTTATATCTTTCCCCTTTCACCCTAAACCTATGCCTTCTAGTTCTGGACTCCCGAACCCTGGGAAAAGACTTTGCATATTTACGCTATCCATGCCCCTCATAATTTTATAAACCTCTATAAGTTCACCGCTCAGCCTTCAACGCTCCAGGGGAAACAGCCCCACCCTGTTCAGCCTCTCCCTATAGCTCAAATCCTCCAACCTTTGCAACATCATTGTAAATCTTTTCTGAACCCTTTCAAGTTTCACACCTTTCCAATAGGAAGGAGACTAGAATTGCATGCAATACTCCAACAGAGGCCTAACCAATGTCCTGTACAGCCGGAACATGACCTCCCAACTCCTGTACTCAATACTCTGACCAACATGTTAGCCAACCTCCAGTCTTCTGGCACCTCACCTGTGACTATCAATGATACAAATATCTTAGCAAGAGACCCAGCAATCACTTCTCTAGCTTCCCACCAAGTTCAAGAGTACACCTGATCAGGTCCTGGGGATTTATCCACCTTTACCCGTTTCAACACATCCAGCACTTCCTCCTCTGTATTATGGACACAGTAAATACTGATGCAAAATACTTATTTAGTATCTCTCCCATTTTCAGGAGCTCCACACAAAGGCCGCCTTGCTGATCTTTGAGGGGCCCTATTCTCTCCCTAGTTACCCTTTTGTCCTTAATATATTTGTAAAAACCTTTTGGGTTCTCCTTAATTCTATTTGCCAAAGCTATCTCATGTCCCCTTTTTTTCCTCCTGATTTCCCTCTTAAGTATGCTCCTACTTCCTTTATACTCTTCTAAGGATTCACTTAATCTATCCTGTCTATACTTTCCTTCTTTTTCTTAACCAAACCCTCAATTTCTTTAGTCATCCAGCATTTCCTTTACCTACCAGCCTTTCTTTTCACCCTGACAGGAATATACTTTCTCTGGATTCTCGTTATCTCATTTCTGAAGGCTTCCCATTTTCCAGCCGTCCCTTTACCTGCGAACATCTGGCCCCAATCAGCTTTCGAAAGTTCTTGCCTAATACCAGCAAAATTGGCCTTTCTCCAGTTTAGAACTTCAACTTTTTGATCTGGTCTAGCTTTTCCAACATTATTTTAAATCTAATAGAATTATGGCCGCTGGCCCCAAAGTGCTCCCCCACTGACACCTCAGTCACCTGCTCTGCCTTATTTCCCAAGAGTAGGCCAAGTTTTGCACCTTCTCCAGTAGGTACATCCACATACTGAATCGGAAAATTGTCTTGTACACACTTAACAAATTCCTCTCTAGGTGAGGGGGTAAATGTAGAGGAATGACTCTGGGTGAGTTGCTCTTCGGAGAGTTGGTATGGACTTGTGGGGCTGAAGGGCCTGTTTCCACACTGTAAGTAATCTATTCTAATCTAACCTAATCTAATCAATCTAATCTAAACCCTTAACACTATGGCAGTCCCAGTCTATGTTTGAAAAGTTAAAATCCCCTACCATAACCACACTATTATTTTTACTGATAGCTGAGATTTCATTACAAGTTTGTTTCTCAATTTCCCATCTGACTATTAAGGGGTCTATAATACAATTTCTCAGTTCCATCCAAATAACTTCCCTGGATATATTTCCAGGAATATCCTCCCTCAGCACAGCTGTAATGCTATCCCTGGGTCCCCCTACCCCCACCTTACTAGTTTAAATCCTCCCAAGCCGTTCTAGCAAATTTCCCTGCCAGTATATTAGTCCCCTTCCAATTTAGTGCAATCCGTCCTTCTTGTACAGGTCACGTCTACTCCAAAAGAGATTCCAATAATCCAAAAATGTGGATCCTTCTCCCATCCACCAGCTCCTCAGCCATGCATTCATTTGCTCTATCCTCGTATTCCTGCCCTCACTAGCTCGTAACTCTGGGAATAATCCCGATAGTACTACTCTCGGGAACCACGTTTTTAAATTTCTGCCTAACTCTCTGTAATCTCCCTTCAGAATATCAACCTTTTCCCTTCCTATGTCTTTGGTTCCAATGTGGACAATGACCTCTTGCTGGCCCCTCTCCCCCGTGAGAACATTCTGCACCCTCTCTGAGACATCCTTGATCCTGGCACCAGGGAAGCAACACACCATTCTGCTTTTTCACTGCTGGCCACAGAAACGTCTGTCTGTACCTCAGACTAGAGAATCCCCAAACATAATTGATCTCTTGGAACCTGACGTACCCCTCGTTGCATTAGAGCCAGTCTCAAAACCATAAACTTGGCTGTTCGTGCTACCTTCCCCTGAAAATCCATCACCCCCTACATTTTCCAAAACAGCATACATGTTTTAAATGGGTATATCCACAAAAGACTCCTACTCTAGGTGCCTACCTTTCTTATCCTTCCTGGAGTTAACCCATCTATGTGACTGTAACTGAGACTTTCCCCCCTTCCTATAACTGCCATCCATCACTTTCTGTTGCTGTTGCAAATTCCTCATTGCTTCTGTCTCTCCAACCGATCCATTTGATCTGATAAGATTTGCACCCAACAGCATTTATGGCAGATATAATCCGCAGTAACCCTTAAACTCTCTTTAAACTCCCACATCTGACAAGAAGTACATATCACTCTATTAAAGGCCATTTTTGGTCCTTCACAATCTACAGAGCCAGAAAATAACACCATCTTATTCCTCTACAAACACTGCCCCAGGTTAAATTAATAGTTATGGCTTATATTTTAGCTTTAATCAAGAGACATAACTCCAAAAACATATAATCAAGAAAGAACCCACTCTATTCGCTACTGCAGATTCTCTGTAGGCCACACTTAAAACAATTAACTTATCTGATTTTGTGCTGTGAACTTTGCCCAACAGTTCTTCCAAGATCAGTTGTGAATTTCACTGTTTGTTAATTTTACCAGATGCACTCTGATAATCCAGCAATACATGAATTCAAACAGCAAAGGCAGTAACTGTAAAGGTTCTCTCACTCTCTCCTGCAATGACCTCATCATGTGCTTCCTTTGTCTGTTCTTCACCCTTTTAAAACTGCTGTTGTTTTGACTTTTGTTTTCCAAAGTTCCAAAACAATGCAACAACATTTAAACAATAATTGCTGCTCCTGGAATTCGAGGAAATCACCTCCAGCACCTAAAATACGAGAAAAGGCAGAGAAAATTTTAAAAAGATTTTAGCACTAACCACAATATGGTTAAGTAGATGTAAGTATGTAAGTAAAAGACTAAGAGAGAGAAATTTGGCTTGCAGGAACAATGTCTTTGGTAGTTATGTGGGATCCTAATGTGCAAAAATGCCACACAAGGTATGTGCACACCATTTTGACCAAAGATATCTTGAGTTTTTTTCTTACTGTTGAAGTGCTCCAATCGTCTGTTTTTAATTTTCAAAGTATAGCTTATGGCTTGTTTCCAAAATCTTTACCCACCCTTCAGACATATCCTGTTGTGTAGCCCTGAAATCTAAGTTTTCCAATCTTCTTTCCCACTCTCTATTTTCCAGTGTTTTTTTCTCAAAGTCTTCTGAGATCCTGCCTTACCTTTTGGCTGTTTCCCTTTGATTCTGTTATAATTTCAGACCTTAGCTCTGGAAGAGTTTGGTTCCCAACCTGTCAACATGCTTTATTTTGTACTTTAAACCATTACTGCTACCTGCTTATTGAGATACTGGTCTGGAGTGTCTTGGGCTGTGGGTGTCTGCACATAAAAATACCTGAGGCTGTTTGTTCCTTATCTATAAGAAAGGCCCTGGTCTTGTGTGAAAGTATTTGCTGACATCTTCAATTTCACCTTGCTACAATTTGAAATCTCCACCTAGTTCAAGAAGACCACCATCATCCCAGTACCAAAGAAAACATATGCAATGTGCTTCAATGACTATCACCCAGTGGCTTTGAACTCCGTAACCATGAAGTGATTTGAGAGGTCATTCCCACATCAACACTAGCCTGCCTTGATCCTCTGCAATTTGCCTATCAATGAAACAGGTCCCAACGGATGCCATTTCCCTCACCTATATTCACCCCTGAAACATCTGGATAACAAGAATACCTGCATCGGGTTCCTGCTCTTCGACTACAGCTCTGTCTTCAGAACCATAATCCCAACCAAAGTAATCTCAAAACTTTGTGACCTAGGTCTCTGCTTCACCCTCTGAAACTGAATCCTCAGCTTCCCGAGTCCACAGTCAGTGAACTTAGATAATGGCACCTCCTGCACGACAATCCTCAACACTGGTGCCCCACAAGGACGTGTACTCCCTGTATACCTATGACTGTGTAGCTAAATTCCATATTAATGCCATCAACAAATTTGCTGATGACACCACTATTGTAGGCCAGAAATCAAACAATGATGAGTCAGAATACAGGAAGGAGATAGAGTGCTTGGTGTTGTGGTGCAATGACAATAATCTAGGTTCTTTACTCAGCGAGTCGTGAGTTCATGGAATGCCCTGCCAGTAGCAGTGGTGGACTCTCCCTCATTTTGGGCATTTAAGCGGGCCTTGGATAGGCATATGGAGGATAGTAGGCTAGTGTAGGTTAGGTGGGCTTGGATCGGCGCAACATCGAGGGCCGAAGGGCCTGTACTGCGCTGTATTCTTCTATGTTCTATGTTCTATGTTCTATGATAACGAACAATCTGTCCTGGACCTCCCATGTAGATACAGCAGTCAAGAAGGCACAACAATGCCTCTTCTTTCTCAGCTTTGGAAGTTTGGCAGGTCCATAAGGATGCTCACTAACTTTTGCAGATGCACCATAGTAAGCATTCTATCCGGGTGCATAATGGCTTGAACATAGAACACAGAACATAGAACACAAAACGTTACAGTGCAGAACAGGCCCTTCAGCCATTGATGTTGTGCTGACCTGCGGAATCAATCTGAAGCCCATCTAACCTACGCTATTCCATCCCTTTCCATATGCCTATCCAATGACCATTTAATTGTCCTTAAATTTGGCAAGTCTACTACTGTTGCGGGCAGTGCATTCCACTTTCTGAGTAAAGAAACTATCTCTGACATCTGTCCTATATCTATCACTCCTCAATTTAAAGCTATGCCCTTTGTGCTGGCCATTGCCATCCGAGGAAAAAGGCTCTCACTTGGCATGGCATCAGGATTCCTGATGAAGAGCTTATGCTCAAAATGTTGACTCTCCTGTTCCTTGGACGATGCCTGGCCGGCTGTACTTTTCCAGCACACCTTTTGACACTGATCTCCAGCATCTGCAGCCCTCACTTTCTCCAACTGGGGAACAGGCAATATTGGATTTAGTGTTGTGCAAAGAGGCAGGCTTGATCATAGAACCTAAGGTGGAGGAACCCTTAGGAGGCAGTGAACATAACATGATCAAATTTACTCTGCAATTTGAAAGAGAGAAGATAGAATCAGAGGTAACAGTATTTCAGCTGAATAAAGGCAACTACAGAGGCATGAGGGAGAACTTGGGTAGAATTGACTAGGAGAGGAGCCTGGTGGGAAAGACAGTGGAACAGCAATGGCAGGAGTTTCTGGGAGTAACTCAGGAGACAGAGCAGAGATTCATCGTGAGGTAAAAGAAGCACGGTACAGGGAAGGTGAGGCAACCATGGCTGACTAGGGAAATCAGAGATAGCATGAAAGCAAAACAGAAGCATATAAAGTAGGGAAGAACTGTGGGAAACCAGAGGATTGGGAAAATTACAATGACCAACAGAGGGCAACAAAAAATGAAAAAGGAGGGAGAAGATTAAATATGACAGTAAGCTAACCGTTAATATAAAGGAAGACTGTAAGAGTTTCTTTCGATATATAAAGGGGAAAAGAGAGGTAAAAGTGGACATTGGGCCACTGGAAAAAGACGCTGGAGAGGTAGTAGTGGGGAACAAAGAAATGATTGAGGAACTGAATAATTACTTCGCATCAGTCTTCACAGTGGAAGACACAAGTAATTTCCCAAAACTTCAAGAGAGTGAGGGGGCAGACCTGAGTATGGTAGCCATCAACAAGGAGAAGGTGCTAGAAAAATTGAATGAGGTGAAGGTGGATAAATCACCTGGACTAGATAAGACTACACCCCAGCGTTCTATGGGAGATAGCCGAAAAGAGGCTGGAGGCATTAGTAGTAGAAGCAGGGTGGTCCCAAAGAACTGGAAAATCACTAACATGACACCCTTGTTTAAAAAAGGAGTAAGGCAAAGGATGGAAAATTACAGATTAATTAACCTAACCTCAGTCATGGGTAGGATACTGGCTTCCATTGTGAAAGATGAGATTTCTGAATACTTAGAAGTGTGTGGTAAAATGGGGCAGAGTCAACATGGTTTCATAGAACATAGAACATAGAAGAATACAGCGCAGTACAGGCCCTTTGGCCCTCGATGTTGCGCCGATCCAAGCCCACCTAACCTACATTAGCCCACTATCCTCCATATGCCTATCCAATGCGCATTTAAATGCCCATAATGAGGGAGAGTCCACCACTGCTACAGGCAGGGCATTCCATGAACTCACGACTCGCTGAGTAAAGAACCTACCCCTAACATCTGTTCTATACCTACCCCCCCTTAATTTAAAGCTATGCCCCCTTGTAATAGCTGACTCCGTACGTGGAAAAAGATTGTTGGCTGCTTGCTGTTCCAGACATGTATGTTCGACAGCAACTCCCAATATTTGTGAGCACACTCCAAAGGTAATAACCTACAACCCATCATGGATGGACATTGACATTGGATATCCTCATGGCACAACTGCAAGCCCTCACAATACAGGTCTAATGTAATGTTATACAACTGCTGCATACTGGAGAGAGCCATCACCTTTCATTGTAATGCTGCTACCTGCACACATTGTACACAGAGGAAAGCAGCCAGCTCATGGATTGGACCAGGGCTCATCTCAGGGCTCCTCTCTTAACGCACGCTCACTTTGCACTGACTTGCATGATCACAATGTCGTTGGTTTGTTTTGCCCAACCTTCTAACCCCTCTTCCAGGTCATTTATAAAAATGACAAACAGCAATGGTCCCAAAACAGATCCTTGCGGAACACCGCTAGTGACGGCACTCCAAGATGAACCTTTGCCATCAACTACTACCCTCTGTCTTCTTCCAGCCAGCCAACTCCTAATCCAAACCTCCAACTCACCCTCAATGCCATACCTCCGTATTTTTTGCAGTGGTCTACCATGGGGAACCTTATCAAACGCCTTACTAAAATCCATATACACCACATCTACCGCTTTCTCCTCGTCCACCTCCTTAGTCACCTTCTCAAAGAATTAATAAGGTTTGTGAGGCACAACCTGCCCTTCACAAAACCATGCTGACTATCCTTGATCACATTATTCCTATCCAGATGTTCATAAATCCTATCCCTTACAATTCTCTCTAAGATTTTGCCCACAACAGAAGTGAGACTCACCGGCCTATAGTTACTAGGGTTATCCCTACTCCCCATCAAGGGTAGGTCATGCCTGTCAAATTTGCTAGAATTCTTTGAGGAAGTAATGAGCAGAGTAGACCAAGGAGAACTGATGGATATTATCTACCTGAACTTCAAGAAGTCCTTTCACAAGGTGTCACACAGGAGGCTACTGAGTAAGATAAAGTCCCATGGTGTTAGAGGCGTGGATAGAAGATTGGCTTTCAGGCAGAAAGCAGAGAGTGGGGATTTCTCAGGATGGCAGCCAGTGACAAATGGTTTTCCATCAGGAGAAACCGAGGAATGCAGATGGTGAATATCAGAGTTGAGAGTGTGGTGCTAGAAAAGCACAGCAGCTCAGCCAGCATCTGAGGAACAGGAGAATAAACGTTTCAGGCATAAGCTCTTCATCAGGAAGCCCTTCATCAGGAAGGGTGTTGTGCAAGACTCTGTTGGAACCACAACTTTTCCCTTTATACATTAACAATCTCAGTGAAGGAATTTAGGGCATTTTGGCTAAGCTTGCAGATGATACAAAGGTAGGTAGAGTGACAGGTAGCATTGAGGAGGCGGGGAGGCTGCAGAAGAATTTGGACAGATTAGGAGCGTTGGCAAAGAAGTGGCAGATGGAGTACAGTGTGGGAAAGTGTGAGGTCATGCACCTTGGTAGGAATAATAGAAGCATGGACTATTTTCTAAATGGGGAGAAAATTCAGAAGTCTGAAGTGCAAAGAAATTGGAGAGTTCTAGTCCAGGGTTCTCTTAAGGTGAACTTGCAGGTTGGGTCAGTAGTCAGGAAGGCAAATGCAAAGATGGCATTTATTTTTAAAGGACTTGAATATAAAATCAGGGATGTACTTCTGAGGCTCTATAAGGCTCTGGTCAGGCCACATTTGGAGTATTGCCCACAGTTTTGGGCCCCATAACTGAGGAAGGATGTACGGCCTTGGAGCGTGTTCAGAGGAGGCTCATGAGAATGTTCCCAGGAATGAACAGCTTAACATATGAGGAATGTTTGCCCACACTGTGTCTATACTCGAAATTTAGAAGGATGAGGGGGGATCTAATTGAAACTTAGAGAATACTGAATGGCTTGGAGAGAGTGGATGTTGGAAAGATGTTACAATTGGTAGGAGAGCTTAAACCCGAGAGCACAGCCTTAGAGTAAAAGGAAGACCTTTTAGAATGGAGATAAGGAGAAACTTCTTCAGCCAGAGAGTGGTAAATCTATGGAATTCATTGCCACAAAAGGTTGTGGAGGTCAGGTCATTTAATATATTTAAGACTCTGATAGACAGGTTCTTGATTGTCAAGGGGATCAAGGGTTACGGGGAGAAAGTGGGAGAATGGGGTTGAGAAATGTATCGCCTGTGATATTTTTTCATCTCTTAACCATCACTAGTAAACCGCTTGTGTTTTCCAGTTGATTAATTTATATGTAAAGCCAATTAAGAGCAATACACACCACCAAAGGTGAGGGAGAGGTAGGGAGAGAGGGTGGGGGCTAAATCAAAATTGAAGGGGGCATAAAGCACTCTACCCTGTCTAGTACCCACCTCTCTCTCAAGACATCAAGAGAATTGGTGGACACAGCATGCTCTTCTTCTAAGAACACCTGGGCACAACGTAGCAATGGAAAAGGGCTGATAGTTGGTAGCTGTGATCCCCTCCGCAGCCAACTGCCTGGACTAGTTCAGAGCTAACTTGGCCAGGCTCAGAAGTAGATGCACAAAGGAGGTCATCTGACTTGCCTACACCCTTTGCACCAGATGCCCAAAGATCAGGGTGCATTCTTGCTCTTTAGGAACAAAGATAAACATTGGCTGTTGTTTTTTCCTTTGGGAAAGTACCCAATAATGATGCAGTGGTAGTATCCCGATCTCTAAGCCAGGAAGCTTGATTTCAGGTCCCACCTGTTCCACATGAATGTAACAACATCGCTAGATGATCATATTGGTGGGATGAATTGTTTACTGTGTTTAGCTAAATTTGGTCAGGCTGTTTTTCTTTTCAGTTTGCTGGCTTGAGCAAAGAGTGGTCACTATACCAGTTGGCTTGTTGGAGATGGTTAGACTGGCCCTAGCAGTGCAATATGTGATAGAATTGTTCTTTGAAGCAACCCCTGCTGTGGGGTCCTATGGTGTTGTTGGAATTGCACCTCCCATTCACTGTTGTTTGGATACCAATAGATGATATTGTGGACAGGTCCTGCCTCAAAGCAGTTTGACACACAAATCCCTCCACAAAAAACTGTAGTGCTGATTCATAAGGATATGTGAAATTTTTCATACCCTGTGCCAGAGTGCCATAGTGCCATAGTTATGCAGGCCAAGACTTTCAATGAGGCACCCATAGACCAAGGATGCGAACTGTGGAGGATTGGAGGAGATCTGGTGTCAGATGCATATCATCTGAGAGGATGGAGTTATTTATTCTCTCAGAACTTAAATCATTTGTGCCCACTGATGGAGGGCTCCATGTTCCTCAAATCCTCAGTCATTCTGAACTATATCTCCCAGGAAAAGTTTTTCAAATAGCTGTGAGTCTGTACCTCCTATATGCTAACAATTATTATAGCTCTGGCAGGGACTTTTTTCTTGGAGATGGAAGCTTCTGCTTTGGCACACTGCCCTACAATGGCCTCCCCTCCTGTAGACAAAGCAGTTTATCTTGGTGGTGGGGCACATTCTGCAGGAATGGGCTGTTTTAGTGTCACATCTGGAACAAGAGTTATTGGTGACTCCGATGCTTCCTCTGACCTTAGCTATGTTGAAGCACCTTCAGTCATCAAAATGCACTGAGTCAATAAGTTAGTCAGATGAACTTTGTTTCCCTCTAATTAGATGTGTGCTCACACAGCTTAGCTAGCTGAATGATTTTACCTGCCTCCAGATAGTCTGACAGCACTTTGTGATATAACCCACAATGAGTGAGTCTCAGATTATCTCTTCCCTCCTGCTGGATTCTGCTCCACATTTGGCAACTTGCTCTCCATGGTTGATCAGTCTTCGCCGGTCATTGTCTGTTGTGGTCTCCTTTATTTATTCTATTCATTTTTTGCTGTTTTTTTCCTTTCAATTTGCTATACTGCTACTTTGCACCTTTGACTCATCAGAAAATGGCCGTCTCTGCTGCTCAACTTCGTTTTAAACTTTATGCCAGTACATTCTCAATAAAATTCTTAAATGAGTGTCACAATTGCTGTTGAAATTGCATCCTCAGCAGCACAAACTTCCACCCATACAAATGTTTATATCTTCTTCATTAGAAAACAAGTTCATCTAAGTAGTACTTGCATATAGCACAGCAGACATTAATGCTTATTGGTCTTAATTCTATAGTATCCTGGTCTAGTACCATACAATTTTTCTCTCTGTATAGGCACTGCTGAATGCCATTCCTGCTGTTCAACAGCAAATATATTTGGTATTACTTTTGTTTATAGGTAGCAGAAAGCAGGTATGGATAAGTATCATTTTTATTAGACTATGTAGATTTTACACAGCACAGCATAGAATGAGTCTTTCTACTCATGCTGATATGACTGTCAGAAAGTTGACTTATCTAGAATGGCTAAACAGATTAAGTCAACCATTAGAGTTTCGAAAAATGAAGGATAATCTTATTTAAACATACAAAATTCTAAGAAGGCTTGACAAAGTTGTTGTTGAAAAGTTGTTTCCACTCATGGGGGCATGTTAAACTAGGATACATAGTTACAGAATAAGGGAACATTCATTTAAAACTGAGATGAGAAGGAATTTCTTCCCTAGTGGGTACTGAATGTCTGGAATTCCCTAACCCAGAGAGTTGTGAAGGCTAGAAAATATGTTAAGATGATGTAGATAGATTTGTGAAATATTGGGGAATTGAGGCTATGATGAGCTGGAACAAAAGAGCAAGTGATATCTGGGGCAGATCAGCCACGATCTTGTGGAATGGCAAGGTAAGTTTGAAGGGACAAATGGCCTAATCTTGCTTCAACTTTTTTTTAAGTTATTATGAGTCTTCAACAGATATCCTATTGATGCTAACTTACACTACACATTGCTCTGCCTTGAAAATCAAGTCTACTCATATTCCATTAATCTCTTTCAATTTCAGCATTAGCTATTTCAATACTACCTATGTAGTATATAAATTATTTAGACTTGGGAATTAGAATTATAATTTCAACATTTTCAGACAATGCATGATTGTAGATACTGAGAATAGAGGAAAACCACTCCTTAGTAACGTTTAAAAATTGAGGCCATAATAAATAAGTTTATTTAGGAATTGATGAGAAACATTGTTATCTAGATATTGGAAAAAATGTGAAAATTGCTCCCACATGAATTATTTGAGGTAATTAAAACAGAAACATTTAAGGGAAAGCAAGAAATGAACGGGTTGATTGATACAGTGAGATAAAAAAAATGGAGAGGAGGTTTATGTGGAATATACACTCCAGGATAAATCAGTTGGGTCAATTTACCATTTTTGTGTTCCAAACGTGTATACTTGTGTTGCCCATAGTTTCTTCTTATATGCAGTGTCTATAAGTAATAATGTATTGACTCATTAAATTTCAGAAGACCTGTCTATAATTATTCATGAAGAAATACAAGAAGATTTTTTTTACTAAACAAATGATTTTAATGGAAGTTAATTATTCCACAAGGATTTCTGTCAATAGAGTCTTGATACAAATCTAAATGCATAATAATAAGATAAATTAATTTCAACAAAACTTATACTTTTGCAGTTCTGCCAAGCAAATTAGATACATCAAAAAGAATGTCACCCTGAAATGCAAGCCTTAATTTCAAATAGCTGAAAGTATATTTATGAAGTATAGCAAGACTTAAAGGAAGCACGGTGGATCAGTGGTTAGCACTGCTGCCTCACAGTGCCAGAGACACAGGTTCAATTCCCACCTCGGGCAACTGTCTGTGTGGAGTTTGCATGTTCTCCCTGTGGATTTCCTCCCACAATCTAAAGGTGTGCAGGTTAGGTGAATTGGCCATGCTAAATTAGGTGTGCAGGTTAGGTGAATTGGCCATGCTAAATTACCCATAGTGTTAGGTGCATTAGTCAGGGGAATAGGCCTGGGTGGGTTGCTCTTCGGAGGGTCGGTGTGGACTTGTTTGGCCTGTTTCCACACTGTAGGGAATCTAATCTAATAAAATGAAAGATATGTCCTGCATTTCTATTTAGATTCAGTTGGAGCACATTATGAAAAAACTTGAAATTGAAGATCAGAGATCTTCATGCACAATATAGAAAATAACTATGGTTTTCATTGACAGTGAAGGATCTGCTGGAATATTAGGATCACTATGAATGTCTAGGTGATTCCAAACACTCAGTTCACTGACGAGAAGTATAAGTTTACATTGTACAATGAATAAATCCTGGAACTCATGACAACTGTTATCCCTGTTGTAAGCTGTCCACTTCTTTTTGTCATGTCCAAATCTCATTACTATTAGCTCTAAAAATAGAATGTGTCTCTGCTTTGATCCAGCATTGTGCAACCTAACTGGATTCAATGTTCATTAGCATTGTGACAAGATGTAAACAAAAGTAGAGCAAAAACTATAAATAATGACCCTACGTACTTACACTTGCTAGTTCTTGACGCCCAGCCCCACTTCTGAAGTTTAGCACATTATAGAAATATATGAATGGTTCATATGAACAGTTGGAGCAGTATTAGGCCACTTATCCACTCTAGCCTGTTACAGATTACGTTTGATACTTGACCAAAATTCACAAAGTTCAGCATGTTTTGCTAAGGGGAGGTCATGTCTTACCAATTTGATTAGGTTTCTTGAAGAGGAGACCAGATATGTAGATAAGGGCAATGTTTTTAATGTAATTTATGTGGACTTCAGCAAGACTTTTCGTTATAGCTAACATGGGAGACTGAAAGCAAATGTAAAAGCCCATGGGATCCAAGGAAATTTGGCAAATTAATTCCATAATTCTCTGAGTGGCAGGAAGCAGAGGTGATGTTTAGGGTTTTTTATTGGAAGCCTGCATTCAGTAGGATTCCACAGGACTCAGTGTCACAGCCTGTCATATAAAGCATTTAAACTTGAATGTAAGAGCATTGATCAGTAAGTTCACATCTGTTCTGAAAATTGTTGGTGTGGAAAATAGTGAGGATAGCCTTAGAAACCAGGAAAATATAGAGTCACACAGCACGGAAACAGTTTTCATTCTGACCGGATTTCTCCAATTAAACCAGTCTGATTTGCCTATGTTTGGCCCATATCCCTCTAAATCTTTCCTATTCATGTATCTATCCAAATGTCTTACAAGGTCAATGCTCAACCTCCTATGCTCCAGGGCAAACATCACAGCTTATCCAGCCTCTCCTTATAACTCAAATCCTCCAGTCCTGGTTACATCCTCATAAATCTTTTCTGCACCCTTTCAAATTCCAAAAGCAAGGCAGTCAAAAATTGTAAACTAGAAAACATGGCAATATGGCACTGCCTCCAATCATGAAGGTCTACTGCCTTACTTTGTCTCACTCTACTTAATGAATGGCACCCATCAAGCTATGTATTACCAAGTGTTTCTCTCCAATGGAGAGAGACGTGTATGTTCCTTTGTGGATAATGGTTTATGAAATCAGTTCTGATACCATTATTATAGATTGCTGTCTAAATTTGTATCTGGGATTCTTCATACTGTGAACTATTGATTATAAACATGTTTTTTGAAAAGGTATTGAATGGATGACTAGCATTTCCTCACAATCATCGTTGGCTATTTATTACATCTCCAAGAGCCAGAAACATGCATGCATGTGTGGCATAGTTCCGAAATCTTTGTTAACATTGAGAGATTAACGCAATTATTTCTCTTCAGTTGTCTTTTATTCATTGTTGATGAACTATAAACCAAATTCAAATGCAAAATATTCGTAATGCTGGAAATTTGAAGTGAAAACAGAGAATGCTGCATTTTACATATATGTTGCATAGACAGGCTGGTCAGATGGGCTGATTAGTAGCAAATGGAATCTAAATTTAAATAATGTGAGGTGATGCACTTGGGCAGGACAAACAAGGCAAGTGAATACGTAAAGCCATAAGACATTGGAGCAGAAATTAGGCCATTCAGCCTATCGAGTCTGCTCCACCATTCAATCATGGCTGTTAAGTCTCTCGACACCATTCTTCCGCTTTCTCCCCATAACCCTTGATCCCTTTGACAATCAAGAACCTATCTATTTCAGTCTTAAATCTGTTCAATGACCTGGCCTCCACTGCGTTCTGTGACATTGAATTCCATAGATTCACTGTTCTCTGGTTGAAGACGTTTCTCCTTATCTCCATTCTAAAAGGTCTTTCTTTTACTCTAAGGCTGTGCCTTGAGTCCCAGTCTTTCCTACCAATGGAACCATCTTCCCAATGTCTACTCTCTCCAGGCAATTCAGTATTCTGTAAATTTCAATTAGATTTCTCCTCATCCTTCTAAGCTCCATCGAGTATTCTCATGAACCTCCTCTGAGCTCGGTCCAGGGCCAGTACATCCTTCCTGAGATATGGTCCCAAAACTGCACACAATACTCCAACTGGGTCTGACCAGGGCCTTATAGAGCCACAGAAGTACATTCCTGCTTTTATATTCAGGTCCTTTCAAAATAAATGCCATCATTACATTTGCCTTCCTAACCACCTGCTGACTCAACCTGCAAATTTACTTTGAGAGAATCCTGGAATAGAACTCCCAAGTCTCTTTGCACTTCAGACTTCTGAATTTTCTCTCCATTTAGAAAATAGTCCATGCCTCTATTCTTCCTGCCAAAGCGCATGACCTCACACGTTGTACTCCATCTGCCACTTCTTTGCCCATTATCCTAACCTGATCAAATCCTTCTGCAGCCTCCCTGCCTCCGCAATGCTACCTGTCCCTCTACCTATCTTTGTATTGTCTGAAAACCTAGCTAGAATGCTGTCAGTTCCTTCAGCTAGATTGTTAATGTATAAAGTGAAAAGTTGTGATCCCAAAACTGAGACTTGTAGAACTGGTTTCCATCCTAAGAAGAACCCTTTTATCCTTACTCTCTGCACCAGACAGCCAAGCTTCTATCATGTTAGCACCTTGCCTTTAATGCCATGGGCCCTTATCTTACTCAGTAGCCTCTTGTACGGCACTTTGTGAAAGATCGTCTTGAAGTCCAGGTAAACTTGGTCTAACTTGCTCGTAACTTCTTCAGAGAATTCTAGCAGACTTATCAGGCATCACCTCCCCTTGATGACTATACTGATTTTGCCTATTTTACCATACACTTCCAAGTAATCAGAAACCTTACCCTTCACAATGGATTCCAGTACCTTACCCATGACTGAGGTTAGGCTAATTGGTCTGTAATTTTCCATCCTTTGCCGTACTCCCTTTTTAAACATGGTTTTAATGTTAGCGATTTTTTAGTCCTTCGGTACCCTCCCTTTCGTTAGTGATTTCTGAAAGATCACCAATAACGCCTCCACTATTTCTTTAGCTATGTCCCTTAGAATTCTGGGGTGTAGTCTATCTGGTTCAGGTGATTTATCCACCTTCAGGTCATTCAGTTTTTCTAGCAACTTCTCCTTGGTGATGGCCACTATACTTGGCTCTGCCCACTCACTCTCTTATAGTTTTGGGATATTACTCATGCCTTCCACCGTGAAGACTGATGCGAAGTAATTATTTAGTTCCTCAGCTATTTCCTTGTTCCCCACTAGTATCTCTACAGCATCATTTTCCAGCGCCCCAATGTCCACTTTTGCCTCTCTTTTACCATTTATATATGATGAACGGATGGACCCTGGGAAACACTAAGGATCAGTGGGACATTGGTGTGCATGTATACCTGTCCCTTAAGGTAACAGGATAGGTGGATAAGTGGTTAAGAGGGCATAAGGTACACTTGCCTTCATTAGCTGAAGCATAAGGTTTACAAGCACGGAGGTGATATAATTGTATAAAAGATTAGTTAGGCCATAGCTTCTGCAATGTGTGCAGTTCTGGAATCCACATTACAAGAGGGAAGTGATTGCACTGGTTAGGGTGCTGAGGCGGTTTACCAGACTATTGCCTGGTCTGGTGAGTTTCAATTATGAAGTGAGATTGGACAGACTGGGTTGTTTTCCTTGGAGCAGAGGAGATTGAGAACGGGCACAATTAAAATGTTTAAAATTATGAGGAGCATAGAAAGTGTAGTGAGGAAGAAATGTTTTGCTTTGATGGAGGGATCATTGATCATGGAGCACAGATTTAAGGTAAAGGATAGGAAATTTTGAGGTGATGTGAAGGAAAATCTTTTCACCAAGAGGATGGTGAGAATCTGAAACTCACTGCCTGTAAAGGTGGTAGAGGCAGAAATCCTCATAATATTTAAGATGTATTTAGATGTACACATGTGATTCCAAGGCATACAAGGCTATGGGGGCCAAGTACTGAAAAATGGGATCAGAGTAGTTAGGTTTTTGACTGACCCAGACTTGATAGGCCAAAGGGTCCTTTTTTCTATGATTAAACTTTTACCATCTTTGCAATTGAAGTGGTTCTTAAATTCAGTCCTGAAAAGCCTTGATCTAATTTTTAGGTTATGACCCAAACCTGTCAATACTCTTGGAACAGATAGTTACAATGATAATCATACCAAAAAAAAAAGTACTCGCATTCTTTTCTATGTTCTTTGTAGTCAAATATCTGAATGCAGCTGGTCCCTGATACTGCCATCGTAACCTGCTTTATAGGGCTCGATGCAGAACAAGGGTGGTGAAGCCACCTTTTTCATGACATCACATGATCTAGTAAGCCCCTTAACTGCAGCAGTAAACAGCATAGTGGTTAACACAGAAAGGTAGTTTCAAAGAAATGTTTGTATATATTAATATAGCATTTTAGTTTTTGCTCACTCTTGGGATGTGGGCAATGCTGGCTGGACCAGCATTTTTATTGCCCCTTCCTAGTTACCCTTGAGAAGGTGATGGTGAGCTTCTTGAACCGCTGCAGTCCACATCTTGTAGGTAGACCCACAATGGGAGGGAATTCCAGAATGTTGTCCCAAGCAATTGTGGAGGAATGGCAATATATTCTCAATACCCTAACTTGGAAATATACCACCATTCTTTAACAGTCATTGGGTCAAAATCCTAGAATTCCCTCCCTACTGGCATTGTGGGTTAACCCAAAGCAAGTGAACTGCAGCGATTCAAGAACGCAGCTCACCACCACCTTCTCAAGGACAAATAGGAAAGGACAAATGCTGGCCAGCCAGCAACACCCAAGTTCCACAAATGAATTTTTTTTTAATTGGTTAGGCCACTGTTGGAATATTGCATGCAATTCTGGTCTCCTTCCTATCAGAAAGATGTTATGAAACTTGAAAGGGTTCAGAAAAGATTTACAAGGATGTTGCCAGGGTTGGAAGCTTTGAGCTATCAAGAGAGGCTGAACAGACTGGGGCTGTTTTCCCTGGAGCGTCGGAGGCTGAGGGGTGACCTTATAGAGGTTTACAAAATTATGAGGGCCATGGATAGGGTAAATAGAACAAAGTCTCTTCCCTGGGGTCGGGGAGTCCAGAACTAGAGGGCATAGGTTTAGGGTGAGAGGGGAAAGATACAAAAGAGACCTACGGGGCAATGTTTTCACACAGAGGGTGGTACATGTATGGAGTGAGTTGCCAGAGGAAGTGGTGTAGGCTGGTACAGTTGCAACATTTAAAAGGCATTTGGATGGGTATATGAATAGGAAGGGTTTGGAGGGATATGGGCCGGGTGCTGGCAGGTGGGACTAGATTGGGTTGGGATATCAGGTCAGCATGGACAGGTTGGACCGAAGGGTCTGTTTCCATGCTGTACACCTCTATGACTCTGGAAATGTCTCAGATTTGGAATTTTGGCAACACATCAAAACGAGGCCAGTGCCACCGAATTGCATTAATTTAAAGTCATCAGATGATTATATGAATCAGAAAGGCTTAGAGGAATATGAGCCAAGTGCTGCAAATGAGACTAGATTAGGTTGAGATATCTGGTTGACATGGACGAGTTGGACTCAAGGGTCAGTTTTTGTGCTGTACATCGGTATGACTTTATGACTCTAAATTACCAGGAGAAAGTGAGGACTGCAGATGCTGGAGTTCAGAGTCAAGAGTGTGGTGCTGCAAAAGAATAGCAGGTCAGACAACATCCGAGGAGCAGGAGAATCGACATTTCTGGCATAAGCCCTTCATCAGGAATGAGGCTTGTGGGCCGTTGTTTTAAAAAATTCTTAAGGTCAAGGACCAGGCTCGCAGGAAAGTAGTCTGACACAGAACAAACAGCCAAGAGGCGAGTCTGCTAGAATATAGTTTTATTCCCCGCAGTGTCCCCACAACCAGTCTCGTACTTACAACGGGTCTGGCTTATACTCACTCTACATGTTACCAAAACTGGGAGCCGTCAGTTCTCGTAGAGCGGTTGCCAACAACCCACGCTCGGCGGTTAAACGTAACCCCGGAGCAGACTCTACCGAACTGGAGACTTCTCCAGCTGATTTACCCTTTTCCAGATATAAACATTCATGTGAACAGCAGAGCAAGGCTAAAAAACACATTCCATTCTGGTTACATACAGATAAGAAGATTCACACAGGAAGGTGTATAACAAGATTCACACGGGACTAAGCGACACCTTCCATTTTCGGTTAGATTCACACATGTATTGGGACACAATTTTAACCCTTTCACCACACGGTGAGAGAGAGACTCATAGAAACCCGGGGCTGCGCGCTCAGGAATCGACACGCGCTCCGTCTGTAACTAACCCCGACCCCCCGCCCAGGTTGACCCGCGGGGCGAGGGTTCGACTTACAGGGAGTGGGCTCCCCGACTGGGAGATTAATAAGCCAATGCCAACAACATCCCTTAGCATGCCTGCTAGCTTTACTTTAAATTAGCTTCTGTTAAGTTACACCCGCTGAGCCCCTACCATGGGTGGGAGCGCGGCCGAAGACCTAGATTGGGTGCCAGAGGGTTCCCTTACCCGTCTCCAAGTCTCAGGTATTGAGAATGCCAGACTATAATTTTTTTTTGCTTTAAATTAGTTACTTGAGTCCAATAGTTGGAAACTAAAGGTTAGCTAATGACCATTTCTATCTGGCTGGATACAAGAAGACTCATATGATTCATGCTGCCATGGAGATTGACCTTGACAGAGGAGGGGTCTACAAAAAGCCATTTGTAGGGCTGGGTTATTGGCTTTCCAAAAGATATCCCAGAAGTTCACAAGTTAATCTGACAGAATCGAAGAGGAAGCCAAATAGCAAAGTTAACAAGAACAAATTTCTATGTTTACCTTGCGGGAATGCAGATGGAACCTCATGCTCAAATTGGAAAGGCCAAATTTTTAAGGATTTGAAATGAGGCTGCAAGATTTGCTTAACTTGAGCTGGGGAGATAATGTCCAGGAAGCTGCTGGAAAGGAAGACTATTGGCAAAAATATGACAGAACAATTAGAATTTGAGCATGAATTCCACATTGATTAGACCCAAATACTCCATACAATGAAGGTGATGAAGGGTGATTTAATTGGATTGTTTAAGATAACTAAAAGAGTTGAAAGGGCAGACAGAGAAAAATGATTTCCTCTGGCAGGAGAATCAAGAGCAAGACTGTGTAAAATTAAAGCCAGACAACATAAGGATAATGTCAGGAATCATTTCTTCACACAAAGAGTAGAAGAAACCCTAACCTTCCACTTTGTAAAAAGCCTTGGACCCTGCAGGTCAATTCAAAATGTTTAGACTCAGACCAGGGCACGCACTTCACCGGACGCGCAATGAAACTGGCCTGCCGCCTCCTAGGCATCAGACAGCACTTCCACGTCCCGTTCCATCCCCAGAGCTCCGCGATGGTCGAACGCATGAACCGGACCCTCAAAGCGGCGATCGTGAGGGCGATCGTCGAAACAGGGCAGGGCTCGGTGGACGTTCTGCCCTGCATACTGAGGCGCTTAAGGGCCACCCCAGGCCGCTCCACTGGCATCACTCCCTTCGAGCTCATGACGGGGAGGGCCATGTGACTACCAGAGAACGTCATGGTCGGGGGGGGAGACATGGCCCCCCTGAGGGACAGGGTGACGCGCTATATCAGGCAGCTGGACACGCAGCTGCGGGCCCTTAGACAAATCGCGTGCGACCAGCAGGACATTAGGGACCAGGCAAAACTGCAGCCGCATCTGCCCGCCCAACCCCTTCCCGGCGTTGGGGACAAAGTCCTGGTCAGGGCCAACCCCGACCGGCCCAGCTTCACCCCCTGGTGGCTGGGACCACACGAAATCATCCTCACCAGCGACACGTGCGCCTGTGTCGACATGAAGGGAAAGGGCAGGTGGAAACACTGGTCCCAGCTTAAAACCTACCCTTAAGCCCCGACCGGACAGACTCTCCTCACCTCCCCCCTTTTGACTTGACTCTAACCGCCCCTCTTTCTCCTTACAGTGCAGCGGGTGGAGCGGTTCCAGGGAGACCTGCTCCTACACACACTAACCCTACACCCTTGGTAAGGGTGCCTCTCTCCCTCTCTTCCCACAGATCATGCTTCACCGGTGCACCGCTCTCCTCCTCTTCGCCCTACGACTAGTGCCTTCCTTCCCCGTATTCTGTATTCCTGCAAGGGACAAACCCGATGTGATCGACGCGTTCTACAATGCCTGGCTGGAAGTTCTCCCGGGCGTACAGACACTCTGTTTATTCTGCACGTC
>NC_057718.1:69320041-69332361 GCF_004010195.1 Chiloscyllium plagiosum
AGAGGGAGCATACATCCAGCTCGACGGCATTGCAGTCCTGGAAACACACGCCCACACCATTAACCGCCTTATAGACCGGGCCATGCGTATGGCCTGTGGATGGTAGCCCAGATCCGGCATAATCTTGACCAGATCCAAAGGGGGGAGGTGCCCGATTGGATCGACAGTGCCAAACTGGCCTCACTCGCGGGGCGCTCCGGGCCGCTCGACAGCCGGACTCTGAAGGGTATGACCAGAGTATACCCAGTGATGCCTGACTTTGAGGTCAGTGAGGCGACAGGAGTCGGGATTGTCCTCCTGATCCCCGTGGTCACCCCAGAGTCGGGACCATTTCCCCTGTTTCACATTGAGAACATAGGAGTCATACGCTTCCATCAAATATCGATTAGCTCACCACACAGCCATTTCTCGAAACGGCGCTGTGTACGGGGTGCCGCTTACAGGCTGCAAGCAGCAGGGGGCAATTACCATCTGCCCTCACCCCTTACGAAGGAGTGAAACAGCAGACTGCAGGTTCAACCAGACACAGGGCTGCATCCTTAAAATCGAACCCACGGGCTCCCACTTCACTAGGGCGGGGTATGGTGGGGGGGACGATATTGTGTCTCCACTCTTGAAACCTCATTTTGGTATAATGGATTGCAGTGCCTTATTCCCCAGCACGAGTTCTGCTTCACCCCCAGGCGCCCAGTCACGGTTGGGCAAGCTCACATCTCAGAGGTCCGACGACGGAACCCTGAGTCCACACAAACTACTGATAAATTCAGGGACACCCTCAGGGAATATCAGGAGTCCGAACAAGCCCCCATCCCACATTTGGCTGAGGTCTTATGGGAGCTTAGGACCCGGATAGGACACTCAGTGAAATTGTATCACCAGTTGCAGTCGCATGTAAAGGACCTAGAGAAGGGCACAGACACAGCTCTGCAGTCCCTGGGGTGGGCACAGAGGGTGTGGGATTGGGGCCTGAACGTAAACATCCATCCATGGATCCGAATCATCTCGCACACCATTGTAGGCATACAGTTACTGCTGGCTCTGGCCTGGCTCTGGCCTGGCTCCTGCTGGCGTGTCATTCATGCCGCCAGCACAAGAAACGAAAGGCCAGGAAGACCATGCTCCACGCCATTGACTCCTGGCGGGCGATCAGGCACTGTGAGCCCACAGGGCTCGAGTTAATGTGACCTTCTCCCGGGACTATCCAAAGGCCCCATGACTGCAGCATGACGGCCGGCGAAATGTACCGGGCGAGGAGCTGACTTTTAAAATATCGGCATCGGGGGTGTGGACGTGTCCAACCCCTTGCCGAAAGGGGGGACTGCAAGCGGGCATCAGAGCCGCCCTGCTTTTGCCATGGGACTATGCCTACATCAGGAAACTATAAGAATTCATTTTGTGTTTTAAACAGCAGTCGCAGCTTTAAACCCATAGAACTCAGCAGCTGCCGGTCCGGCCACGTGACCGGGAGATAGGAGACAGAGGACAGATCAAATCCACACTAGACCAACACTATCCATGACTCATAGACCAAAACTCCGGAATTAATTAATATGGAAACCCATCTCCTAATCACATCAAGAGACTAACTGAAACACACCCATGGAGAGCAGTCGAGATTCGGACCTCGGTTGGTCTCCGCCGGCGTTACTGTAGCAATAAACGTTACCGATTGTTGAACCGCACTCTGGGCTCGGACTGATATCATTTCATCCGCGCTAACAGTAGCATGGAGGGGAACTTGCAGGTTGTGATGCCTTCCTGGATGGAAGAGGTCATGAGTTTGGAAATTACTGTCTAAGGATCTTTGGTGAATTTCTGCAGAGTATTTATAGATAGTACATACTGCTATTATTGAGCATTAGTGATGGAGGCGTTGTGGGGAAAATCATCAGTCTCGGAGTCAGAATCGGGATTCAACGACAGAGTTTATTGTACAAAGACACCGGAGCTCTGGGGAGAGAGAGAGAGAGACGTTCAGCAGCACAGCTGTCAGCTGTGAGCCTTCTCTCACCCTTGGAGCACATGCCACAATATTTTATACATTTTATAGTATAATGGTCCAAATATCGAGTTTTTGTTTGTACAGCATTGTTTGTTTACAGAAAACATTACAGAGTCATTATCAGTTTCAGAGAAATGTTACAAAGTCATTGTCAGTTTCAGCAGCTATATGCAAGTCCTTTGCTGCAGTAATTGGTCCTGAGAAGGAAGATCATTTTCCATTACTGCAAATCTAAGGTATTAACACTTGCAGGTATTAACACAGCAGTCTCAGATAGTTAACATTTCTGTTGAAGGTAGTGGCTGGACACTTTGGGGGGCAGTAGACGTTACTGACGTGTATTCTCTCCCCCACTCACCTTAAACTAATTATCTATGTTCTGTGTCTATTTTGCCGGTATCCTGTTGGCCTCAGATAGTATGCTTCACTGTACTTTTCAGCTAATGGCTCAGCTGCCATCTAGTGTGCTCAGTGACAATTTAGGGCTCAGTGGCCATCTTGTGTCTCTGTGCCCTGTGTCAGCATGCCACGTGTCAACACTTACTTCAGAGGGCATGGATGTTTGTGGATATGATGCCAATCAAGTGGGCTGCTTTGGTCTGGATGATATCAAGCTTCTTGAGTGTTATTAGAACTGTACTCATCCATGCAAAGTGGGGAGCATTCTATCACACTCCTGACTTTGGGAAATCAGGAGGTGAGTTACTCACTGCAGTATTCCTAGCCTGTGACCTGCTGTTGTAGTGATTGCATTATATGGCAAGTTTCTGCTCAATGCTAACCTCCATTGGCTTTTAGTTTAGTTTATATTTTAGGAGTTATATGTTGATGTCAGAATGCAGTGTGTGCCTGTATCAGTTTGGAATATGTATGGTTGAGTTGATGTCCCCTTTTAAGGAATGATCAGAGGGTGTGTAAAATAAATCCTACTGTTAATTTGGAATTAGTTTCTTAAGGATTTGGTGAAAATTTACCTAATGGAATTGGTTGTAATTTTGTGAAACCAGTTGAAGGAAAGAAAGAATTTAAGTTAAAGGCTTAACTTATTTCCTCTCTCTTTAATATGCGATACTATCTATGTTGTATTTTGTTTGAGGAAAGAGTCCTGGGTAAATGGTGAGTTTCAAAACCTTTATAATTGCATTATTGTGTTTGGAATTTCAGGTTCTAGCCAGAAAGAACTTCCAAATATCATTGTAATATGAGTGAATCTTTAGTTCTGGATATTAAGATTAAGATATGGAGGATAGTGGGTTAGTATAGGTTAGGTGGGCTTGGATCGGCGCAACATCGAGGGCCAAAGGGCCTGTACTGCGCTGTATTCTTCTATGTTCTATGTTCTATTTGCTCATCTTAAATGTTTGTTGATGTGACTTGGTGCTTTAAAACTGGAGATAATTTTGGAACAGAATTACCCAACAGCAAAAATCGAAACATGCCAGACAGAAATCTGTGAACAGACAGCAACTGGAGGTGTTATTTTGCAAGGTAAGGCAGGTAACCTTGACACTGTAGCTGACAACGTTTTCCTAACTGTTCCATCCCCGTGTATTGAGACAAGGTCAATGAGTAATGTCACCCACGAGCCAGTAGGGGCAGACAAGTCACAAGTCCTAACAAGGGTTAGGACAAGTCTCTTTACCAAAGCCTTTTGTGAAAATTGGATTGTATCACTGAGTTTCCATGGCAGTTTTTGAACTAAATACATGAAAGGCTGACACTACATCACCTGGTGACTTGGGCCCTGCACCTTCTGAGACCAGCAGAGTTAACTCTTCGTGTTGGCAGTTTTAAATCTTCTTGCATAACTTCTGTGGGGTGAAATATAATGTTTGAAACTTATTAACCCATTAGGCTTCTTCAAAAGCCACAGTGGATTTTACCTTTTTGTTTTTTTTTTGAACAGCTTTTCATGAGTACAGCTAGGGAGCTGGAAGTCTTGCAAGATAAAACCTTTGAAAACAGGAAACCCCTAAACTGAATACAATCACCTAATATTAGAGTGTTTAAAACCACTAAGCCTGGGTGTAATTGTTAGTGAATTTGGGATGAATTAAAATTACTTGATGCAAGTTGCTAGTTCAAGCTCACAATGGGAAATTCAATTAAAGGGAAAATACAATTAAAAATGTAAGTTTTAATTTAAAACAAGTGGAAACGTTCTAAGTGGTTTTAGTTTTTATCAGAATAAAATGGACTAGCTTAGGAAGAAATTAGTAGATTACTAATTGAACCTGTTAGCCGTACAACACTGAGGCTGTACACAAAATAAACCCTTGAGTCTATTGCTGTCAACTTGAATTTAGAATAATTTTGAAAGATGGAAAGTTGAGTATAAGGAGTTATGTTTGAAAATATAGTAACACCAAACAAATGAAAATTGGTAATGCTTGAAACCACACAGCAGTAATGTTTATCTCTTTTAAAGCTATTGTGGAAACATGCTTTTTATTTACTTTTCTCCAGAGTCCCTAAATGGTAATTAATAGCCGTCATACTTTGGAATAAACAAAAACTGACAGTAAAGAAGTGACACAGAATCAAATGGAAATGAGAATATCGCCTTTTAGAACCATAGAGTATTACAGCACAGAGACAGGCTCTTTGACCCAAACTGATCCATGACGATCAAAATGTCCATCCACACTAACCCCATTTCCCTGCACTTGGCCTATATCCTTCTAAGCCTTTCCTACCCATGTATTTGTCCAAGTGCCTTTCAAATGTTGTTAATGTACCTACCTCAACCATTTCTGGCCACTCATTCCATTTGCATACTACTCTGTGTTTTTTAAAAAAAGATTAATTCTCAGGTTCCCTTTTATTCTTTCCCTGCTAACCTTAAACTGATGCCCTCTAGTCCTCAATTCCTCAACCCTGGGGTAAAAAAAACTGAGCGCATTCATCCTATCCAAGGTTCTCATGATCTATAAGATACCCCTCAATCTCCTATGCTTTAAAGAAAAGGTCCTAGTTTGGCCAACCTCTCCCTGTAAATCAGACTGTTGAGTACTGGCAACATCCCTTGTTATAGTTACGTGGAATATATCCAATGAAATCAAAGTGTAGATAGAAATATATAGTAAATAGCTTTCTTTTGGAGATATGTACTTTTGCCTGTGAGGTCATTTTTGAAAAAGGGAACTAAATTGGCTGATTTGGCCAGCACCAGGAACATTGGAATCAGGTGAGGAGGATGCACAGGCACCTTCTGTCGACTTCTGATCATTGGAAAGATTGGCTGAAAGTTAAAAATGTGTGACATAGCCTTGGGATACTAATGTAAGTGTGTAAAAGTGATTGCAACATTAAGTAATAAGTATGAGAGAATATGTTGCCATTTCTTTGCCATCAGTACCCAGCAGGAAGACAAAGCAGTGAGACTCATTAGTTTGCATAAAATATACATAAAGTAGTTTACATTGATAGATTTGCTGATTAGTTTGTATAGATATTAAGTGCATTAAGCTAACAGATTTGGAAGAGCACATGTCTTATATTTGTTTTGATCAGACTTTAAAAAATCTATTAGGTACTTTCAGCCTAACAATTTAGTGGAACTCATTCCTGTTGATAAATTCTGGAGCACTGCGATATGGTCCTCCAAGTTGGTCTTCCTGCATCTGGGCAAGCTAGCTATGTCACTGTATCGACTGCAAGAGCTGCAACACTGATCTCCTTACAGGGAAACAAAATGAAACGATGAGGCAGATGGTATTGGTTGCAGTCATGATGCATTTGTGGGTGCACAACAGAGAGATCTCAGGCAGGTCACCCTTTGTTTTCAGGAAGGAGCCAGTAGCATAGACATTCAAAATGGCTATTAATTTCACTTCCGCCAAAAGAGGATGACCCTCCTCCACTTAAAATGATAGGACAAAGGAACAGGAGTAGGTCATTCAGCTCCCCCAGACTGTTATCCTATTCATTAGGCTTATTGCTAATCCGTAATTCCTCTCGTCCATATTTCTGCCCTTTCTCTGTAACTTTTATTTCCCCTACAGATGGATAATCAGCTCTCTATGGTGTGGAATTCCAAAGACACTTGACCCTTGAAATTCTGTCTCATCTCGGTCTTAAATTTGCATCCAGTCATTTTGAGATTATGGTCCTAGACTCTCCCATAAGAGGAAACATCAGCATTTCCCCTGTCAAGCCCCTTAAGAATTTGATGTGTTTCAATGAAATCACCTAATTTTTCTAAACTCCAGCAAGTAGAGTCCCAAGCCATTTAGCCTTTGGTCATAAGACCATATCTCCTTTACTGACAAACATCCAAGTGAACCTTCTCTTAACTACTTCATATAAAATGGCATCTTTCCTTGAATAAGAGGATGGAGGATGAGAAAAAAATTGTGGTTATAAGAACTGTTTTTGTTTTGAGATACTTCAGGTGTTGGAAGCTATTTCCTCATTCCAAGAGCAGTAATTCTTGTTTGATAAGATGTTGCATTGCTTTGGAACTTTGGGGGGAAAAGAAATCCAAACAACAGCAATTTAAAAAGTAAAGAGCCAAAGGTAGAGACCACATGGGCAATGATTCAAACTGAGAATGAAGCCTATACTGCTGTCTGACACAACAGTGAATCTGCACAGTTACTGCCTTTGCTGCTTGAGTTCAAGTATCTCTGGACATTGGTATGTGTCCAAGAAAAATGAACAGCAGTGGAATTCACAGTTGACCTTGGAGGTACCTTTGTGGGGGAGCTCACAGCATGAGAACAGTTAAGTGCATAGATTTTAAGTGTAACCTTACTTTTTTCAATTGTAAATCTACAACAGTAAAGAAAGTGGGTTCTTTTTTGATAGGTTTCATAGAGATCCGTCTCTTGATTAAATTTAAAAAATATAAAATATAGGTACTTAGCAGTTTTTTTTAGAGCAGTAAAACTGTTATTTTCTGGGATTGTAGATTAAGGTGCAATGACTGCCTTTAGTAGAGTGATGTGCTCTTCCTGTCAGATACGGGAGATTGAGAGTTTCCATGTTACTGATGATTATGTCTGCAGGAAGTGCATTTGGTTGCAAATCCTATCCAATCACATGGATCAGTTTGAGCAGCAGTTCAACACGGAAACAAAATCTTTAGTCCAACTCGTCCACACTAACCAGATAGCACAAATGATCTAGTCCCATTTGTCAGCACTTGGCCAATATCCCTCTAAACTCTTCCTATTTATATGCCCATCCAGATGCCTTTTAAATGTTGTAATTGTACCAGCCTCTACCACTTCCTCTGGCAGCTCATTCCATACACTTACCACCCTCTGTGAGAAAAAGTTGCCCCTTAGGTACCTTTTAAATTTCTTCCCCTCTCAGCCTAAACCTCTGCCCTCTAGTTCAGGACTCTCTCATCCTAGGGAAATGACCTTGTCTACTTACCTTATCCATGCCTCTCATGATTTTATAAACCTCTATAAGTCCACCCCTCAGAAGCAATGAGGAATTAACAGGAGCTAATGGGTGTGATGGATGGCAGTTATATGAAGGGAGAAAAACCACAAATATAGTCAGTGTTAACTCCAGGAAAGGTAGAAAAGAGAGGTAGGTATGGAGGCGTCCTCTGTGGCTATCCCCATCTCAAACAAATATGCTGTTTTGGAAAATGTAGGTGGTGATGGACTCTCAGGGTAATGTAGCACGAACAGTCAAGTTTCTGGTACTGAGACTGGCTCTGATGTTATGAGGAATACATCAGGTTCCAAGAGATTGATTGATTGTGATAGGGGATTGTTCAGTCAGAGGCACAGACAGGCGTTTCTGTGGCTGACAGCGAGAAATCAGAATGGTATGTTGCCTCCCTAGTGCCAGGATCAAGGATATATCTGAGAGAGTACAGAATATTCTCAAAGGTGAGTGAGACCAGCATGAGGCCATTGTACACATTGGAATTCATGGCATACGAAGTGACAAGGATGAGATTCTGAAGGGAAAATATAGAAAGTTGGCAGGAATTTAAAAAGGAGGTCCTCTAGGGTAGTAATATCTGGATTACACCCATTGCCACGAACTAGTGAGGGTAGGAATAGGAGGATTGAGCAGATAAATATGTGGCTGAGGAGCTGGTGCAGAGGAGCAGAGTTCACATTTTTGGATCATTGGAATCTCTTTTATTTCAGGATAAAAGTGACCTGTAAAATCAGGAGAGATTGCATGTGAATTGGAAGAGGACCAATATACTAGCAGGGGTCATTTCCTGGAGCTGTTGGGTAGGATTAAACTAGTAAGCTGGAAGGTGGGGTGGGACCCAGGGAGATAGTGAGGAAAGAGAGCAATCTGAGACTGGTGCAGTTGAGGAAAGGAGCAAGTCCAAAGTCAGGGCAGGCAGGGACAAAGCAGACAACAAGGTAGGACTGATAAATTAAACTGCATTAAATGCAGGAGGCCCAACAGGGAAGTCGGAAGAACTGAGTGTGGTTAGGAACATGGGACTGGGATATTATAGCAATTACAGAAACTTGGCTCAGAGAATGACAGAACTGGCAGCTTAATATTCCAGGATACAAATGATGTAGGAAGGATAGAAAGGGGGACAAGAGAGGAGGGGAAATGGCCGTTTCGATAAGAGACCACATTATAGTTGTACTTGGGAAGGGTATTCCTGGAAATATGTCCAGAGAAGTTATTTGGGTGGAATAGAGAAATAAGAAAGGGATAATTACCTTATTGGGACTGTACTATAGACCCCTCCGATTGTCAGTGGGAAATTGAGAAACAAATTTGTGAGGAGCCCTCCATTATCTGTAAGAATAATGGGAGACCTTCAAAAATGAGAAAGCGAGAGTTCAGAGACAGTATGTTCCTGTCAGGATGAAAAGCAAGGCAATGCTAGATGACTAGTGAAAGGTTTTTTCAAGGAAAAAGAAGCATATGTCAGATATAGACAGCAGAGATCGAGTGAATGGTTAAAGTATAAAGGCAGTAGGAATATATTTAAGAGGGAAAACAGGAGGGCAAATAGGAGCATGGCTTTGGCAAATAGGTTTAAGGAGAATCCAAAGGGATTTTATAAATATTTTAAGGACAAAAGGGTAGCCAGGGAGAGAATATGACCCCTCAAAGATCAGCAAAGCACCTGATGTGTGGAACTGCAAGAGATGGGGTAGACACTACCCCGTCAGATGTACTGTGGAAACACTATCTGAGGTACTAAGGGAGAACTCTCTGAGGTAATGAGGGAGTACTATCTGAATTATTGAGGGAGCACTATCTGATGTACTGACGAAGCAGTATCTGATGCATTGAGGGAGAACTCCCATATTTTCATCAGTGTTCACTTTGGAGAAGGACATGGAAGATATAGAATGTGGGGAAATGGATGGTGACATCTCGAAAAAGATCATATTACAGAAGAGGTGGTGCTGGATGTCTTAAAACACATAGGTGGATAAATCCCCAGGATCAAATCAGGTGTACCCTAGAACTCTGGGAAGCTGGGCAAGTGATTGCTGGGCCTCTTGCTGAGATAATTGTATCATCGATAGTCACAGATGAGGTGCCGGAAGACTAGAGGCTGGCTAACGTGGTGCCAATATTTAAGAAAGGTGGTAAGGAAAAGCGCGGGAACTGTAGACTGGTGAGCCTGACATCTGTGGAGGAAATTCTGAGGGACAGGATTTAAATGTATTTGGAAACTCTGAGAAAGTAAGAACTGCAGATGGTGGAGAGTCAGAGTCAAAAAGTGTGGGGCTGGAGAAAGCACAGCAGATCAGGCAGCATCTCAGAGATAGGAGTGGTGGCAAGGACTGATTGGGGTGGTCAACATGGCTTTGTGTGTGGGAAATCATAGTACATAGCATATAGAACATAGAACGTTACAACACAGTACAGGCCCTTTGGCCCTTGATGTTGCACCGACCTGTGGAACCAATCTGAATCCCATCTAACCTACAGTATTCCATTTTCATCCATATGTCTATCCAATGACCATTTAAATGCCCTTAAAGCTGGCAAGTCTACTATTGTTGCAGGCAAGGTGTTCCACGCCCCCTACTACTGTCTGAGTAAAGAAGCAACCTCTGATATTTGTCTTATATCTAACACCTCTCAATTTAAAGCTATGTCCCCTCGTGCTAGCCATCACCATCCAAAGAAAACGGCTCTCACTGTCCAACCTATCTAACCCTCTGATTATCTTCTATCTCAATTAAGTTGCCTCTGAACATTCTCTCTAACAAAAACAACCTAAAGTCCCTCAGCCTTTCCTTATAAGACCTTCCTTCCATTCCAGGCAACATCCTAGTAAATCTCCTCTGAATCCTTTCCAAAGCTTCCACATCCTTCCTACAATGCGGTGACCAGAGCTCGCACCTGATGTGTCGCACCAGACCAGACCACGCAATACTCTAAATGTGGCCACACAAATTGTTTTGTACAACTGCAGCATGACCTTGTGTTTCCGAAACTCAACCTTTCTACCAATAAAAGTTAATACACTGCATGCCTTCTTAACAACCAACATCTACTACAAACCAACCGACTCCCACAGCTACCTGGACTACACCTCCTCCCATCCTGCCCATCTCTCTGCTCATCTACATGACCAAAAATCTTACCATTTGCCCAGTAATCTGCACTCCTGTTGCTCCTTCTGAAATGAATCTCCTCACACTTTTCCACATTAAACTCCATTTGCCACCACTCAGCCCAACTCTGTAGCTTATCTATGTCTCTCTGTAACCTACAACATTCTTAGTTACTATCTACGACTCTACCAACTTTGTGTCATTTGCAAATTTACTAACCCATCCTTCTATACCCTCAGCTAGGTCATTTATATAAATGACAAACAACAGTGGGCCCAAAAATGATCTTTGCAGTACCCCACTAGTAATTGAACTTCAGAATGAATATTTCCCATCAACGTTCACCCTTTGTCTTCTTTCAGCTAGCCAGTTTCTGATCCAAACTGCTATATCACCCTCAGTCCCATGCCTCCATATTTTGTGCAATAGCCTACCATGCAGAAACTTATCAAACACCTTACTGAAATCCATATACGCCACATCAACCACTTTACCCTCATCCACCTGTTGGTGACCATCTCAAAGAACTCTAAGGTTTGTGAGACATGACCTACCCTTCACAAAACCGTGTTGACTATCTCTAATCAACTTATTCCTCTATAGATGATTATAAATCCTATCTCTTATAACCCTTTCCAAAACTTTACCCACAACCGAAGTAAGGCTCACTGGTCTATAATTTCCAGGGCTGTCTCTACTGCCCTTAAACAAGGGAACAACATTTGCTATCCTCCAGTCTTCTGGCATAATTCCTGTAGGGAATGACAACATAAATATCAAAGCCAAAAGCTTGGCAATTCCCTCCCTGGCTTCCCAGAAAATCCTAGAATTAATCTCATCCGGCCAAGGGGATTTATCTATTTTTACACTTTCCAGAATTGTTGACACCTCCTCCTTGTGCACCTCAATCCCAATTAGTCTAGTAACCTGTTTCTCAGTACTTTCCTCAACCACATTGTCTTTTTCTCGCGTTCCCTATCTCCTCTGGTTCCACGCACAAATTCCCACTACTATGCTTGATGGCCCTAATCTTACTTTTGTCATACTTTTATTTCTGATATAGCTATAGAAAGCCTTAGAGTTTTCCTTGATCCTGTCTGCCAATAAGTTCTCATGTCCCCTCCTGGCTCTCTTTAGCTCTTTCTTGGCTAACGTGTAACACTCAAGCTCTCTAAATTAGCCATCACATCTCATCCTAACATAAGCCGCCTTCTTCCTCCTGACAAGACATTCAACTTCCTTAGTAAACCACTGCTCCCGCGTTTGACAACTTCCTCCCCGCCTGACAGGTACATACTTATCAAGGACTTGCAGTAATTGGTCCTTAAATAAGCTTCACACTTCTATTGTGCCCATCCCCTGCAGTTTTCTTCCTCATCCTATGTATCCTAAACCTTTCTTAATCACATTGTAATTGCCTTTTCCCCCAGCTATAACTATTACCCTGCGGTGTACACCAATCCCTTTCCATCATTAAAATAAACATAACCGAATTGTGGTCACTATCACAAAAGTGCTCACCTACCTCCAAATCTAACACCTGGCTGGGTTCATTACCAACACCAAATTGAATGTCGCCTCACCCCTTGTTAGCCTGTCTACAGGAAACCCTCCTGCACACACTGGACAAAAACTGACCCAGCTAAAGTACATAGAACATAGAACATAGAACAATACAGCACAGAACAGGCCCTTCGGCCCACGATGTTGTGCCGAACATTTGTCCTAGCTTAAGCACCCATCCATGTACCTATCCAATTGCCGCTTAAAGGTCACCAAAGATTCTGACTCTA
>NC_057718.1:69332543-69334248 GCF_004010195.1 Chiloscyllium plagiosum
CTGTAACATCACTTCACGACTCTTGAATTCAATCACTCTGCTAATCAACGCTAATACACCATAGGCC
The DNA here is from genome assembly GCF_004010195.1 of Chiloscyllium plagiosum. Taxonomy (NCBI): domain Eukaryota; kingdom Metazoa; phylum Chordata; class Chondrichthyes; order Orectolobiformes; family Hemiscylliidae; genus Chiloscyllium; species Chiloscyllium plagiosum. The sequence continues at coordinate 69,332,611 of NC_057718.1, forward strand.
TTCTTACAAGCTCTATCCACATGAGTGGTAACTTTCAAAGATCTAGAACATAGACCCCAAGATCCCTCTGTTCCTCCACCTCACTAAGAACCCTACCGTTAACCCTGTATTCCGCATTCTTATTTAAATTTCCAAAATGGACAACCTCACACTTGGCAGGGTTGAACTCCATCTGCCACTCCTCAGCCCAGCTCTGCATCATATCTAAGTCCCTTTGCAGCCGACAACAGCCCTCCTCACTATCCACAACTCCACCAATCTTCGTACTATAGTACTTGAACTATAGTATTCCCAGTCAATATTTGGAAAGTTAAAGCTCCCCCATAACAACTACCCTGTCACTCTTGCTCCTATCGAGGATTATCTTTGCTATCCTTTCCTCTATGTCTCTGGAACTATTCGGAGGCCTTTACAAAACTCCCAACAGGGTGACCTCTCCTTTCCTGTTTCTAATCTCAGCCCATGCTATCTCAGTAGATGAGTCCTCAAACGTCCTTCCTGCAACCGTAATACTGCCACACCACCCCCTCTTTTTATCATCTTCTGTTCTTACTGAAATATCTAAATCCCGGAAGCTGCAACAAACATTCCTGTCCCTGCACTAACCATGTCTCTGAAATGGCCACAACATTGAAATCACAGGTACCAACCATGCTTTACCCACCTTTATTCCGGATGCTCCTGCGTTGAAGTAGACACACTTCAAACCAACTTCTTGCCTGCTGGTGTCTTCTTGTGACCTTGAAATCTAAGTTCTCTTGTCCTCCCGTATATTTGAATTGCAATTCAGGCTCCCATTCCCTTGCTGAATCAGTTTAAACCCACCCGAAGAGCATTAGCAAATTTCCCCTCCCAGGATATTGGTACCCCTCCGGTTCAGGTGAAGATTATCCTGTTTGTAGAGGTCCCAACTATCCCAGAAAGAGCCCCAATTATCCAGGAATCCAAAACCCTCCCTCCTGCACCATCCCTGTAACCACATGTTCAACTCCTTTCTCCCCCTTTTCCTCGCTTTGCTAGCATGTGGCATGGGCAACAAACCAGAGACAACAAGAGATAAAATTGATTGAGCTATTTGAAGAAATAATGAAGAAGTTTGGTGAGGGTAAAGTGATTGACATGATCTTTCTGGACTTCAGTAAGGCATTCAATAAGGTTCTACATGGTAGACTGATTGGCAAAGTTCAATCACATAGACTACAGGGAGAGGATCTTGACCAGATGGGCCAATGGGCTGAGAAGTGACAGATTGAGTTTAATTCAGATAAATGCGAGGTGCTGCATTTTGGGAAAGCAAATCTTAGCAGGACTTATACACCTTAATGGTAAGGTCCTAGGGAGTGTTGCTGAACAAAGAGACCTTGGAGTGCAGGTTCATAGCTCCTTGAAAGTGGAGTCACAGGTAGATAGGATGGTAAAGAAGGCGTTTGGTATGCGTTCCTTTATTGGTCAAAGTATCGAGTACAGGAGTTGGGAGGTCATGTTGCCACTGTACAGGACATTGGTTAGGCCACTGTTGGAATATTGTGTGCAATTCTGGTCTCCTTCCTATCGGAAAGATGTTGTGAAACTTGAAAGGGTTCAGAAAAGATTTACAAGGTTGTTGCCAGGGTTGGAGGATCTGAGCTATAGAGAGAC
>NC_057718.1:69334307-69336615 GCF_004010195.1 Chiloscyllium plagiosum
TTGCCAGGGTTGGAGGATTTGAGCTATAGGGAGAGGCTGAACAGGCTGGGGCTGTTTTCCCTGGAGTGTCGGAGGCTGAAGGGTGACCTTATAGAGGTTTACAAAATAATGAGGGGCATGGATGGGGTAAATAGGCAAAGTCTTTTCCCTGGGGTCGGGGAGTCCAGAACTAAAGGGCATAGGTTTAGAGTGAGAGGGGAAAGATATAAAAGAGACCTAAGGGCAACTTTTTCATGTGTACGTGTATGGAATGAGCTGCCAGAGGAAGTGGTGGAGGCTGGTACAATTGCAACATTTAAGAGGCATTTGGATGGGTATATGAATAGGAAGGGTTTGGAGGGATATGGGCTGGGTGCTGGCAGGTGGGACTAGACTGGGTTGGAATATCTGGTCGGCTTGGACGGGTTGGACCGAAGGATCTGTTTCCATGCTGTACATCTCTATGACTCTATGAACTAGCCATTTGAAAGTAGAAGGTAGAGGGTTGCTTTTCCGACTGGAGGCCTGTGACCAGTGATATTCCACAAGGAGTGTTTTTTTTGTCATTTATATAAAAGATTTGGATGTGAACACATGTGGTATAGATAAGAAGTTTGCAGATGACACCAAAATTGGAGGTGCAGTAGACAGTGAAGAAGGTTACCTTCAAATACAACAATGGGCCAATGAGTGGCAGATGGACTTTAATTCAAATAAATCTGAGGTGATGCAATTTGGAAAGGCAAATCATGGCAGGACATACACATAATGGTAAGGTCCTAAGGAGTGTCTCTGAACAAAGGTTTTGGAGTACAGGTTCACTGTTCCTTGAAAGTGTAGTTGCAAAAGATTGTGAAAACATTTGGTATGCTTTTCTTTATTGGTCAGAGCATGGACTATAGGAGTTGGGAGGTCATGTTGTGGTTGTACAGGACACTTGGTTATGTCACTTTTGGAATAATGTACAATTCTGGTCTCCCTCCTTTTGGAAGGACAGTGTGAGACTTGAAAGGGTTTAGAAAAGATTTACAAGGATGTTGCCAATGTTGGAGAGTTTGAGGTATAGGAAGAGGCTGGGTAGGCTGGCACTGTTTTCCCTGGAGGGTTGCAAGCTGAGGGGTGATCTTAGAGGTTTAGAAGTGGTAAGATAAAATCATGAGGGGTATGGATAGGATGGGGTTGGGGCATCCAGAACTAGAGAGCACAGGTGTAGAGTGAGAGAGGAAATAAATAAAAGGAACCCAAGGGGTAATTTTTTCACACATCAGGTGACGCTTGTGTGGAATGAGTTGCCAGAGGAAGTGGTAGACACTGGTACAATTACAATATTTAAAAGGCACCTTGATGGACATATGGATAGGAAGGGGTTAGAGGGATATGGGCCAAGTGTTTGCAAATGGGACTAGATTAGGTTAGGATATCTGGTCAGCATGGACGAGTTGGACCAACAGGTCTGTTTCCATACTGTACATCTTTGACTCTGAGGACTGCACATACTTCTCCATACAGTGAGAAATGCTAGACCATGATAACGAAGACATGTCTCCATCATCCAGTTGCATTTAGCCTCAGCGTATGCAGCAGCTTGGTTAAAGTGCCATGCTGGCTGAATGACTATTCAATGTAATTGAGAAGGATGTGCCTGCAGCATTCTGACACTTTTCTTACCCTAGAAACACATCAGTAACTTCTCACTGCATTCAGTATAGACTATGTTAAAGTTGACAGATGATAAAGCAATAGTGTGTGGTTCCTACAACAACTATGGAATTTGCATAAATAATGATACACATTTGGGAAGTATTGGTCTTTTTATTGTCATTGCTATTTATTTCAATATCTTTGAGTTTCCCATATTCAATTTACAAGCACCAATGGCATTGTGCAAATTATCTTTGAGAAGCATCTGACAGAGGTCCTTCAATTCTTCTGCACTCAAAGATGGGAACCTGAGCTGTATACCGGAGGTGAGAGTTGATGCAGATGAGGCAATAGCAAGAGGTAGACCAGCTAGTGGGAAGGATTTTCCTGGGAAGGAACCAAGGGATCAGTTAAAGTGTGTTTGCTTTAACACAAGAAGTATCAGGAATAAAAGTGATGAACTTAGAGCATGAATCAATACCTGGTGCTCTGATGTTGTGGCCATAACAGAGACATGGGTTTCTCAGGGCAGGAATGGTTGCTGGATGTTCCAGGGTTTAGAGCATTTAAAAAGAATAGGGAGGGGGGAAAAGAGGAGGGGCTGTAGCATTACTAATCAGAGAGGGTATCACAGCTACAGAAGCTTCCATTGTCGAGGAAGATCTGCCTATCGAGTCAGTATGGGTGG
>NC_057718.1:69339479-69340488 GCF_004010195.1 Chiloscyllium plagiosum
ATGGCCAATTCACCTGACCTGCACATCTTTGGACTGTGGGAGGAAACCGGAGCACCCGGAGGAAACCCACGCAGACACGGGGAGAACGTGCAAACTCCACGCAGTCAGTTGCCTGAGGCGGGAATTGAACCCGGGTCTCTGGTGCTGCGAGGCAGCAGTGCTAACCACTGCGCCACCGTGACCGTTCTGGTCACCCTATTATAGGAAAGATATGGATGCTTTGGAGATGGTTCAGAGGAGGTTTACCAGAATGCTGCCTGGACTGGAGGGCTTATCTTATGAAGAGAAGTTGACTGAGCTCGGACTTTTTTCATTGGAGAAAAGGAGGAGGAGACGGGACCTAATTGAGGTATACAAGATAATGAGAGGCTTAGATAGAGTCGATAGCCAGAGATATTTCCCAGGGCAGAAATGACTAACACGAGGGGTCATAGTTTTAAGCTGGTTGGAGGAAAGTATAGAGGGGATGTCAGAGGCGGGTTCTTTACACAGAGAGTTTTGAGAGCATCAATGCGTTGCCAGCAGCAGTTGTGGAAGCAAGGTCATTGGGGACATTTAAGTGACTACTGGACATGCATATGGTCACAGAAGTTTGAGGGTGCATACATGAGGATCAATGGTCGGCACAACATCGTGGGCTGAAGGGCCTGTTCTGAGCTGTACTGTTCTATGTTCTATGTTCTAATAGTATGTTGTGCCTGTAGGCCACTGCCTGGATTAAAGTTTCAAGAGAGGCATTAGAGAACTTTATTCCACCTATGACTATCAGTCCATGCCAGTACTGGCGTTCTGAACACACAATTGTGTCCTGTCATTACCAATAGCATGCTCAGTCATGTCAGCCCTCATCTCAATTGCCAGGCCCTGCCTCTGGGTTGATCCTAGTACCAATAATTGGACACTAAACATACTCCCAAAGCAAGTATACCTTTGGCATTTGAAAATTGTGGAGCAGGTTCAGCACGAGGAAGTGATCTGGTCTTTGGATTCAGACCTCAGATTGAAAATT
>NC_057718.1:69340988-69351276 GCF_004010195.1 Chiloscyllium plagiosum
TAGATTCTCTACAGTGTGGAAATAGGCCCTTCGGTCCAACAAGTCCACACCGACCCTCCGAAGGGTAACCCACCCAGACCCATTTCCCTCTAACTAATGCACCTAACACTACGGGCAATTTAGCATGGCCAATTTACCTGATCTGCATATCTTTGGACTGTGGGAGGAAACCAGAGCACCTGGAGGAAACCCACGCAGATACAGGGAGAATGTGCAAACTCCACACAGACAGTCACCTGAGGCTGGAATCGAACTTGGGACCCTGGTGCTGAGAGGCAGCAGTACTAACCACTGAGCTTCCGTGCCACCCAGTTCTTGGCATCCTGTTACAGGAAGGATATCAATAAACTGAAGAGGGTTCAGAAAATATTTACCAGTATGTTGCTGGGAATGGAGGATTTCAGATATAGAAATAAACTGAAAAGGCTGCAAGTTCTTTTCACCAGGAGGTTGAGGTAAACTCCTTAAGGTTTATATAATCATGAGGAGCATAGATAAGGTGAATGACAAGGTCATTTTCCTAAGGTGGGGGTGTTCAAATCTAGGAGACATATTTTTATGGTGAGAGGAGAAAGATTTAAAAAAGGACATGAGGAGCAACATTTTTTACACAGTGGAATGAACTGCCAGAGAATGGTGGATACAGGTACCGTTACAATATTCAAAAGACATTTGGATAATGTCATGAGTTGGAAAGGTTTGGAGGGATATGGCCAAGTGCAGGTAGGTGGGACTAGTCTAGCTTAGGAACATGTGTATTGGTTGGATCGAAGGGTCAGTTTCCATGCAGTATGACTCTATGACTTGAATTGTTCTTGAACTGACTGGCATATTAGTCCATTTCAGAGAGCAGTTAAGAGTCAACCGCATTGGCATGGACCTGGAGTGACCTTTAATTCAGGTAAGGATGTCACCTTCTCTAAAGGACATTAATGAATCAGATGTTTTTATAAATTTTGATGTTGGTTATTTGGCTACCCTTTAATTCTAAACATTGATAATGAAATTGAATTTCACCATCTGTCCTGGTGGGATTCAAACCAACATCTCCAAAACATTAGCCTGAGATTCTCGATTATTAATGCAGCGACATTGCCACTACACCATCGCTTCCCCCATTTTATTGGGGTTGATTAACCTCTTAGCCCTTTTCCTACTCCTGTCTTCTGAATGTAGCACACAAAAGACCATGAGGTTCAAACATGTTGCACGAAGAGAGAAAAGTGTTACCTATATGTAACTACCTGTTATCAGTATGTTGCAAAGTCATTTAATGCCAATGCCAATTCCAAACTCCAGGCCAAATGTTGTTTGAGCATACAGAAATCGAGATTGCTGGAAAAACTCAAGTCTGGCAGCATCTGTGGAGAAAAAGCAGAGTTATCATTTCAGATTCAGTGACCCTTCTTCAGAATGGGTTTGGACATAAAATGGATTGACAAAAGGGGAAATTAAAGTTGTGGGAACTAGAAATGTACCTTTAGATTAGATTACCTACAGTGTGACAACTGGCCCTTCGACCCAATAAGTCCACACCGACCCTCCGAAGAGTAACCCACCCAGACCCATTTCCTTCTGACTAACACATCTAACCTATGGACAATTTAGCATGGCCAATTCACCTGACCTGCACATCCTTGGACTGTGGGAGGAAACCGGAGCAAACCCATGCAGTCCCAGGGAGAATGTGCAAACTCCCCACAGACAGTCACCCGAGGCTGGAATTGTGCTGTGAGGCAGCAGTGCTAACCACCATGCCACTTCATATGTAGTTGTTAGTCCAGTACTGCCAATTGTAAAAATACAACCCAGTGCAGTGAGATAGATGCAAATGCTCTCTGCCCTATTCCTTCTTTGCTGAATTTCAGAGCCAAGGATTTTCTCAGGGCAATAAAGCGGAAATGTTTTCCATTATGTGGCCTCCAAGGATCTATGGTACACAACTATGTGGTTCAGAGACCGATGTCCATTATATTTGTCAGAAATGTTCTTCAGTGTTTCATGTCGAACAAATAACATTGCACTGTTAAAATAAATTTTTAAAAATCAGTGGGAATTCATCAAAGACTCTGGAATAAAACATAAAAGTGATGCAGGGTCATGTAAATCGAATAAAACTCCTCTGTGAGCTGTCTTTGAGTTGGCTTACAACATATTTTAAAAAACTCCTGGTGCGCACATGCAATTTTTCCTTTTGATCTTACCAATATGTTTACTATGTCCCTATATGATCTTCTAAAATTCTCCTAAGCCCTGTAAATTGTATCAAGATGGTGAGCTCATGCAGGTTTATTAACTTTTAATCGTCTCTCTTTGAAAAATATTTTCTGTTTCCTGTGTAACTGGATTATAGCTTAAAACATAAAAGCAAAGCTTCGAAATACATTTCATCATGATATAGCCACTTCCTCCATTAGTGTAGCCTGTAAAATCTGGCAATATTTCTAAACTGTGCTGTGAACACTATCACATCACCCTTTCAGCCTCAGAGACTGGGCATCCTGTTCATTGTGAAAGATGTGGAGCTAAAAATTAAATTTGTACAGGCTAAATACAGCTTCAACATTGCAAAGTCTATTCCTCCTCATTTGTCAGAATCTTTCAATTTTTATGGAGTTCTTTTTGTGGTGTAGTTATGTTTTATATATATTATTCAATATATATGAATCTAATCTTTTAGAAGTGGACACCTAGAATGTAGCAAAATGGCTCCCAGAAGTAATATGACTATCCTTGTTGATTCAGCTGCTTTGGGACCAGAATATAGTTCTCACAAAGACATCTGAAGACAGTTTTTGAAATTGAATGAATATTTCAAAGGACAAACAGAGATTTCTTGACAATGGCCCTTCTGGAGGTATGAATTCTGGTGGCTCTTCTTATCTCATCAATAACCTGACAGAATGACAGCCATCTAAACTAATGGCAGAGATAGTTTAACAAAAGGTTGAACTACTTTGAATAAAAGCTGAATGGATGAATCTGTACCCACTCCTAAGCTGACCAAATATCTAATATGAAAGCATGATTCAACAGTTTTGGGATAACAGCCATTTTAAATATACATTTATACAATAGTTTGGCTGTGAGAACATTGTGTGTAAAGACAATGGGAAAGATATCTTAAAGTCGTGACTACTTCTCAACAAGGTGACAGGAGGAAGGACTCCAGGCTATAAGGCCATAGAAGATGAGGAGCAGAATTAGGCCATTCAGCCCATCAAGTCTGCTCTGCCAGTTATATATTTCTCAACCCCATTTTCCAGCCTCCTCCCTGCAACATTTGAGCCCCTTACTAATCAAAAACCCAACTATCTGTCTTAAATTCACTCGATGACAATTTGCAGCATGGTGGCTCAGTGTCTGCAGTGCCAGGGACACTGCTTTGATTCCAGCCTTGGGTGACTGCCTGAGCGATTTTCTGTTGGGTCCTCTGGTTTCCTTCCACTCACAAAGATGTGCAGGTTAGGTGGATTGGCCATGATAAATTTGCCTCTAGTGTCCAGGCATGTGACGTCCAGGTGGATTAGCCAATGGTAAATGGAGGTTAAGGGGCTAGGAAGGGGGCTGAGTCTGGTGGGATGGTTGGTGTAGGTATAATGGGCTGAATAGCCTCTTTCTATACTGTAGGGATTCTAAGTTTATATCTTGCCTTCCAGAGCTTTCTCTGGCAAGGGGTTCCATTGATTTGGAAAACTCTGCCTGAAGAAATTTGTCCTCATTTCAGTTCTAAGATGTTGTCCCTTCTCTCTGAGACTGTACTTTTGGGTTCTAGTCTCTTACTAATGGAAATGTCCTTTCAGTATTTTGTAAGTTTCAATGAAATCCCCTCTCATCCTTCTAAACTCCATTGAACACAGACCCAGAATCCTCGAGCTACAAGCTGCCGAGTGGTAAAAGCCAAACAAAGGGATTATATTTGTGCAATCTTAAACCAATCAACTGCATAAGAATCACAGTTACTGAATTCTGACTTCAAGTGTCCAACACCTTCACATCAGACTCTTCAAACAAGCAAAAGGTGTGCAACAATCTTTGAAACAAATGTTACTTTCAATTCTTTAAGGATCTTCAGTGTTTACCTACTTTTAACTATGTATTTTTTAGCTAATGATACTGTCATTTTTACTTCCAGCATTTGTTTGTGAAATAAAACTAACCTTATACTTGTTGAAAGCATAAAAGAGGTTGCAGAGGAAATTTATCTGGGCTGGAGCGATTTAATTATGAAATGAGATTAGATACACTGGGGTTGTTTTCCATAGTATAGAGAAGGCTGAGGGGGATCATGATTGAGGTATAAAAAGTTGAGGGGCTTAGATAAGGTAGACAGGAAGAAACATTTCCCCTTGCTATAAGAATCAATGACAAAGAGGTATAGATTTTAAGGTAAGAAGCAGGAGATTTAGCGGGGATGAGAGGACAATTTGTTTCACCCTGAGGCTGGTGGAAATCTGGAACTCACTGCTTGTGAGAGTGATAAAGGAGAAACTCTCATACACCTTTAAGTACTTCTTAAATGTTAACTGTGATGTCACGACATACAACATCATGGGCCAAGTACTGGAAAAATGTGTTTGGATTAGTTAGGTGCTTGTTTTAGTTTGATGCAGGCTCAATGGGTCAAAGGGCCTTTTCTGTGCCGTAGACCACTACAACTCTGGGAACCAGCATAGATTTATTGTATTTTTGGTGATAAAGACTCGGTGGTAAAGGGCCAAAGAGCTCTTACAGTTATAGAGTCACAGTCATACAGCATGGAAACAGATCTTTGCAACTCGTCCATTCCAACCATGTTTCCCAAACCAAACTAGTTCTATTTTCCTGTGCTTGGCCCATATCCCTCTAAACTTGTCCTATTCAAGCACCTGTCCAAATATCTTTTAAATGTTGTAATAGTAACTCATAGATCACTTCCTCTGGCAGTTCATTCCACATACGAGGCACCCTTTGTATGAAAAGGTTGCCCCGCAGATCCCTTTCAAATATTTCTCCTCTCACCTTAAATGTTTACCCTCTAGTTTTGAACCCCTCTACTTAAGGGAAAAGATCCCTCATGATTTTATAAACCTCAATAATGTTACCCTTCAAGTTCTCCACTTGAAAAAATAAGTCCCAGCTTATTCAGCCTCTCTTGCTAACTCAAACCCTCCAGTTCTAGTGACACCCTTGTAAATTTTTTCTGCACTCTTTTCAATTTAATAATATCTTTCTTACAGCAAGGAACTGTACACTGTTGAGGAACCTCGATTATCCGAAGGATACGGGCAGGGAGTATTTTCTTTGGTTAATCAAATTCTGGATAATCGAATCTGGATAACATACTTCAGCCAAGCATTGGGACCTTGCGATCTTGCTGGATAATCCGATATTCGGATAATTGAATGCCAGAAAATAGAGGTTCCTCTGTACTCAGAGTATACCAATGACCTGTACAACCACAATATGATGTTCCAATATCTATACACTCGATGGTCTGACCAATTGAGGCAAGAGTGCCAAATGCTTTCTTGACTACCCTGTCTACCTGTGATGCAACTTTCAAAGAACTATGTTCCTGAACCCTTAGGTCTCTGTTCGTCAATACTCCACAGGGGCCATTTATTAATAGTATAAGTCCTGTCCTTGTTTGTTTTACAAAAATGCAATACATTTATCCAAATTAAACACCATCTGCCACACCTCCGCTCCAATTAATCAAGATCCATTTGCAATTATAGATAACACTGACTTTAGCAATTTTGGTGTCATCCACAAATTTACTAACCATGCTTCCTATATTCTCAAAAAACAAAGAGAACAAAGAACATTACAGCACAGGAACAGGCCCTTTGGCCCTTCAAGCCTGCGCTGATCTCGATCCTCTACCTCAACCTGTCGCCTATTTTCTTAGGACCTTTATCCCTCTGCTCCCTGTCCGTTCATGTATCTGTTTATATAATCTTAAATGATGCTATTGTGCCAGTCTCTACCACCTCTGTTGGCAATGCATTCCAGGTACCCATCATGCTTTGCATAAAGAATTTTCCACGCATATTTCCCTTAAACATTTCCCCTCTCACCTTGAATGTGTGACCCCTAGTAATTGAATCCCCCACTCTGGGGGGAAAGTTTCTTGCTTGTAGACCTCAATCAGGCCTCCCCTCAACCTCCGTTTTCCTAATGAAAATAATCCTAATCTACTCAACCTCTCTTATAGATAACACTCATCCAAATTGTTTATTTAAATGACAAACAGTGGACCCAGCACTGATCCCTGCAATTTGCTAGAGCTGCTCGGTAAGATTTAAACTAATAAGGTGGGGGGAAGGGGGACCCAGGAATATAGTGATGAAAGAGATCAATCTGAGACTGGTACAGTTGCGAAAAGAAGTGAGTCAAACAACAGTCAGGACAAGGAGGGACAAAGCAGAGAACAAGGTAGGACTAATAAATAATACTGCTCATCACAAACATTCAGTCCAATAAACAACCTTCCACCACCACTCTGTCTCCTACCATCACGCCAAGTTTGTATCCAATTTGCAAGTTCTCCCTGGATCCTATGTGACCTAACCACTAACCAGGCTACCATGCAGAACCTTGTTGAAAGCCATGCTAAAGTCCACGTAGACCACATCTACCATTCTGCCCTCATCTACCTTCTTGGTCACATCTTCACAAAACTCAATCAAGATTGAGAGACATGATTTTCATGCACAAAGCCATGCTGATTATCCCTAATCAGTCCTTGTTTCTCCAAATACATATAAATCCTGTCTCTCAGAATCCTCTCCAACAACTTACCCATACAGACCTCGAACCAGTCTATAGTTTCTATGCTCCTTCTTGCAGCCGTTCTTAAATGCACATCATTATCCATCCTGCAGTCATTTGGTACCTCACTCCTGGCTGTAGATAATACAAGTATCTCAATTTCTTTAGTCATCCAGCATTGCCTACACCAACCAGCCTTGCCTTTCACCCTAACAGGAGTATACTTTCTTTGGAGAGAAAGTGAGGTCTGCAGATGCTGGAGATCAGAGATGGAAATGTGTTGCTGGAAAAGCGCAGCAGGTCAGGCAGCATCTAGGGAACAGGAGAATCGACGTTTCGGGCATTAGCCCTTCTTACACCCTAACAGGAGTATACTTTCTTTGGACTCTCATTTCTGAAGGCTTCCCATTTTCCAGCTGTCCCTTTACCTGCAAACATCTGCCCCCAATCAGCTTTTGAAAGTTCTTGAATCTATATTTTGAAATTTCTTGCCTAATACCATCAAATTAGCCAGTCTCCAGTTTAGAACTTCAACTTTTAGATCTGGTCTATCCTTTTCTGTCACTATTTTAAAACTAATAGAATTATGGTCGCTGGCCCCAAAGTGCTCCCCCACTGACACCTCCGTCACCTGCCTTGCCTTATTTCCCAAGAGTAGGTCAAGTTTTGCACCTTCTCCAGTAGGTACATCCACGTACTGAATCAGAAAAGTTTCTTGTACACACTTAACAAAATCCTCTCCACTTAAACCCTTAACACTATGGCAGTCCCAGTTTATGTTTGGAAAGTTAAAATCCCCGACCATAGCCAACCTTTTATTCTGACAGATAACTGAAATCTCCTTACAAATTTGTTTCTCAATTTCCTGCTTATTATTAGGGGTCTATAATACAATCCCAATAAGGTGATCATCCCTTTCTAATTTTTCAGTTCCACCCAAATAACGTCCCTGAATATCATCTCTTAGTACAGCTATAATGCTATCCCTTATCAAAAACGGCACTCCCCCTCCTCTTTTGCCTCCCTTTCTGTCCTTCCTGTAGCATTTGTATCCTGAAACATTAAGCTGCCAGTCCTGCCCATCCCTGAGCTATGTTTCTGTAATTCTATGATATCCCGGTCCCATATTCCTAACCATGCCCTGGTTAGGCATCCATGTTAGGCCTCTTGCATTGAAATAAATGCAGTTTAATTTATTAGTTCTACTTTGGTCTCTGCTTTGTCCCTCCTTGCCCTGACTGTTGTTTGACTCACTTCTTTTCGCAACTGTACCAGTCTCAGATTGATCTCTTTCCTCACTATATCCCTGGGTCCCCCTACCCCCACCTTACTAGTTTAAATCTTACCGAGCAGCTCTAGCAAATTTCCCTGCCAGTATATTAGTCCCCTTTCAATTTAGGTGCAATCTGTCCTCCTCGTACAGGTCCCTTCTACCCCAGAAGAAATTCCAATGATCTAAAAATGTGAATCCTTCTCCCATACACCAGCTCCTCAGCTATGCATTAATCTGTGCTATCCTCCTATTCCTACTCTCTCTAGCTCAGAGCACCAGGAGTAATCCAGATATTGCTACTCTCAGGAATGTCCTTTTTAAATTCCTGCCTCTCTAGATTCTTCCTTCAGAATCTCATCCTTTTCATTTCCAATGTCATTGGTTCCAAGGTGTTCAATGACCACCTGCTGAGCTCTCACCTCCTTGAGAACATTCTGCACCATCTCTGAGACATCCTTGATCCTGGCAGCAGGAAGGCAACACACCATTGATTTTTCACTGCTGGCCACAGAAATGTCTGTGCCTCGGAATTGAGAGTCCCCTAACACAATCGATCTCTTGGAACCTGATATACTGCTCATTGCATTAGAGCCAGTCTCAATACCAGAAACTTGGCTGTTCATGCTATATTACCCCGAGAATCCATCACCCCCTACATTTTCCAAAACAGCATCCTTGTTTGAAATGGGGATAGCCACAGACGACTCCTGCACTACCTGCCTGTCTCTTTTATCTTTTCTAGAGCTAACCCATCTATGTGCCTGTCTCTGTGACTTTTCTCCCTTCCTATGACTGCCATCCATCACATCCTCTTGCTCTTGTAAATTCCTCATTGCCTCTAACTGTCTCTCCAACCAATCCATTCGATCTGATAGGATTCGTAACTAACAACATTTATTGAAGATATAACCCTCAGTTACATGTAAACTCTCCCTAAACGTCCACATCTGACAAGAAGAGCATATTACTTTACTAAGGGCCATTTTTGCTTCTTTCAATCTGCAGATCTAGAAAATAGCCCCATCTTATTCCTCTACAAAACATTGCTCCAAGCTAACTTAACACTTATGGCTTATATTTTTAAGTTTAATCAAGAGACATGTCTCAGTAAAACATAATCAAGAAAGAACCCACTCTACTACTGCAGACTTACAGCAAGACCACACTTAAAACTATTCACTTATCCGTTTGTGAGCTGTGATCTCTCCCAAACAGGTTCCTTCGAGATCAGTTGTTAACTTGCCCAGAACGCACTTCAATGTCTAGCGATACATGAATTCAAACAGCAAAGGCAGTAACTGCGCAGGTTCACTGCTGTCAGCAGTGTGGGTCTCGCTCTCACTGACCTGACCATGTGTTTCTTTCCCTTTTAAAAGTGCTGCTGTTTTGACTTTTTATTCTCCAAAGTTCCAAAGCAATGCAACAGCATATAAAACAGTAATTGCTGCTTCTGGAATTCGAGAAAATCACCTCCAACACCTAAAATACCTCAAAAAAGGAGCAGCCTGTTACAGCCAGAAATTTTTCCTGACCCCCTCTTGGATTACCCAGAATCCTCTCATGATTGAGATTTTTGTTCAACCCTGCAGGTCCCTTTTTCAATCATTCCCCTCTCACCTTGAACTTATGCCCTTTAGTTTTTAACTCCCCTAACTCCCCTACCCTGGAGAAAATACCTTGACTATTCATATTATTTATGCCTCTCCTGATTTTATAAACCTTTTATAAGGTCAACCCTCAGTCTTCTACACTCAGGGAAAATAAGTCCAAGCCTATCCAGCCTCTCCTTTACAATTGAAACCCTCTAGTCTTGATTATATCCTTGTAAATCTTTTCTGCACCCTCTCAGATTTAGTAACATCTTTCCTATAGCAAGGCAACCAGAATTGTATGCAGTACTCCAAAAGTGGCTTCACCAATGTCCTTTTACAGTCACAACGTGATATCCCAACTCCAATACTCAATGTACTGACCAATAAAGGCATGTGTGCCAAACACCTTCTTCACCACCCCATCTACCTGTGACATCACTTCAAGGGACTGTGTACCTGCATTACAAAGTGTCTCTGTTCAACAGCACTCCCCAGGGCCCTACAAATAACTGTGTAAGTCCTGTCCTAGTTTATCTCCAAAGGGACGAACTCAGATTTCTCCAGTTTTCTCATTTCCCGTCCCCCCACCTTGTCTCAGTCAAATCCCTCGAACTCAGCACCGCCTTCCTAACCTGCAATCTTCTTCCTGACCTCTCCCCCCCCCCCC
>NC_057718.1:69354850-69405394 GCF_004010195.1 Chiloscyllium plagiosum
TCCTGCACCATCCGTGTAGCCACGCATTTAAGTGTTCTCTTTCCCTATTCCTCGTATCTCTATCACGTGGCACGGGTAACAAACCAGAGCCAACAACTCTGTTCGTTCTAACTCTGAGCTTCCAACCTAGCTCCCTGAAAGCCTGTCTAACATCCTCGGCACTCCTCCTACCTATGTCGTTGGTGCCAATATGGACCACGACTTCGGGCTTTTAAAGGGGAAAAAAACCTACCCAGGTAAGCTTACACTAACTGCTTCCGGGTCTCGGCTGCCCCTCTGGTCGTCGTCACTTCCCCCTGGTGCTCCCGCTCTTTCTGTGAAGAGAGAGTGAAAGAGAAAAAAAAACACCGCTGCCCGCTACCGGTAAGCACTTTTAAAACCAAACGGTCTTACCTTCGCTGCTGCTCGCACTGGAACATCTTCGCTCAACAAACTTTAATCCCAATTGCTAAATAAATGGCGCAGATTAGAGGATTGGAGGCAGCCTTGTGAAAGGCAAATTATGTTTAACTAATCTAATTGAAGATTTTCATTAAATAAAATGAAAAATTATTGAATGGAATACAATGGAGGAGGTTTTGCAACAATTAAGCAAGGAGAAAGTGAGGACTGCAGATGCTAGAGATCTGAGTCTAGGGGGTGGTGCTGGAAAAGCACAGCTTGTCAGGCAGTATCCGACGAGCAGGAGAGTCCATGTTTTGGGCATAAGTACTTCATCAGAAATGCCATTCTTGCTGAAGGTCTTATGCTCAAATATTGACTCTCCTGCTCCTCAGATGCTGCCTGCCTTGCTCTGCCTTTCCAGCACCCCACATTTCGACAATAAAGCAAGGTTAGGTTAGTGAAATTGAGAAATAATTGAAATTAGTGATGTAAGACACTAACAAAGAAAAAATATTTGATATAATGGAACAACATTTGGAATGTGAAGAGGAAAACATTATCCTGAATAAATGGCAGATTGAATCGGCTACCATTCAATTGCAGATGAAGTGCTTTGAATTAAAAACAACAGATACAGAAAGGTGACATGTAATAAGAGACAGAGCTGCACAGAAAGAAGCTGGATAGTATGAACTAGAAAAAAGACTTCATTTATGTGATGAAGGAAGAACTGATGCTTTGAACAATGGAAATTCAACTTCGATTTGTAAAGGATGTTAGCCTGGTGTCGAAATTACTGAAGATGATGGGTAGAATAATACTTCATTTCATTTGAGAAAGCTGCCAAAATGTAATGGTGGTTCAAGGAGATATGATTTTGTGAAATGCTTTGAGTAAAGGAATGAATGTTTATTCTAGGCTTTAGGAAGAACAACCTTTTGTAATTGTGAGAAAGATGACATTGTGATACTTATCACAGATGATATGGCTCCTGAAGTGAGTCAATTAAAATTTTAAACTGCAGACAAACAAAGATGCTTACATCAGATTTTTTTTGTGGAATATTTTGCAAAACTGCTGTTATTATTCAATGAAATTAAGTGCAACTTTAGAAAATGTGAAGGGCAAGATAATCGTAGAAGAAATTAGGAACAGAACTCTCATTTGAAGGTTGGGAAAGTTTCTAAAATGGTGGTGGCTTTAGAAGATGATTGTAATAACTCTCATAAAAAGCTAGGAAGAACAAATCTCCATTTATGAATCCTCAAAAAAGATGAGATAATTGGAAAAAGAATATAAGGGATTAATTGAGTAGCTGAAGTTGTAGTTACCGTAATTCAAAAGGTTGTGTTATTTTGTTTCCACTTCTGTAAGTTTTCTACGATCCTGTTTGTGAAGGTGATGGGAAATGCTTTTTAGCAGCCAGAGTGATGCACACCAATTAACAATTAGATCATTTTTAAGCCAATGTATTTGCCTTTAGAACTCTATATAAGTACATCTTAGTGAGAGTGTCTTCCGGATTCTAGAAACTACGCTGGGAAAAACTGAGTGAAAGAGACAGAGATATCAAGGTTTGAATTTCCAACCTGCATGTTTATAATAATGAGTTTTTGATGTAAACCATTTCCTGACTCCAAGTGTGGTATTTATCTCAGATCACTATTCTAAGCAATGTGGATGATAATATCAAAGATTTTTTTAAAAATCTGTTTCCATTGCAGTGAGAGGGATGATTCAAGTGAATTGTTGGGTGTCTCAGGTATCTTCTGAAAAGACTGTCTATCAGTAAAAGAAATGAGCAATAGTATGAACCTGTATGATGAACTCAATTGCTCAAGTATTTGAGTAATTGCTCAAAATAGTCAGAAAGATTCTTCCTTAGGTACTGAGAAAGTGAGTCAGCTTATTGAAGGTTAGTAAAACCATAAAATGTAAGAGAAGCAGACATTTCATCTAATAATCTTCAACTCCACTTACTTGCTCTTTTTTCATAACTCTTGATTTCCTTATGAAAAGTTTATTTGTGTCAACTCTGAATTTACTTAACAACCCAGCCTTGACAGCTCTCTGTGGTGAAGAATTCATTATGATCCCTTATTCTGAGATTATGCACTTTGGCTCTGGATGCTACCATAAGGGGATCTTTTCCACATCTACTCTGTCAAGTCCATTAACATTCTTGTCCAGGATGTTTCAATAAGGTTTTCTAAATTCCAAAGAATGCAGGCCCAACCTACTCAACTTCTCTTCATAAGACAATTCCTAATAGTGAATGTTCCCTGGATGGTCTTGAGTGTCAGCGTAATTTCCTTTTAGATAAGGGTCCCAAAATTGTTCATAGTATTCAAGTGTGGTCTGATTAGTGCTTTGCATACTTCTAGGAAAGCCTCCCTACTTTTGTGCTCCATTCCCTTGAAATAAAGGCCAACATTCCATTTGCTTTCCTATTAGTTGTTGAACATAAATACTAGCTTTTTGTGACTCACAGTTGGGGACTCCCAAATTCCTCTGTTCTGCTTTCTGAAGTCTTTCTTCATTTAAATAATGTTCAGCTCCTGTATTCTTTCTGTCAAAATGCATGACCCCGCATTTCCCACAATGTATTTCCTAAGTCAAGCTTATGCCCGTTCATTTAACATGTCTGTATCCCTCTACAGGGTCTTTGTGTCATCCTCAAACTTGGCTATAGTACATCTAGATGAGATTCCCTCCAGTATGGAAACAGGCCCCTTGGCACAACAAGTCCACACTGACCCTCCAAAGAGAAACCCACCCAGACCCATCCCCTCCTTTATTCCTGACTATGGGCAATTTAGCATGGCCAACTCACCTGACCTGCGCATCTTTTGTACTGTGGGAGAAAACTGGAGCACTCAGAGGAAACCCAGGCAGACATGGGGAGAATGTGCAAATTCCACAGAGACAGTCACCCGAAGCTGGAATCAAACCCGGGCCCCTGGCGCTGTGAGGCAGCAGTGCTAACCACACCATACCACCCCCTCATTTACTTGCTTCTTTAGTCATTAATATATATTGTAAATAATTGTGACCCCAGCACTAATTCCTGTCCTACTCCATTAGCCACAGGTTGCCATTTTGAAAATGTTTCTGATCCCAATTGTCTTCTATTGGTCAGCCAAATCCTTTAGCCTTACCAACATATTACTTCATATACAATGGATTTTTTTTTAGTGTAATGTGTGCAACCGAACTTTAGCCCCATTAGTTTCTTTAATTTTTTCTCAAGTGATTTGTTGTTGTATTTGTTCCCTCTCCTCCTTTTGCCTTCTGATTATTTATTTAGTAATTTTAGAATGCTATTATTGTTTTCTACTGTGAAGACTGATGAAAAGTATTTATTAAACTCCACTGCCATTTTTTTGGTTCCCCATTATTGTTTACCTTTTTACACTTTTAAAGAAGATCTTACTGTCCTTCTTGACGTTAACTTGCAAATTAACCCTCATAGTTTACTTACTCCCCTTTTTTGGTTATCTTTTAAAAATGTTCTCAATCCTCTTGTGTACGACTAATATTTGCCACATAGTATGTTTTTGTTTCAATTTTATACTAGACTTAATTTATTTTGTTAACCATGGTTGGCATGCCACATTCCTAAAATCATCCTCCTTCACTGGGAGGTATCTTTGCTTATGAGCAGTGAACTATTTTGTGTTTGCCATTGTTCCTCAACAGTCTTTGCTAAACTTCTTTTGCAATCTGCATGATCTCAATTCTGCAAAATTACCCATATTTTGACTGAGCCCTGTTGTTTATGGCCCAAGTTCCTCCCTTTCAAACTGAATATTAAATTTTACCATGCTATGATCACTGTTTACTAGGGGATTTTTTTATTCTGACATCATTTATTAAACTTGCCTCATTACCAGATCAAAAATTGCCTGACTGGATCCACTACATGTTGTCATACCACTGTTCTGAATAAACCCTATGAATTCTTCCTCATGGCTTTCTCTACCAATCTTACTACCCTAATCTCAATTAAGGTCAAAGTCTTGATTAATGTACTGCCTTTGTTATATGCCCTCATTATCTCCTGAGTTATTCTGTCTCACCATATAGATACAGCTGCTCCTACTAGTGTCATTTTTCCCCTTTTTACTACTTTCCTCTAACTATATGGTGTCTGTGTCTTTCAATCCAAGATCTTTCCTTGCTTTCGTACTTGGTGCAGGATGGAACCAATATTTTCTCATAATCCATTCCTTTATGCTTGTCCTTTTGGAAAGCCACATACCCTAAATATTTATTTCCTAACTTTGATATCCTTGAAATCATGTCTCCATAACGGCTATAAGATCAAACCTGTTGATGGCAGAAAAAGAAGTGAATTCATTTATTTTGTGCTGAATACCATATTCAAGGAAGGAGCAATCAAATTTTGCCTTTTACAACTTTTTTTCTTCGTTTTGACCCTATTTGACTGCTATTTTTCCGTGTTTGTATACTCTGTCCTTTCCTGGCCCAGTGTGAGTATTGTTATTCAAACAGCTGCCCTTTAAATGCTGCCATATCTCCATGATTTTTATTTCCCCTCTTCCCAAACCCTCCGCACTCTAATCATTTTAAAGCCTTATCTACAGCTCTAGAAAAAAATTAATTTCTAAGGAAGAAGCATTCCTTACATCTGTAATGAAATACGTAAACAAATTTAACTTGATCCAATATGCAAAACATTAGCTACTGTTGGTGGATAATGACACATTGATCTTCTAGAGTCTGAAAAGTCTGAGTTTGTTCCCTTATATCAAGGTGCTACCAAGTGACTAAGTACACAGAATTGTCACTGCAGGAGTTATTCCAAGTTTTGCATATTGAAGAGGTAGATTTTTTTAATTGAAAAATTATTTGACAGATGGTATGGTTTTAGCGTTTCCAAAAGTTTTAAGAGAGTCAGTTGAATTGCAAGAAACTGATTTTGCAAGATAAACATTCTGGATTCTTCCTAGATTATGTAGTATTAAGGTCTTCGGCTCATAAGGAAAGAAAGAACAAGGAAAAATCTATCGAAAAGGAGAATAAGTCAAAAGTTAAATTAGTCAGGATTTTTTCGATTTGCTTGATAAGGATAAAAACCTGAAAGAATGAGGCTGTACGGAACTTTGCTTAGACCACAAGTGGAATACAGCATGGAGTTCTGGCCAGTGTACTACAGGTCGATTTGTTTGCACTGGAGGGGGCACAAAGGAGATTCACCAGGATGAGCATCTTAGCTATGAAGAGAGACTGAATAAGCTTGGGCTGTTTTCTTTTGGAGCAGGAAAGATTTAGGGAGGACCTGGTAGAGGTGTATATGAGGGATATGGACTGGGTGAATAGAAAGCAGCTGTTCCCTTAGTCAAAGGCTCCTTAACAAGGGGGAATAATCTTTAAATGAAAGGAAGAAGGTTTGTAGAAGAACATTTTCCCCCAGAACATGGTGGGAATCTTAGGAAACTGCCAAGCACAAGAGCTGAGGCAGGTAACCTCACAACCTTTAAAAATTACTTAGATGAGCACTTGTGGTCTCATAACTTTCAAGGCTATGTGCCTAATGTGGGAAAGTAGGCCTAGGTCAGTAGTGGTATATTTTTGCAGTACAGACATGAAGAAATGTATGATTCCATGACTTATTTTGTTGAACTTCTTAAATTGACCACCAGATCTTGATTTGCAGGGACTACCTGAGACTCTGTACTCAGAAAAGACTTCTTACACATAAAAAAATCATAATTAAGAATCAGAGACTTCCTCAAACACCAGTGAATGAAAAATGGACCATAGCCCATCTAATTGTTCTCCCTGTTTATCTCCCTCTTTATTTTAAGGATTGCATATGAGATTTCAATATCAGGTCAGTTTGGGATAAGAAGGACTCCAGCATTATTTCCTTGCATTCATATTTCCTTATTGGCTAATCTCATCTCCTTTATATTCAGCTTGTGTTTCACACTTGTACTGCTTATTCTTGACATGAAAACCTGAGCAGTTACTGCACAGATGAAGCAGCACTTGTTTGTCCAGATCTCCAACTTAAGGTCCATTCAATAACATCTTAATGCATGCTCTGTGGAAGGCGATTGCTTCCAGCTTTCAACCACAAAAGTCAACATTGGTAAAACAGCACCCTCATGGAGTAACTCATAACATTCTTCAGCAACTGACTACTTTGAAGCTTATAGACATCTTACCTGTCAAGTTGATATGTGGTCAGGGGTACAGCAATCTCTTGTATTTTTACAGAATGTATTTTATTGTTTATAGCTTGCTTTCTCAGCACTCATATTTGTTTTGTGTTGACCTGGAGCTCACAGTATCTCTACTTTGACTTGCCTTTATTATTAAAGGTATGCCAAATACAAGTCGTATTCAATATGTTTGCCACGTAAATATGCCAAAACATATGATGTCAGGGAGGATGTGTGTACTTCAGGGAGGAGAAAAGGAAGGAAGAGAGTAATATGACTTTAACTGAGAGTTCAGATGATGAGACAGAGACTGAAAGTTTTTAAATTGAACTCCCTCATAATCAAAAAAATTAGTAAATAGAGGTGTTAAATAAATGGATAAAACTTCATACTATCTTCAAGAGATCTCCAAATGACATACTTGAAATGCTTTTTAAAAAATGTCAGTGTATTGATGGGTCATGTTGAATAATGTTAATGTGGAAAATCCTCCACACATTCAGCAAAGCCCCTATTGATTGAACTCTGAGCACTTAACTCAACATCTTCATGTTGGATAATGATATATTTGAACTAAGTCAAGCAATGGGAATTCACCAGTTGCAGTTCGAACCAAAAACTGATGGAACATAAATACAGCCTACATCAATGTAAAGTCATGTCAGCAAGAATAAAACATGCATCAGCTATTTCTCAAACATAATAATAAATCAATTCATTGAACTACTTTATTGATATTAAGGATTTATTAGTCTACATCAACACCTGGTGAGACACCTCAATGCCTTAACCAAGAAACAAAAAAATGACTCAATAATAAGTGAATTTGCCCAAGCCAAGGTCGCTTATTGGGGCATGTGTGGGCCAAGCTCAAGCAATCCCAGAGAAGCTAAAGTTTACGTGATTACAGATGTTTCTGATCCTAAAACCAAGAGAGATACTGCAGTTCTTCAAAATGTAAGGAATATACCGGAAATGTGGCCCATATTCCATCACAGTAGCTACTCCATTAACAAACACATTAGATGATGTCATAAATAGTCAAACACACTATTGGCAGACGACCTTGAGAGATTAGAGACTGCATCATTAAATGTTAGTGCTAGCTGTTTCAAATTACATCACAGAATTCAAAAAAGCAATTGATTCCACTAATGTGGGCATAGATATCACATTTTTGTAAGATAATAATATTGACATAGAGCATCTAATTAATTACTTTACAAGGAAACTTAATTCTCAAGTACTCCACAGTTGAATAGGAAGCATTAAACCTTGTTTTTACTTGTTTGAAAAAGAATTCATAAATATCAGAGATATTATCATCTATATGGACCCCAATCCATTAGTATTTTGGAGAAATTATGGCAAAAAATCTCTTTGCTTTGCTGGAATCTGATGCTGCAACCATTTCCTTTAAAATTTGTTCACGTTGCAGGAAGGAACAGCATAGTTACAGATGCTTTATCTGGAGTTCGGCCATTCATTTTTCATAATTCTTAAATATATAAAGGATACTTATAAACTTTATATTATGCCAGATATTTTGGGCAAAATTGTTCCATCCATCTTTTGATCATGGAGCTGGGATTTCTGAATATTTATTTAAGAACAAAGAACAATACAGCACAAGAACAGGCCCTTTGGCCCTCCAAGCTGTGCCAACACATTTTGGACATTTAACAACGGAGAGAGGATTTTTGTGTGTATGTTTATAATAAGATAGTTGCCAAAATGCTTACATTAAAGTGTGTAACACTTTAAAGGTTTCTGAAAAACGTTACTTTAGTAAAGCTTTAGAGAGGGTGTGATGACTTATGTCTTTGATCAGCCATTCAAGAACAAGGCTTCTCCAGATTAGGATTTCTGGTAAAGCACTAAGGCAACAGTTATTGATTATATGACTATGTTGATTAGGAGATAAACAATCAAGTCATGGAGCTATACAGCATGGTAACTGACTCTTCAGTCCAACTCGTCCATGCCAACCAGATAGCCTAAATTAATCTAGTCCGACTTGTCAACATTTGGCTCATATCCCTCTAAATCCTTCCTATTCATATACCCATCCAGGTGATTTTTTAAATGTTGTAATTGTACCAGCCTCCACCACTTCCCATGGCAGCTCATTCCATACAAATGCTGCCCTTTGTGAAAAGGTTGTCCCTTAGGTCCCTTTTAAATCTTTCCCCTCTCAGCTTAAATCTAAGCCCTCTAGTTTGGATTCCGCTACAAGACCTTGGATAGTTGCCCTATTCATGCCCCTCATGATTTTATAAATCTCTACAATGTCATCTTTAGCCTCTGATGCTCCAGGGAAAATAGTCCCAGCCTATTCAGCCTCTCCTGAGAGCTCAAACACTCCAACCCTGGCAACACCCTTGTAAATCTTTTCTGAACCCCTTCAAGTTTCAAAACATTCTTCCTATAGCAGAGGCAGAAGTGGCTGAACCAATGTCCTGTACAACTGTAACATGACCTCTTGACTCCTATAATCAATGCACTGGCCAATAAAGGCAAGCATACCAAATGCCACCTTCACTATCCTGTCTACCTGCAACTCCACTTTCCAGGAAATGTGCATCTGCACCCCAAGGTCTTTTTGTTCAGCAACACTCCCTAGGACCTTACCATTAAATATGTAAGTCCTGCCTTGATTTGCCCTTCCAAAATGCAGAACTCGCATTTATATAAATTAAACTCCATCTGCCACTTCTCGGTCCATTGGCCCATCTGATCAAGATCATGTTGTAATCTGAGGTAACTTTCTTTGCTGTCCACTAGACCTCCAATTGTGGTGTCATCTGCAAACTTCCTAACCATAGCACTTATATCCACATCCAAATCACTTATATCAATGATGAAAAGCAAAGGGCCCAACACTGATCTTTGTCGCAGGCCTCCAGTCAGAAAAGCAACACTCCAGCATCACCCTCTGTCTCATATCTTCGAGCAACAGAAAAGAGATCAACAAGTAGTTAATTGTGGGAGCATGGGGATGATTTGAATGTGGGCATGTCTCAAACAGGATTTTAGTTTTTGAGTTTAGAACAAGCTTACAGCAGGAAATTTTCTTTCCAACGGGGTTCAAACAAAATTACTTGAGCTGACTATAAATTGTAAAACTCTTGATAACTGAAGCACTCCTAACAATGAGTTGGACTTCTAGGAAAAACCAAGATTCTTAAGTTAAGAACTTTAGAAGTAGAGAAGTTCTGATATGAGCAGCTGTGCCAATAACACTATCAACATTGTTGTTGAACTGGAATGCCACATCTGTGGGATTATTGGAAGTGATTTAAAGGATTAACCTTGGCAAAAATAAGCAGAAGACACACAAATCTTAACCTTAATACTGATTTAAAAACAGTACTCAGATCATATGTTTGATCTTCCTGTTGTTCAAGTATTTAATTTAAGCTTGTGATGCTATCACTTTAACAAAGTTATTTTGTCCTTTTGGGTTTTTTAAAAGAAGGGTCATAAAGGCAGAGATGCTGAAATTTCTTGGAAACAGCCTAGTTTAACAATGGCAGGGGAGTAGCCAGTTCTCTCATTTCAGGTTTTTTTCTAGTTTGGTTTAATTGTAGGAGAGAAGCTGATGGTAGCAGACAGTCATAAGCTACTGCAGCAAAACAGTCCCATGCTTCAGCAGATGATTCTTGACTGGCTTCTCTCCTGCCTGTAACAACCTGTGTTTGAATTTACCTTTAGCTAAGGGGTGTGTTTATGGGATGTTGCAGGAATTGGAACACGTCCTTAGTTAAGTTGTGGTATTGAGTCAGTTGAGTTTTCATATGGCTAAGTTATTCTATATTCTGTTTTCTTTTGTTCATGTTTCAACTGTAGTGTTAAATAAGTTTTTGGTTTGCTTGAAGCTGAGTGCTTGACCGGCTGCATTGCCCACTTCACATCTGCCTTTAAAATAAGAAAAAGGCTACCATCTTGAAATATTTTAAGGGGGTCTGGCCTAGTCCATACAAGACTACAAGTCAGAAAGACAAATTAAGAAGTTTGGTTTAAAATGTGAGTTTCTGTACTAATTGTAACTTTAATATCTTTAATATAAGTAAGATAGTGTTGTTGTCAATATCCAGGTTCTTTGATTTTTATGTTGTAAAGTTACTTTGCTTTATTTGGTTTTTGTTTTGTTTTATTTTTGAATTCTAAAAACAAACATTTTGGTCTCTGAGATACAATATATTATACTATATATGAAATCATTGCAATGTAAGTTTGTCAGTTTACATGCAGTTTCAGCATTTTTATAGTTTGTGCATCATATGGATTTATGTTTTTTTTAAATTTAAAAATCTCACAACACCATTTTATAGTCCAACAGGTTTATTTGGAAGCACTAGCTTTCGAGGCACTACGCTTCATCAGGTGGTTGTGGAACATGACCATATGACACAAAATTTACAGCAAAAGTGTCATGGAGTTGTAATGATATATTAAACAACTTTAGTTAAAAATCACACAACACCAGGTTATAGTTCTTAAACAAATTTAGATTAAGTCTTTCAATGTTTAGGATGGGATATGGTGGTTTAGGTTCTTTAATATTTAAGAATTTAAGGGTGGCACGATGGCTCAGTGGTTAGCACTGTTGCCTCAGCGCCAGGGCCCCGGGTTCAATTCCTGCCTTGGGCGACTGTCTGTGTGGAGCTTGTACATTCTCCCTCTATCTGCGTGGGTTTCCTCCTGGTGCTCCGATTTCCTCCCATAGTCCAAAGATGTGCAGGTTAGATGAATTGAATTGGCCATGCTAAAATTGCCCATAATGTTAAGGGATATTTGTAGGTTAGGTGTATTAGTCAGGGGTAAATGGAGGGGAATGGATGGTTGGGTTAATCTTTGGAGGTTCGGTGTGGACTCGTTGGACCAAAGGGCCTGTTTCCACATTGTAGGCATTATATCATTCTAAACCACTACAAAATGTTTTGCTCTTTTGTACCTTTTGAAAGTTGTAATTGAATCTTCTTGAATGACCCTTTCAGGTAGTGCATTCCAGATCACAATTCATTGTATAATTTTGTTAATCATCTGCGGGTTTTTTTTGCCAGTTACCTTGAATCAGTGCTGTATACCAAGCCTCCGAAGTTTGAAACAAGTCATTCAAACTTTCATTGATCTAGACACAATCCCAATTTCTCTAATCTTTTCATATAACTGCAATTTCTCACACCTTATATCATTTTAATAGATCTCCTTTGTACCTATTCTATGATTACCCGATGAAGGAGCGACGCTCTGAAAGCTAGTGTGCTTCCAATTAAACCTGTTGGACTATAACCTGGTGTTGTGTGATTTTTAACTACGAATTTGACATTCTCCTAAAATGTGGTGTCAGGTAAAAGGCAAAATATTCCATCTGAGACCGAAATAATTTCTTTCATTTTATTCTGCAGCTCCATTTAGATTTATATCCTTTTTAATACCTAGTAACTTTTGTTACACCTTTCAAAGATTTGTGCTTCCATGTCTCTTTTTTTCTACACAAATTATATGAATTACGTATCATGCCAAGGAGCCATCACTGCTGTCAGCCAAATTGGCCATTTCTTAGAAACCCCTGTCGCGTATTTTAAATCTCTTTGTATAACTGTAAGAATCTTCTTAGACCAATCTCCATTTTGAAATGGTGAGAGTTCAGGTCAAACTATTGCTCCAGTTCATCGTCTGTACTTTTGCTAGGTTTTATTTAGGTTTATAAACCTAAATTCTATTTGAAGCTATTGGATGTCTGTTGATTGTTTATAAATTATCCATCATTACGCAAGCTACTCTAGTCTCCTCCACCAACTGTCTGTGTTCCTAAGGACAAGGAGCTGGAGGGGACTATTGGACCCCTTGAGCCTGCTCCACAATTCAATTTAAAATCATGGTTGATCTGATTTGTAAATCAAATCCACATTCGACGTTTCGGGCATAAGCCCATCACCAGAAATGTTGAGGGGGGAAGGAGGCTGAGAGATAAATAAGGGGATGGAGATGGGGTGGCTGGAAAGTGATAGGTAGATGCAGGTGGGGGCTGATGGTAATAGGTCATTCGGGAGGGTGGAGCGGATCGGTGGGAAGGAAGGTGGACAGGTAGGACAGATCAAGAGGGCAGTGCCAAGTTGAAGGATTGGATCTGGGTTGATGTGGGGTGAGGGGAGATGAGGAAACTACCGAAGTCAATGTTGGAAAGTCTGAAGGCAGAAGATGAGGCGTTCTTCCTCCTGGTGTCAATTGGCTTAGAATTGGCGGTGGAGGCAGCCAACGTCCTTGTTGGAGTGGGAGGGGGAGCTGAAGTGGTAGGGCACAGGACACAGGCACAGGTTGTTTAGTGTGTCTGTCCCAGAGATATTCTCTGAAACATGTGAGTTGGCGTCCTGTCTCCCCAATGTCAAGGAGACCACATCGAGAACACCAGACACAGTAGATGAGGTATTTGGACGTGAAGGAAAATCTCTACTGGATGTGGATGGATCCTTTGGGCCTTGGACAGAGGTGAAAGGGTAGATGTGGGCACAGGTTTTATACCTCTTGTGGCAGCAAGGGTAGGTGCTAGGAGTGGAGGGTGGTTTGGTGGGGAGTATGGATCTAACGAGGAAGTCACGGAGAGATTTCTCCATTGTACAAATTAGTCCAGTTGAGGTCTCATCAGTGCTCAGTGTAACTGGAGCATAACATTTCTACTTCTGCATCTAATTCCCATTGTGATAAATGATAACAATCTATTAGCTTTCTTAATTACTTGCTGTACCTGCATTTTAAATATTTTGTAATCCATGCACTAGGACTCCCACATCTCTCTGCATCTCAGAGCTCTGCAATCTTCTATCCTTTAGTATGCATTTTTATTCTTAGTATTGAAATTGACACTTTCACATTTTTTACACATTATAGTCAGTCTGTCACATTTTTGCATACCAACTTAACCTATCTTTATCTTTTGACAACAGAAATTGCTGAGAAGACAGACCCTGAGTGATCTCTGCTGATTTGCGATTTTTCTGAATTCCCCTCTTTTGTTTCTTGATTTATCTCTGCTTCTGGAACATTACTTCCATCCACTGTAGTGAAGAGAGATGCTAAACGGCTGTTCAATTAATGTGCTATGTTCTTCATTTCCATTAATGATTCACCAAACCCATTTCTATACGACTAATGCTCACTTTATTAACTCTGTTCTTTAGATAATTATATAAACTGGCTATCTGTTTTTATACTTCTGGCTTGTTCTCTCAAAATCAAATTTGTCCCTCCTTATTAATTTTTTTGTCATATTTTGCAGGTTATTTTTGCTACTATCTAATGTTGCCTTTGCACAGTTAAATGCTTTTTCTTTAAGTTTGATTATTATCTGTAACATTTCTAGTTAATCACAAATGGTGTGTTACCATTTGAAATGTTTCTTATTAATTGGAATATATCTACTTTCCACATTCTGAAATTTCCCCTGAAATATAACTGCATTTCTACTACTGATTGAAGGCACTGTCTTAGACTATAGATTTTTTTTTGCATGTGGTAAGACTCAAATGTGCATGTGTGTAAATTCTGTCATTACCCCGATGCATAGGTGCATTCAAATTGGGGGAAGGCCAACTATAGCAAAATTTGACAGGAGCTGGGGAATGTAGATTGGGAGCAGCTGTTTGGAGGCAAATCCACATTGAAATGTGGGGGTGTTAAAGGGAGGTTGATTAGAGTGCAGGAGAGACATGACCTTGTGAAGAAGAAGGATAGAAATGGCAAGATTAGGGAGTCACATGGTGAACAGATGAAATTGAGATTAGCTAAGCGAAAAATGGATGCGTACGTAAGGTCTAGGCAACTGAAAACAGATGAAGCTTTGGAAGAATATTGGGAAAGCAGGACCAAACTGAAGTGAGAAATTAAGAGGGCTAGAAGGGGTCATGAAATATCTTAAGCAAATAGGGTTAAGGAAAATCCCAAAGCCTTTTATTCGTATATAAGGAGCAAGAGGGTAATGAGGAAAGGGTTATCCCACTCAAGGACAAAGGAGGAAAGATATGCGTGGAGTCAGAGAAAATGGATGAGATTCTTAATGAGTACTTTCGGTCGATATTGACCAAAGAGAGGAACATGACAAATGTTGAAGTTAGGTCAAGTCAGTATAAGGAGGAAGGAAGTGTTGTGAATTCTAAAAGGCATTAAGATGGACAAGTTCCCAGGTCTGGATAGGATCTATCCCAGGTTACTGAGGGAAGCGAGAGAGGAAAGAGCTGGGGCCTTAACAGATACCTTTGCAGCATCCTTGAACATGGGTGAGGTCCCGGAGGATTGGAGAATTGCTAATGTTGTTCCCTTGTTAAAGAAGGGTAGCAGGAATAATCCAGGTAATTATAGACCGATGAATCCAATGTCAGTGGTAGGGAAGTTGCTGGAGAAGATACTGAGCGATTGATTGATTGATGAGTAAAGGGCTGTAGATGTCATATGCATGGACTTTAGTAAGGCATTTGATAAGTTCCTGAAGAAGGGCTAATGCCCGAAACGTCGATTCTCCTGTTCCCTAGATGCTGCCTGACCTGCTGCGCTTTTCCAGCAACACATTTCCATCTCTGATCTCCAGCATCTGCAGACCTCACTTTCTCCTCATTTGATAAGTTCCCCATGGTAGGCTGATGGAGAAAGTGAAGTTGCATGGGGTCCAGGATATACTAGCCAGATGGATAGAGAACTGGCTGGGCAGCAGGACATAGTAATAGTGGAAGGGAGTTTCTCAAAATAGAGAATTGTGCCCAGAGGTGTTCCACGGGGATCTAGTGCTGGGATCACTACTGTTTATGATATACATAAATGATGTGGAGAAATGATTTGGAGGTGCCGGTGTTGGACCAACCTAGCTCCCTGAAAGCCTGTCTAACATCCTCAGCACTCCTCCTACCTATGTCGTTGGTGCCAATGTGGACCACGACTTGTGTTCCACGGGGATCTAATGCTGGGATCACTACTGTTTGTGGTATACATAAATGATGTGGAGAAATGATTTGGAGGTGCCGGTGTTGGACTGGGGTGTACAAAGTTAAAACTCACACAACACCAGGTTATAGCCCAACAGGTTTATTTGGAAGCACTAGCTTTTTGAGCGCTGCTCCTTCAACAGGTGGCTGTGGAGTATAAGATCGTAAGACACAGAATTTATAGCAAAAGTTTAGTGTGATGCAACTGAAAGGACATATCGAAAAATACCTGTATTCTTTAAGATTAGATTAGATTACAGTGTAGAAACAGGCCCTTCGGCCCAACAAGTCCACACCGACCCGCCGAAGCGAAACCCACCCATACCCCTACATTTACCCTTTACGTAACACTACGGGCAATTTAGTATGGCCAATTCACCTGACCCTGCACATCTTTGTGATGTGGGAGGAAACCGGAGCACCCGGAGGAAACCCACGCAGACACGGGGAGAACGTGCAAACTCCACACAGTCAGTCGCCTGAGGCGGGAATTGAACCCGGGTCTCTGGCGCTGTGAGGCAGCAGTGCTAACCACTGTGCCACCGTGCCGCCCACAAACAGATGAAATTGAGATTAGCTAAGCGAAAAATGGATGCGTACGTCTCTCATCTTTTAGAATGACCCTGTTGGTTTCAGTTCTTTCATATGTAAATCCCAGAACCTTTTTTTAAAAGTTACATTCTCAAGTGAACTTTAACAATAGGTGCATGTCAGCTCAGAATGTGCAATGAATGTGTGAGGTTAAAGTCTGTCTGCCTGTGTCCCAATGTTCAAACTG
This sequence comes from Chiloscyllium plagiosum, assembly GCF_004010195.1. Classification (NCBI taxonomy): domain Eukaryota; kingdom Metazoa; phylum Chordata; class Chondrichthyes; order Orectolobiformes; family Hemiscylliidae; genus Chiloscyllium; species Chiloscyllium plagiosum. The sequence continues at coordinate 69,371,182 of NC_057718.1, forward strand.
ATTCTATTTTTAAAAAAGGGATTGACAGAATCTTACATAGATTCATGCAGTTTTTGAGCAAAATAAAATGTAATTCTGGAACTACAAATTCACCCCACAAACTTTGGAAAGATGTTGTGAAACTTAAAAGGGTTCAGAAAAGATTTACAAGGATGTTGCCAGGGTTGGAGGATTTGAGCTATGGGGAGAGGCTGAACTGACTGGGACTGTTTTCCCTGGAGCGTCGGAGGCTGAGGTGTGACCTTATAGAGGTTTACAAAATTATGAGGGGTGGGGATAGGATAAATAGGCAAAGTCTTTTCCCTGGGGTCGGATAGTCCAGAACTAGAGGGCATAGGTTTAGGGTGAGTTGGGAAAGATATAAAAGAGGCAATTTAGCATGGCCAATACACCTGACCTGCACATCTTTGGACTGTGGGAGGAAACCGGAGCACCCGGAGGAAACCCACGCAGACGCGGGGAGAACGTGCAACCTCCACACAGTCAGTCGCCTGAGGCGGGAATTGAACCCAGGTCTCTGGCGCTGTGAGGCAGCAGTGCTAACCACTGTGCCACCGTGCCGCCACATCTCTATGACTTGTGCGTGTATGCAAGTGGGTGGGTGTGTGTGTCTGTGACAGTGTGTTTGTGTGTGAGTGTAAAGGAGTATAAGTCTGTGAGATGGTGCATGTGTGGGTATGACTGTGGGTGGGGGATATGTATGTGTGTGTGTGTATATGAGAGAGGGTCTGCGTGAGTGTATGGGTCTGTAGGAGTGTCTGTGTGTGCGAGAGAGAGTGTGTAGTGCAGTGGGGTCACCTGTAGTGAGATATGAACCCAATGTCCCGGTTGAGGCCATTCTTATGGGTACTGAACTTGACCGAGCAGAGGCTAGTAGCCACATGTTGTTGCCTGTCCCAAACTCCGCCTTGGAGGATGGTCACACGAAGATTTGAGGCCAAATGTCCCTGACTGGGAGGGAACACGCCTGCCTGGAGATTGTTGTGCAGTGTCCATTCATCCGTTGTCGTAGCCTCTGCTCGGTCTCACCAACATACCATGCCTCGGCTTCCTTGCCTGCAGTGTATGAGATGGACGACATTGGCCGAGGCATATGAGTACCTGCTGCGTATGTGGTGGGTGGTGTCACCACGGGTAATGGTGGTATCCGTGTCCACACTCTGACACGTCTTGCAGTGACTGCTGTGACAGGGTTGTATGGTGTTGTTCTGAAAGCCAGGCACTTTGCTGTGAACAATGGTCTGTTTGACGTTTGGTGTTGTCTAGAGGTGAGAAGTGGAGGCGTGGAGAAGGGCTTGGCGAGGTGCTTATCCTCATCAATAATGTGTTGTAGGCTGCGAAGAACATGGCGTAGTTTCTCTGCTTCTGGGAAGTACTGGATAACGAAGAGTACCTTGCAGGCAAGGATGCCCTGAGGCATGGTACATTGGCAAGACCTAGCAGAGGCTATGGCAACGGATGAATGGACACTGCGCAACAATCACCAGGCAGGGGAACACTATAGTGGTCCGGGACATTCGGCCTCAGACCTTTGGGTGCCTATCCTCCAAAGTGGACTTTGGGACAGGCAACAACTCTAGGTGGCTGAGCAGACACTGATAGCCAAGTTTGGTACCCATGGGGATGGCCTCAATCAGGACCTTGGATTCATGTCATATGCAGGTGACCCGATTGCACTATACACACAAGCACATGCACACACACTCCTACAGATCCATACACTCACGCAGACGCTTTCTCATACACAAACTCTCTTGCATATGCGCACATGTATACACTCACACCCGCACATGCACCCTCTCAGACTTCTACCCCTTTACACTCACACACAAACACATACGCACACTCTCTCACAGACACTCACTCTCACCCACCCAACCCCCGCCTCTCACACACACACCCACATGCATACACAAGTTTGTGGGGTGAATTTGTAGTTGCAGAATTACATTTTATTTTGCTCAAAAACTGCATGAATCCATGTAGGATCCTGTAAATCCCTTTTTTAGAAATAGAATCAGTCTGAACACTGGGGCACAGACAGACGGACTTTAACCTCACACCTTCATTGCATAATCTGAGCTGACATGGGACCTATTGTTAAAGTTCACTTGAGAATGTAACTTTTAAAAAAAAGTTCTGGGATTTACATATGAAAGAACTGAAACCAACAGGGTCATTCTAAAAGATGAGAGACTTAAAGAACTCAGGTCTTTTTCAATACATCCTTTCAGTTGCATCACACTAAACTTTTGCTATAAATTTTGTGTCTTAAGATATTAAACTTTACAAAATCTAATGCTTCCAAATAACCCTGTTGGGCTATAACCTGGGATGTGGAGAAAGGTATAGGTGTTCTGATTAGCAAGTTTGCAGCTGAAGCTAAGATTGGTGGAGCAGTAGATAGTGAAGGGGACTGTCAGAAAATGCAACAAAAAATATATAGATTGAAGAGTTGAGTGGAGAAATAGCAGATGGAGTTTAATCCGGGCAAATGTGAGGTGATGTATTTTGGAAGATTCAATTCAAGAGCGAACTACATGATAAATGGAAAAGCCCTGTGGAAAACTGATGTACTGAGAGACTGGATGTTCAGATCCATTGTATCCTGAAGGGGACAACACAGGTCAATAGAGTTGTCAAGAAGGCACACGGCATGCTTTCCTTTATTGGATGAGGTATTGAGTACAACAGTAGGCAGGTCATGTTGCAATTGTATAGAACTTTGGTTCAGCCACATTTAGAATGTTCTGGTCGTCTCATTACCAAAAGGATGTGGCTACTTTGAGGAGGGTGCAGAGGAGGTTCACCAGGGATGTTGCCTGGTATGGATGGTCCTAGATACGAAGACAGCTTGAGTAGATTATGATTATTTTCATTAGAAATACAGAGGTGGTGGTGGGGGGGGGGGGGGGGGGGGAGGCAGCCAGAGATCTATAAAATCATGAGAGGTATAGATAGGGTGGATAGTAAGAAGCGTTTTCCCCCAGAGTGGGGTTCTCAATTACTAGGGACCATGAGTTCAAGGTGAGAGGGGAAAAGTTTAAGGAAGATATGCATGGAAGGTTCTTTACGCAGAAGGTGGTGGGTGCCTGGATCAAATTGCCAGCGGAGGGGGGCATGATAGCATCATAGAACATAGAAACGTACAGCATAGAACATAGAAACGTACAGCACAGAACAGGCCCTCAGGCCCATGATGTTGTGCTGAGACTTAATCCTAATGTAAACTATAGTAGCTTAACCTACACACCCCTCAACTCACTGCTATCCATGTGCATGTCCAGCAGTCACTTAAATGTCCCCAATGACCTCGCTTCCACCACCTCAGCTGGCAAAGCATTCCATGCATTCACAACTCTCTGCGTAAAGAACCTACCTTTGATGTCTCCTTTATACCTTCCTCCTAATGTCTTCAAATTATGACCCCTCGTGCCAGTCAATCCTGCCCTGGGGAAAGGTCTCTGGCTATTGACTCTATCTATTCCTCTCATTACTTTGTACACCTCGATCAGGTCTCCTGTCTTCCTCCTTCTCTCCAGAGAGAAAAGTCCGAGCTTATTCAACCTTTCTTCATAAGGCAAGCCCTCTAGTCCAGGTACCATCCTGGTAAACCTTCTTTGCACCTTCTCCAAAGCCTCTGTGTCTTTCCTATAGTAGGGCAACCAGAACTGGACACAATATTCCAAGTGTGGTCTCACCAGGGACTTGTAGAGCTGCAGCAAAAACTCGCGGGTCTTAAACTCGATCCCCCTGTTAATGAAAGCCAAAACACCATATGCTTTCTGAACAACCCTATAAACTTGGGTGGCAACTTTGAGGGATCTATGCACTTACACACCCAGATCCCTCTGTTCCTCCACACTGCCAAGAATCCTGTCTTTAATCCTATATTCAGCATTCGAGTTTGACCTTCCAAAATGTATCACTTTGCATTTATCCAGGATGAACTCCATCTGCCATTTCTCAGCCCTGCTCTGCGTCTTGTCTTTGTCGTGCTGCAGCCTGCAGTAGCCCTCTATATTATCGACGACACCTCCAACCTTTGTATTATCTGCAAATTTACTAACCCACCCCTCAACCTCCTCATCCAAGTCATTTATAAAAACTACAAAGAGCAGAGGCCCAAGAACAGAGCCCTGTGGGACCCCACTCAACACTGACCTCCAGCAGAATACTTTCCATCTACAACCACTCTCTGCCTTCTGTCAGCCAGCCAATTCTGAATCCAGATAGCCACATCTCCCTGTATCCTATACTTCCTGACTTTATGAATGAGCCTACCATGGGGAACCCTATCAAATACCTTGCTGAAATCCATATACACCACATCCACTGCTTTACCGTCGTAGACCTGTCTTGACACCTCCTCAAAGAACTCAATAAGATTTGTGAGGCATGACCTGCCCCTCACAAAGCTACGCTGACTGCCTTTAATCACACTATGCTTTGTCAAACAGTCATAAATCCTATTCCTCAGAATTCATTCCACAGCTTTGCTGACCACAGACGTAAGACTGACTGGTCTGTAATTGCCAGGGATTTCCCTATTACCCTTCTTGAAAAGTAGAACATCATTCGCCTCCTTCCAATCCTCCGGTACGACTCCTGTGGAGAGTGAGGAGGCAAAGATCCTCGCCAGCGGCTTAGCAACCTCCTTTCTCGCTTCCTGGAGCAGCCTAGGATAAATCTGGTCTGGCCCTGGGGACTTATCAATCTTAATGTTTTCCAAAATTTCTAGCACATCATCTTCATCAATCTTGATCTGGTTAAGACTGTATCCCAGCTCCTCTAAGTTTTCATTTATAACAAGTTCCCTTTCCTTGGTGAAAACCGAAACAAAAAACTCATTTAGGGCTTTCCCTATCTGCTCAGACTCCATGCACAAGTTCCCTCCACTATCCCTGATTAGCCCTACCTTCTCCCTGATCATTCTCTTATTCCTCACATATGAGTAAAATACCTTTGAGTTCTCCCTAATCCTTCTTGCCAAGTCTTTTTCGTGTCCCCTCCTGGCTCCCCTCAGTCCATTTCTGAGCTCCTTTCTAGCAAGCCTGTAATCCTCTAAAGCTGTGCTAGATCCTTGCTTTCTCCTCCTGACGTAAGCTGCCTTCTTCCTTTTGACGAGAAGCTCCTCTGTTCTCGTCATCCAAGGTTCCTTAATCTTACCCCTTCTTACCTGTCTCAGAGGAACAAATTTGTGCATCACTCGCAACAACTGTTCCTTAAATAGTCTCCACATGTCTGCTGTGCCCTTTCTGTGGAACAATTGCTCCCAGTCTGTACTTCCCAACTCCTGTCTGATAGCCTCATAACTTCCTTTTCCCCAATTAAATATCTTCCCTCGGTAACTGCACCTTTCACTCTCCAAGGCTATGCTAAATGTGAGGCAGTTGTGATCACTTTCACCAAAGTGCTCTCCCACCATGAGATCTGACACCTGTTGCCGAGCACCAAATCCAAAATGGCCTCTCCCCTTGTCAGTCTGTCTACATTCTGAGTAAGGAAACCCTCTTCGACACACCTGACAAAAACAGCTCCATCCAAACCATCTGCACTTACGAGGTTCCAGTCGATATTGGGAAAGTTGAAATCATCCATAACCAAACCCTGCTACTTTTGCATTTTTCCCAGAATCTGCCCGCCTATGAGATGTTCAATCTCTCTACTGCTATTAGGTGGTCTGTAGAAAACCCCCAATGCAGTGGCTGTTTCTTTGCCGTTCCTAACTTCCACCCATACAGACTCAGTAGACAAACCTTCCTCAACCACCTTGGTTTCTGTAGCTGTGATGTACTCACTGATTAGCAATGCTACACCCCCTCCTCTTTTTCCACCCTCCTGTTCTTTTTAAACATTCTAAACCCTGGAACATCAAGCAACCATCAATGCCCCTGTGAAAACCACGTCTTCGTTATGGCCACAACATCATAGCCCCAAGTACTGAACCATGCTCTGAGTTTGTCACTCTTATTCTGGACACTCCTTGCATTAAAGCAGACACACTTTAACCGATCCCTTTGTTTCATTGTGTGAGAAACCTTCCTGATAGATTCAATATATTCTGTCACTGTTCTGTCTGCAACTGACCCCCTCTCAGACATGTGGCTCCGATTCTCACCCCCCTGCCAAACTAGTTTAAACCCTTTAAGATATATCTCGGCAGATGCATGAATAGGCAGGGAGCAGAGTGATACAGATCCTTAGAAAATAGGCGACAGGTTTAGATAGAGGATCTGGATCGGTGCAGGTTAGGAGGGCCGAAGGGCCTGTTCCTGTGCTGTAATTTTCTTTGTTCTTTGTATTGCATACTTTTCAACACCATGCATGTGTGATTTGCCATTGGCATTGCACATGGGCAGAATGGAACAAGTGGAAATTCTATTAAAAGACAGACTGCAACACATGTTCAGAACTTTAAAACCCACTTTTTTGTGCATGTTTAATAATCTTTTTTCTTTTCAATGTGGAGAAAGAAGTGCAGGCAAATAAGATAAGAGTTAATGGGATTGAAAGTTCATAAATCCCCGAGATGATGATTGACATTCCTTTTTTTTGTAAAGCGATGTCTATAGAGATAATGGATATGTTGGTGATCTTCATTCAAATTTGATTGATTTTGGACACTGCCTGCAAATACAACCATGAGGTTGGATGGAGAAAATGGGGAACTATAGACTTGTTAGCCTGATATGTGTAATAGGCAAAACACTAGAACCTACTAAAGAATGTGATAACTGGACATACCATCTGATTGGGCAAAGCAGCACAGATTTCTGTTCTGATGGAGAAATCATGTTTGACAAACATTTTAGAGCTTTTTGAGGATGTTACTAGCAGATTAGGTAAGGAGGAACCAGTGGATATGGTGATTTAGATTTTCAGAAAGGTTTCAGTAAGGTCCCACAAAGGTGGTTAGTAAACAAAATGAGAGCACATTGTCAGCAAATAACTGACATTGATTGAGGGTTGGTTAATAGACAAAAAAGCGAGTAGGGATAAATTGTCCATTCTCAAGCTGGCAAGCTCTGACTCATACTGTGCTGCAAGGATTCATGCTCAGACCCCAGCTGTTCATGATCTGTGTCCATGATTTCCATGTCTGGGCCAAACATAACATTTCAAAGTTTGCAGATGACACAAACCTAGATGGGAATGTGTGTTGTAAGGATCATGCACAAAGTTTTATGAGTTTTGGATAGGTTGAGTGAGTGGATAAGGACATGGCAAATGGACTAGCATGTGGATAAATGTGAGGTCATCCACTTTGCTTGGAGAATGGCTTATTACTCAAGTAGTGAGAAATTGGAAGTATGCCCATAAGGACCCAGATGTCTTAAAACATCATTGAAAAATAATATGCAGATGCAGCCAGCAATTAGAAAGGAAATGATACACTGGACCTTATTGCAAGGGGGGTTGAGTACAGGAACAAAGACATCTTGTTGATGCATTTTCAAATTGCCTGTAAGGATCAGTGATTTGTTTTGAACTATTACAAAATATTAATGATATGAATAAAGCAAAAAGCACTGAGCCTAACATTGCTAACAATATAAAGGTCAGAGGCATTTGTAAACTGAGTAGCTGACACAAAAAGGTGACCAAGTGCTATATTGTCCTGTTAGGCACTCACTCACTAACGATTATATTGGTTCACCAAGGCAACACTGTGTCGCTGGTCATCTGTTCTGTGTGTTCTTGTGTAGCTGATGAGCCCAATCCTAGAGCTACATCTCCAAACGCACATTTGGCAGGTGCTTCTGGGAAATGGAATTGGTCCTTGGCTATATGTAGGACAAGTGAATGAACAACTTGGCAGTAAATATAATGTGTGGGTGTTTAAGGTTATTTGTTCTAACAGTAAGAACAGAAACAGAGAGGTTTTTAAAAAGACAAGACACTTTGTAAATGCTGATGTTCATATATTCAAAGCTGAGATAGACAGATGCTTGATTTCCACCATCAATTTGATCACAAAGTTAGCATGCATATACAGCAAGCAAGTAGGAAATCAAATTTCATGATGGCCATTGTTGCAAAGGCAGTGGATTATAAGATATTGCTACTCAAGAGACTACACCTGGAGTGTACAAAGTTAAAAATCACACAACATCAGATTATAGTCCAACGGGTTTAATCGGAAGCACACTAGCTTTCGGAGCGCCGCTCCTTCGTCAGGTGATTGTGGAGGACACAATTCTAAGGCACAGAATTTATAACACACACACTAAACACACACACAGGCACTCCTATACATACGGACACACATATGCACAGATACGCACACAGACACTCACACTAACCCTTACAGACACACACACACCCACATTCACACAGGCATCCTCTCAGAGACTTAGACCACTCTACACTCATGCACACAAATATACACTCTCTCTCACAGACACTCACAACCCCCCAACCCAAACACACACACACACACATGCACCCCCTCACAGACACTTAAGACACTACACTCATTACACACACATATACACTCTCTCTCACACTCAACTCCCAACCCAGATAGACACACACACACAGACAGACAAAGACCCACATGCACACACATTTTGTGGGGTGAATTTGTACTTGCAGAGTTATATTGTACTTTGCTCAAAAACTGCATGAATTCAGGTAAACCTCTGAGCTCAAAAACTGCATGAATTCATGTAAAACTCTGTTATCTCACTTTTTAGATTAGAATCAATCTAAACATCATGGCATAAACAGAGAACGCAGAGGGCTAACACCTTCAACATATTGTCTAGCTAACACCCATTGTTACAGCTAACCTGAGAATGCAACTTTTTAAAAAAAGGTTTGGTGATTTACACATGAAAGAAGTGAAACTATCATGGTATTTGAACAGATGAAAGACTCAACAGACAATCAAGGTATTTGTCGATGTATAATTTCAGTTACATCACACTGTAAATTTTTGCTATAAATTCTGTGCTTTAGTCCTCCACAATCATCTGATGAAGGAGCGTCGCTCCGAAAGCTAATGTGCTTCCAATTAAACCTGTTGGACTGTAACCTGGTGTTGTGTGATTTTTAACTTTGTACACCCCAGTCCAACACTGGCATCTCCAAATCACACCTGGAGTGCAATGTTGACCTCCTTGCTTAAGGAAGGATATATTAGCTTTAGTGGTGGTACAGCAAAGGTCCACTACATTTGTCCCTGGGACAAGACGTTTGTTCTATGATGAAATGTAGAGTAAACTGGATCTTTTCTGTCTGGAGTTGAATAAGAAATGGTTTCACTGCAATAAACATGTACTGAAGGGACTTGACAGGATAGACACTGATGAGTTTCTCCTGGTTCAGAAGCTAGAATAATACAGGCACAGTATAGTCTGGATATGGTGTTAACTACTAAAACTAAGATGAGCAGAAATTGCTTCATTTCAAATATTGTTAGTTCTCCAGGCAGTTGCAGATGCTCCATCATTGCATATATTTAAGGCTGAGATAGACAGATGCCTGATTTCCACCATCAGTAAGAGATATTGGAAATGGATGGAAAAGTGGAGTTGAGACAGAAGATCACTCATGACTGTATGGAATGGTGGAGTAACCTGAAGGCCACTCTTGCTCTTAGTTTTTTTTTGAACAAAAAAAAAGTATCTCTAATTAAGGAAATACAGCCCTAAAGATCTTTCCAAGGCAACTTTTAAAAAAAAAAGCTTTGTCCACATTTCACCCCCCCCCCCAAACTATATTTCAGATGTAAATACTTCATCACAAATGTAGGTTGGCCTAGGGGTAACACTGAGGATTTATTATTGATTTGGTAGCATTATCACCTATGCAATAAGCTTCACAATAACAGTTAAGTGGACAGGATTGATCTAAAATGTCTTTCTTCCACTTACTAACGTTACTAATGTCATATTCTCATGTCCAAATAAATTGAATTGTAGCCTAAGAGAAAACAAATGAAACCTTTATTAAAGACAAGTTTTTTGCAAGAATGAACAAGATGCAAAAATACAAATTGAGTCTGAACATTAATTCAGCTTGAGGCTGACATTAATGCTTCCAAAGTCTGCCTGTGCTTGTCCCAACTAGGACAACAGCAAGGTCAATTCATTAAAACATTTCAGTGGTGTTCACCGAATGAGATTCTGGAAGTGGCATGAGGCAGGGTTGCAAAATGCAAATGCAATTTTGCAAAAAAGCAGTGAAGCTTATTGATGCCGATATATTGTTTTTCTCTCTACACTGGCTCCAATTTGTTGTGGAAGCCTGAAAACAATCACAGTGGTGTTATGATGGAAGAGGCTGCTTGAACGGAAGAATTCTTCTCCCTCAATAAGCCTTATAGATTAGATTCACTCCAGCATGGAAACAGGTCCTTTTGGCCCAACAAGTCCACACTGACCCTCCGAAGAGTAACCCATCTAGACCCATTCCCCTACATTTCCCTCTGACTAATGCACCTAACATTGGGCAATTTAGCATAGCCAATTTACCAGAACTGCACATCTTTTGGAATGTGGGAGAAAACCGGAGCATCTTGAGGAAACCCATCCAGACACAGGGAGAATGTGCAAACTCCACATGGATAATAAGCTGGAATCAAACCCTGGCCCCTGATACTGTGAGGCAGCAGTGCTAACCACTAAGCCACCATGTTGCCTCGGTGTAATTTGTGTAATAGGTACTCAGGAACTCCAATCGCCACATGAAGGAGCTCCCTTATTTTAAGGCCTTAATGAGCACTTGTGAGCACTTCATACACAAATTCCGAATGTTCTAAGTATTAGCCCATCAGAATGGCAAGTAAAGAGTGCATTGGGAATATTAGCCCTCAGATTTTCACACTCAATTAGATGAGAAACTGATACCCAAACCACATGATTGACAACAGCTGCAGCCAACTTATTATTCACTCCCTGGAGTCAAATTTACAAGATGCAAACAAATAAACTGTTGTACAAATGCTACTGATAACTTGGCACTATTTGATTTTAAAAATGTCACTCTACAACCAAACTAACTTGATTGAAGGTTTCTATTGGTGTTGCAGTTTGTAAATGCACAATGCACTAAACTGCTTGGTATGACTTGTTTAAAAGAACTATGCAAATGAATTGGCACATTTGTATTAATAATGGAAAGCAATAAATAGATTCACTAATGGAATGATAAAGCTAAACAGTCTGACAATTTCTAAACACCTCAAAGTCTTCGATTCATCATTTAGCAGCATGTACTTCATGCATGTTACCTCTTAATTTCATTCCCACAATTTTTAACTTTTCCCTTCATTTAGATATATTTTATACAAATTATATCAAACACTTCTTTCATAACTTGTCATAGTATAGTTATCTTACTTACACCCTTTGATTACTCATAATGCAATAATGCTCATCTCTGAACTTGACAAAGGAACTAACTGCTCTAACTGACTTGATCATTCTGCTTCCAAATTACTTTGTTTTTGCTATTTAATTATGTCACAATATAAACAAAATAATACACCATTATTTATTCAGCAAAAGTGTATTATTGACATGCACTATTAAGAATGTAAAGATCAAGCAGAAAATTCAGGGGATTGAAATTTTCTACATTTTTTATTCATCATGGGATGTGGGTTTTGCTGGCTGAGCCCATACTTATTGCCCATTCCCAGCTACCCTCAAGAAAGTATCCTTCTTGAACTGCTGCAGCCCATTTGGTTTTAGAAGGTTGACAGTGTTCTTAATCAGTTGCAGCGTTTTGACCCAGTAACGCTGCTGAAAAGACAATATATTTCCAGGTCAAGACAGTGAGTGGTCTGGAGGGGAACTTAAGATGGCGGTGTTCTCCTCTATCTACCATCCTTGTCCTTCTTTAATGGTGGTAGTTAATATTTTAACTTGCATGTTAGAATGTTTTGACAGATACATTTATGACCATGTATGCCAGTTTATCAGAAGAACAACCTATAGCGTACAAACTGTCAAAGAGGCAACATTTATCACTTATGAGTTTGTCCCTGAAGCCTGTCAATTTAAATTTAGAACTACAAGAAAACTAATCAGACATTTGCAGAATTTGCAAGGGAGAAAGAATTGCTGTGGGTTCAGAGATTAGATCACTCAAGGTAGAGAAAAATATTGGGAATTTAAGGGAAATTATCATGGAAGTATTCATAAATACCATCTCTGAAAACCTAAAAACTTATTTAGATAAGTATCAAAGATTAACAATCAGAGAAGTAGCAGTTCTGACAGATTTCTATGACATCTTGCTGACAATTACAGGTGGATGGAAATCCACTAGTTAATTGGAGGAATAGAAAATATGCATGTGGAAAAGGTACCAGTTTCAGAAAGCAGCCAGAAGGATGCCAAAGTTCCTTGATTAAAAATCACACATCAGGTTAAAATCCAACAGGTTTATTTGGAAGCACTAGCTTTTGGAGTGCTGCTCCTTCATCAGGTGGCTGTGGAGTATCAGATCGTAAGACACAATTTCATAGCTAAAGTTTACAGTGTGATGTAGCTGAAACTACATATTGAAAAAGACCTGGATTGTTTAAGTCTCATCTTTTAGAATAACCATGTCGGTTTCAGTTCTTTCATATGTAAATTACAGAACATTTACAAGTTACATTATCAAGTGAACTTTAACAAATGGTGTCATGTCGGCCCAGATAATACATTGAAGGTGCGAACTGCCCTGTGTGAGACTGTCTGTGCCACAATAGTCAGACTGATTCTAATCTTAAAAAATGGATTTACAAAATTCTACATGGGTTCATGAAGTTTTTGAGCAAAGTAAAATGTAATTCTGCAAGTACAAATTCACCCCACAAACTTATTTGTGTGTGTATATATAGTGCAATGGGGTCATCTGTAGTGTGACATGAACCCAAGGCCATCCCCTCAATTTGCACTTGCTGAATTACATTTTACATTGCTCAAGAACTGCATGAATCCATGTAAGATTCTGTAAATCCATTTCTTTCAGATTAGAATCAGTCTGACTATTGTGGCACAGATAGTCTCTCACAGGGTAGCTCACACCTTCAATGTATTTTCTGGGCCAACATGACACCAATTGTTAAAGTTCACTTGAGAATGTAACTTTAAAAAAGTTCTGCGATTTACATATGAAAGAACTGAAACCAACATGGTCAGTCTAAAACATGAGAGATTTAACAAACAATCCAGGTCTTTTTCAATATATAATTTCAATTATATCACACTGTAAACTTTTGCTATAAATTCTGTGTCTTACAATCTTATTCTTATTTTTCACAATCACTTGATGGAGCAGCATACCAAAAGCTAGTACTTCCAAATAAATCAGTTGGACTATAACCAGGTATTGTGTGTTTTTTTACCTTTGGACACCCCAGTCCAACACAACTCCAAATCAAAAGTTCCTTGTGCACGATTGGCCAATCAATAAAGTTATGGCTGACCTGACTGCGGCCTCAAATCTGCATTCATGCCTACACCAATAACCTTTCACCCTTTTGCTAAACAAGAATCAATTTACTTCCACTTTTCAGGGAGAGCGTTCTAAAGATTCACCAACATTTAAGAGAGAGAATTACACCTTACATCTATTTTAAACGTTCAATCCCTTATTTTCAAACATTGACCTCTAGTTCTACATTCTCCCAATAGTGAATGTAACTTCTCCATATCTACCATGTCAAGTTCCCTCAGAACATACAGAATGTTAGTCACTAGGGCTGCACTTAATCTAGGGTCAATCTTCAATCAAAGTGAAACTGAATCCCTGACTGTGTAAGGCTCTCATTGGACTCATTTGGGGGTGACAGTGGACTTGATTGGAACTATGAAACTTGTTTAATATGTGCACCAATCTCTGCATGAAAAAGTTCCTCATCAGTCCTTTTAAATCTCTACTCTTGCTTTAAACCTGTGTCTTCAGGATTTGGATTCTCCTACCCTGGGAAAAAGATCTTGGCTATTCACTTTATTCATTCCCATCAGGATTTGGTAAACTTCTATAAGGTCACCCCTCGCTCTCCAAATCTCCAGAAAATAAAGCCCCAGCCTATTCAACCTCTCCCTATAGCTCAAACACTCCAGTCCCAGCAACATTCTTGTACTGTAAGTCTTTTCTCAAGTTTAATGACATCCTTCCTACATAAAGATTACAAACCAGTTTCATTATACAGAGTTGGATTAAAGACGGACAGAAGTGGGAGTTAGCACTGTTACTTCACAGCACCAGGGACCTGAGTTTGATTCCAACCTGGGGATGGGGGGGGGGGGGGGGGTGGGGAGGGGGGGTAACTGAACATAGAACACAGAAAAGTATAGCACAGAACAGGACCTTAGGCCCACAATGTTGTGCTGAGGTTTAATCCTAATGTGAAATAATAACTTAACCTACACACCCCTCAACGCACTGCTATCCATGTGCATGTCCTGCAGTCGCTTAAATGTCCCTAATGATTCTGGTTCCACCACCACCGCTGGCAATACATTCCATGCATTCACAACTCTCTGAGTAAAGAACCTACCTCTGACGTCTCCTCTATACCTTTCGCCTAATATCTTAAAACTATGACCCCTTGTATCCATCAATCCTGCCCTTTGGAAGAGTCTCTGGCTATTGACTCTATCTATTCCTCTCATTATCTCGTCTACCTCGATCAGGTCTCCTCTCTTCCTCCTTCTTTCCAGAGAGAAAAGTCCGAGCTTTTTCTACCTTTCTTCATAAGGCAAGCCCTCCAGTCCAGGCATCATCCTGGTAAACCTTCTTTGCACGCTCTCCAAAGCCTTTGTATCTTTCCTATAATAGGGTGACCAGAACTGGACACAATATTCCAAGTGTGGTCTCACCAGGGACTTGTAGAGCTGTAGCAAAACCTCACAGCTCTTAAACTCGATTCCCCTGTTCATGAAAGCCAAAACATCATATGCTTTCTTAACAACTCTATCCACTTGAGTGGATGGAGTTTACATCCCCACACCTCTGTGGATTTCTGCCGGGAGTTCTGATTTCCTCCCACCATCAAAAGATGCACTGTTTAGGTGGATTGGCTATGCTAAATTGCCATGTAGTATCCAGGGATATGCAAGCTAAGTTGATTAGCCTTGGTAAATATAGGGTTATGAGAATAGGGTGGGGCTCTGGGTGGGATGCTCTTTGGAGGGTCTGTGCAGACTCCATGGGCCAACAGCCTCATTCTTCACTGAGGCTTCATAGGTTCCAGCTCAGCGAGCAAACCTATATCCGGAACCTATGATTCTAGAGAAGTAAATTCTTCAATGAGAAATGACCTGGCAGGTTCAAGAACATTAGCCTCACCAAGTGTGGTGGAACAATCAGTGGACGTAAAATAAATTGAAATGTTAAGGAAGAAAATATTCGGATTACTTCTGACTGTATTGTGACAACATCTCAGGTCCATACAATTAGGCTGGAAGTAAAGAAATCTGTGAAACAGGGAGATGATTTGGAAATTCAGTTATCAGATATTATTTTGAAAATGCAACTAAAAAAGATAGGAAACAAGGTTATGCTTTGCCCAGCTTCTAAACAGAAGTGCAACAAATAGATTTGGAACTTGAAGAGTTACATCAAACAACTATCTCAGAAATTGAATCAGAGACAATACCAGTTAAGTTATTGTTTGAAAGACAAGATGCTAGAAAACAGAGATGACCTTAAATACCAGCCTGTGAGAAACGTGCAGTTGTTCATCAGTCCCATCTGGGTATCATAGTTAAATTGTATAGGTGGCTTATATAATTCCAATGGCAGGTCACTCAGGCAATAAGGAAACACAGGATAAAACATTAAAGCATTTTTATTGGTCAGGAGTACATACAATGCGGTCAGATTTTGTCAGACATGCCATACATGATAACTCCAACCCTCAATTATATATGTGCCTGTAATTTCTTCAACTTTGACAATTCTTTTAATGTGCTTTCAATTTTGTTGATCATGACTGCATTTCAGTGTCAAAACGTGTGGTGCTGGAGAAGCACACTCAGGCAGCATCCGAGGAGCAGGACAGTCGACGTTTCAATTATAAGCTCTTTGTGAAGAGCTTATACTTGAAAGGTTGACTCTCCTGCTCTTCAGATGCTGCCTGACTGACTGTGCTTTTCAGCATCACACTTTTTTTTGACTCTGATCTCTAGCATCTGCAGTCCTCACTTTCTGCTTCAAGACTGCATTTCAGTTCAGGTGCTGGTCGTTTTATTGAATATGCAAACTCAGGACATACCTGGGCAATTTTCCACATTGTCGAGTAGATGCCAGTATTGTAACTGTACTGGAAGAGCTTGGTTATGGGAGTGGCAAGTTCTGGAGCACATATCTTCAATATTATTGCCGGATTGTTATCAGGACCCATTGCCTTTGCAGTATCCAGCTGTTTCTTGATATCACGTGGAGTGAATCAAATTGGTTGTAGACTGATATCTGTGATGTTGAAGATCACTGGAGGAGCCAGAGATGGATCAGCCACTCGGCACTTCTGCCTGAAGATTGTTGTGAATACCTCAGCCTTATCTTTTGCACTGATGTTCTGGGTTCGTCCATCATTGAGGATGGGGATATTTGTGGAGTGTCCTCCTCCAGTGAGTTGTTTAATGTCCACCACCATTCATGACTGGATGTGAAATTGAACTAACTTTTTCCACAAGCACCTGACAGTGACTTAAATTGTAAATGTTGAAATACACTGCTTCACTAAATCTTGTGAAAACATCCATTGTCATTAAAAGATATTGATTCCCATTCCTGGTTTTAGGTAGCACCTAACATAATGATTAAATCCTGCTAAATGGCTCTTTAGAAAGCTCCTGCTACTGACAATTTTTCTGTCTTCATAAAAATCAGAAAATATCAAAGGATTTAATAAGTCAGTTGTTTACCAATTTCCAATTGCTGTATTGCTTGCATTTGTCACAAAAGGGCCAAACTGTTTCTCAACCAATGTCTTTTTCATCATAACCTTTAATATTGCCATTAAAAACCCTCTCAAATACTCCCTTCATAATTGTTTGCTGCGCGTTGTTTTGTTCCCAGCTTCTTCTTAACATCTCTGATATAATCACTTTCTTCAGTTTAATGCTCTCACTTCTCTCGGTTCAACTGCACATGTCAAGTTCCTTTCCTTTAGGGTTGAATGCTTTCCATTAAGTACGCTTTTTAACATTACCCACTCTTTATTTCTATCTTTTATCACTTAGTATTTCAGTGCTCACTTGTGTCATACCTACATCCAAATTGATCACTCAAACATCACTCTACCCTTTGTCCTCCTGTATGTCCACCTTCTCTTTGACATACCAGCATTGTTCAGCTTTATCACTCTGTGATAGACAGTGTCACATTCTCCTCAATCTCTGGGTGAAGATGTTTCTCTTGAATTCTTCATTGGATTTATTGTGACTGTCTCATCTTTAGGACTCTGCCACATGCGGGGCTATGTTCTCTACATCAATCTGAATCACTCCCATCAAGTCATAAGCCCCAGCCTGTTAAATCTTTCAAATTTGTTATTAAATTGAGCATAGCGCACACAGGCAGGTTTGCCTCCCAAAAAGAAAACACCATCCGTCAGTGAGTTGATGTCTTTTGGGATGCCATTGCTACTGTAAATACAAATAGCAGTCAGAACATACAGTATTGTTTTATAACTTCTATAACTTTTATAATCAGGCGGCACTGTGTCCATTGGTTAGCACTGCTGCCTCACAGCGCCAGGGACCCAGGTTCAATTCCAGCCTTGGGCCACTATCTGTGTGGAGTTTGCACATTCTCCGTGTGTCTGCATGGCTTTCCTCCAGGAGCCCCGGTTTCCACCTACAGTCTAAGCATATTCAAGTTAGGTAAATTGGCTATGCTAAATTGCCCATAGTGTTCAACAATGTGTGGGTTAGGTGCATTAGTCAGGGATAAATATAGGGTAGGGGGAATGGGCCTGGGTGCGTTACTCTTCAGAAGGTCAGTGTGGACTTGTTGGGCTGAAGGACCTGTTTCCATACTGTAGGAATTCTATAATGATTCAGGGTTCAATGAAACAATATGTTCTTTGTTTAATACTGTTAGAAATGGGTCTGAAATTACAAGTAATGCTTTCTATTGAATATCTTTATTATTACAGCAACATTATTTTTGCTGTTGCAGCTTACATGGTTTTAATTTTACCAAATCAATAATATTTTAATATAGTTAAGCAGAAGGTTTGGTCATGTTAGAAGCTGCAAAGATGGCTGGATTAAATTCTACAAATTAAAAGAGGCTGTGAAGAACAACACGCAGTTATAAAGTCCATTGTGTGCAGTTAGATAGTGTTTCTGTTTTGCTATATAAATTCTAAAATGAGTTAAGTAAAATCTCTTACCTAATCATGTAAATGTGATGCTACTGTAAACTTTAATAGATATACAATTACTTATGTCAACAGAAAAGATGTTCTATGGTTCTTCCCAGTACTGATCCCTCAAGAATATTCATGTTAACCTAATGTATTTTTGAAATTCAAAAACTCCGTTATTCATCAGATTCTCTGTTTCCATTTAAACCACAGACTCAATTTGTATCCAGCTGTTTTTAACCACATAATATCGTGTAGGGTGTCCAAGGACTCTTTACTGCTTTGCTTCTCATCCCTGCCTACAATTCCACATGAGCCTTTGCTCCTCTTAAGGTCATGTGATTAGAGGGAAACTTCATTTCCAATTTCTCTCCCTATGCTCAGTCCCCTCGCCATTTCTAAATAGCACAATCTCCTTCTCTCATCACCCTTATTTTTCCTTTTTCCTGAATTTGAACACACAAATCCAAAAATAATTAATTTTTAAAAAAATCTACATTCACTGCAGATTATCATTAATATTTGATACTCGTGAAAAGTGATTTGTTATCAAAGCAGCAGCAATGTCCTCCCTGTGCTTGCTGCTCCTCTATTCACTGCTCAGCAACCAGTGGTTCATGTTAAAAAGGAGAGAGCTGCATGTTTCAAAAACCAAAATTGTTGGAAAAATTCAGCAGGTCTGGCAGCATCTATAGGAAGAAAGCAGAGTTAAGGCTTTGAGTCCAGTGACTCTATCAGAACTGACAGCAGCTAGAAAAATTGGTATTTATCCTTCAAATTAAAATTAAGCACATCGTTCAGGTCAGAGGTTCTGGTTGCTCAGTATGGACAATGACAAGAAATCTGTTTACAATATCGGCCCTGTTCCTCCAGTTGTATTTTACTGGCTGCACCTCACATCCTCCCAAGCATTGTAGAAACTCTCAGCCTTCAGAGTTTTGGGAAATATATACCACAATATAGTGTTAAAGTATACAACGGTGTTGGGGAAATGTTTGAAATAATTTAACAATGGATTGAATTGATTCACAAGTACATAAATGCTGTTGTAAAAGTTAACTTTTAACATTTCTGACTACATCCTGAGAAATGGTGCTTTCTAAATGCAAAATGAGTGCCCATAACTTGATGTTAAATTTGGGCCTTAATAGGATGATACAGGGAGTAAGTAACTTGTATTGGCTGCTGTTAAGGAATGAAACTAGGTGTGGATGGTGTCCCAGCAAGTGTTTTATGTTTGCCCATAGCTGGATATTCCTTCCTGTAATAAAGTCTCTCTTTCGCCCACATAAGCATTTGAAGATGAAGGGAAGTAAGAGCTTCGACTACATTGACAATTTTTCACTTCGTCAGGAATAATCAAATGGAATCTGAAAAGATGCTTGAACAGTGGAAATAGTGATTCAACAGTAAGAACAGCAGTCTCCATTCTAGGCGTTGTTCTTGCATTTGATGAACATTTTAAAATAAACATTAACATTAAAGTACATAACATACATGATGACACATCAACTTTACTTTGGTGTCTGATCAAAATGGAAAGTTTGCTACACTATGTTTCAGTTGTACATTCTTTCCTCCTGGAGAGTACTGATTGCAGAATACAGAAAATTTCATAAGGTTGCAAGGCACATGGATTTTTGTTCTATAGTATAGTAAGATTTCCACCAAGAATAACAGTGTGTAAAGTACCTGTTCCATGCCCATCTTGCTAGATTCAAGATCTTAAAATATGATATGGATGAATTTCACGAATTGAAATATTTCACCAGGTCTCAGATGGGGTGGTGGAAATGAGGAAAAATAAAACAAGATCATAATTGCCACTGCAATATCCTCATCAAAACACTGCATTTATAGTTGTTTTAGGCTGTCTTCTAACTCTATGGTGTAACAATAACAGTATAGTGAGTGTTGCAAGAAATGTTGCTCTCTAGCATGAAAAATAACCCAGCTGTTTCTGTCATAGCTTCTAACTGGTTTATAACTTAATTCATCCATTATAACTCATGTTCTCCCTTATTATTCTATCTGTTTAATATTATCTTAAGCATCAAAAATAATACACTCAATAGTTTCTCTTTAAATACGACTTGGTCCAAGTCACAGGCAGACAAAAACACACACGCTAATCCATTAGATCTCAGATCCTCATCTAATTTTTGACAATTATAAAAATCTGAGTACTGTACACCCTATGCTGCAGCCATAAATTAATACTTATAAATATTGGATAGAAACAAAGAAAATGCACAATATTATTTCTAAAAATGACAGGGAAAAATAGGTAACAATAAGCTTAATGTTTTATGAATCATTGCACTCCAGGGACAGACAAAAAGGATGGCCTATCCTGTTCATAACCTTTTTCATTAAACATAATTATACAAAACTGGATATTTTGTACAATAGTTAATCAACAGATACTTTTATAGAGTTAGAAATAGTGTTCAGCAGGTGACAATAGTACAGCTGTAGATTATGCTGGAATGAAATGGATTAATACAGGGGCTATGTTAGAGTAAATTCAATCATTCCACATTCATAATAGGGGCAATGTCTGGCAGGAAGTGATGTGTTGAAAAATGGGTGTTGCAGTGAGATAGCCTCATCTCCCTACTCCAAGCACAAGTCATTCAACTTGCCCTCAATTCTAAGTTAGGCAAATATAGATTTAAAGTGCTTCCCGCAGCCAAGGTGAATGGAATTTACCTTTTATTTCACATAGCCGAATTCTTACCCTCCACCAATATTATGGATGATCTTTCAAGAGAATATCCAACAAATTGTTTTAACAAGGATAAAATCAGACTTTCACCAATGCCTTGAGTGGGGCTTAAGTATTCAGGAGTCCTGGTATTAATATTGAAGAACATGATAGGCAAAGATATGAGGAAATTTAAACAAAAACACAATCAGGTTAATGCGGGGAGGAGTGTAGGGTTAAAAGCTTAGTAAGTTAAAGTCTAAAAGTTTCAACAAAATCCACATCCAAACCTATCAGCTTCCAGTTTTATCTTGGGTACATACAGATTGGTGAGCAGGTCACTAATACATTTCAAAGAAATGAGCTAACACTTTGTCCAATACCAAAGCTGTGAACCTCAAAGTCTGTCAGCCTTTTAAAGTTAACTGTTGTCTTTCTCGTTTCCCCAAGGCTCAGGAAATCACATTAAGGAAAAGTATACAGTTAATGGCAGGACCCTGAATAACATTAATATCCAGAGGGATCTTGGGGTTTAAGACCACAGCTCCCTGAAAGTGGCCACACAAGTAGATAGGGTGGTGAAGAATGCATATGACAAGCTTGTCTTTATTGGTTGGGGAACTGAGTACAAGAGTCAGGGATGTCATGTTGCAGCTTTATAAGACTTTGATTAGGCCACACACAGAGTATTGTATTCAATTCTGGTCACCACGTTACAGGAAGGATGTGGAGGCTTTGGAGTGGGTGCAGAAGAGGTTTATCAGAATGCTGTCTGGATTAGAGGATATGAGCTAAAAGGAGAGGCTAGAAAAACTCAGGTTGTTTTCTTTGGAATGCCAGAGAGAAGACTTGACAGATGTTTATTAAATTGTGAGATGTATAGATAGGGTTGACTGTCAGAATCTTTTTCCCAGAGTTGAAATGTCTAATACTAGGGGGCATGCATTTAAGGTCAGAGTGGGAAAGTTCAAAAGAGATGAGGGGGCAAGTTTTTGTTGCAGAGTGTGAGATAGGAGTCTGGAACGTGCTGCTGGGTTGGTGGTGGAGGCAGATATGATAGGGGCGATTAAGGGACTTTTAAATAAGCATATGAATATGCAAATAATGGACAAATAGGGATCAAGGGCAGGCAGAAGTGATTAGATTATTTACTTACAGTGTGGAAGCAGGCCCTTTGGCCCAACAAGTCCACATTGACCCTCCGAAGAGCAACCCACCCAGACCCATTCCCCTAACACTACGGGCAATTTTAGCATGGCCAATTCACCTAACCTGCACATTTTTGTACTGTGGGAGGAAACCGGAGCACCCGGAGGAAACCCACGCAGACACATGGAGAATGTACAAACTCCACACAGCAGTTTAATTTGGCGCCATATTAGGCACAACATCATGGTCTGAAGGGCTCATTCCTGTGCAGTATTGTTCTATGCTCCTCCTGTGGATTCAGGAGGTGACTGGTTTCACTTTTCCTTCCTAGATCCAGCGAAACTTTCTGAACAACCTCCATCTGGCAAGTAACAATTTGATTGCAGATAGTCAACATGGTTTTGTCAAGAGCAGGTCTTGTCTCACAAACTTCATTGAGTTTTTTGAGAAGCAAGTGGATGAGGGTAGGGCAGTTGACGTGATGTATGTGGACTTCAGTAAGGATTTTGATAGGGTTCCACATGGAAGGCTATTGGAGAAAATGCAGAGACATGGGATTGAGGATGATTTAGCAGCTTGGATTAGAAACTGGCTTTCTGGAAGAAGACAGCAAGTGGTGGTTGATGGTATATATTCAGCCTGGAGTCCAGGTACTAGTGGTGTGCCACAAGGATCTGTTTTGGGACCACTGCTATTTGTCATTTTTATAAATGACTTAGATACAGGCATAGGTGGATGGGTTAGTAAGTTTGCAGACGACACTAAAGTCGGTGGAGTAGTGGACAGTGTGGAAGGATGTTGCAGGTTGCAGGGGGACTTGGATAAACTGCAGAATTGGGCTGTGAGGTGGAAAATGGAATTCAATGCAGATAAATGTGAGGTGATTCACTTTGGGAAGAATAACAGGAAGGCAGAATACTGGATCAATGGAAGTGTGAATGTGCACAGGGATTTTGGAGTCCATGTACATATATCCCTGAAAGTTGCCACCCAGGTTGATAGTGCTGTTAAGACGACATATGGTGTGTTTGGTTTTATTAGTAGAGGGATTACGTTCTGAAGCCATAATGTCATGCTGCAACAATACAAAATGCTAGTGCAGCCGTACTTGAGAAAATTGTGTACAGTTCAGGTCGCTCCCTTACAGAAAGGATGTGGACGCATTGGAAAAGGTACACAGGAGATTTACCAGGGTGTTGTGTGGTCTGGAGGGAAGATCTTATGAGGAAAGGCTGAGATACTTGGGTGTGTTATCATTGGAAAGAAGGAGGAGATTTGATAGAGACATACAAGATGATCAGAGGATTAGATAGGGTAGATAGTGAAAGTCTTTTTCCAGGATGATGACGTCAGCTGGTACGAGGGAGCACAGCTACAAATTGAGGGGTGATAGATTTAAGACAGATGTCAGAGGCACGTTCTTTACTCAGAGTGGTAAGGGTGTGGAATGCCCTGCCTGCCAATGTAGTTAACTCAGCCATATTAGGGTGATGTAAACAATCCTTGGATAAGCACATGGATGATGATGGGATAGTATGGGGGATGGGTTTAGATTAGTTCACAGATTGGTCCAACATTCAGGGCAAAAGGGCCTGTTCTGCTCTGTATTGGTTTATATTCTATGTTTTATTACCAATACTCATAGTCTATGTTCTATGTTTTATTACCAATACTCATGCCCCAGTTTCCTTCCTCAAGATGATTCTGACCCAAGGCCTAGGATTTTCCCATTAAGGCATCCAATCCATATGTTGATCTCTTTCAGAGGTGTAGGAAAGATGTGGATGCTTTGGAGACGGTTCAGAGTGCCTGGAATGGAGGGCTTATCTTACGAAGAGAGGTTGACTGAGCTCAGACTTTTTTCACTGGAAAAAAGGAAGAGAAGGGACCTAATTGAGGTGTACAAGATAATGAAAGGCATAGATAGAGTTGATAGCCAGAGACTTTTTCCCAGGGCAGAAATTGTTAACATGAGGGGGTCATAGTTTTAAGCTGTTTGGCGGAAAGTATAAAGGGGATGTCAGAGGCGGGTTCTTTATGCAGAGAGTTGTGAGAGCATGGAATGCGTTGCCAGCAGCAGTTGTGGAAGCGAGGTCATTGGGGATATTTAAGAGACTGCTGGACATGCATATGGTCACAGAAATTTGAGGGTTCGTGCATTAGGTTTACCTTACATGAGGATCAATGGTCGGCACAACATCCTGAGCTGAAGGGCCTGTTCTGTGCTGTACTGTACTGTTCTATGTTCTATGTGTATCCCTCCCCAGACCTTTGACCTCACCTCCCAGTGAACCTGAAATCAGCAGATTCTCTGGGAAACCCACTCCACTGGGGACAATGATTATCACCAATTCGCCCCCTCTTGTGATTGTCCACCCTCTTCAAAAGGCCCCCTTACCCTCCACCCTATCTTCAATAGCTTTGGCACAGACATACCCAGTCCTGCTACCTTTACTGATCAGTTGCCACTCCAACTAGTGGTGAAGTCCATCAACCAGACAGCAAAGGCTTGGCTTTTAGACTTCACAGCTTGCAATAGATTCTTGACTTCCAGATTCCCATGCCTTTCTGTTCAACTCTGGCAGGTCATGGTCTTACGAACAATCAAGTCAAAATCCAGGCTATGGAGTTAGAAATGCTGGTGAATGTTGTTGATCAAATGAGAGACAATCTTGACACACAAAGTGTTGTGATGCAAAACAAGTTTAAATCGTGTCATATCAATTCAATGATCAGAGCCAAAAGCACAAGATACATTTCTGATAACATATATTGCTTGCGAAATCCTAAGACTTCATTAATACAACAGCCAATTTGCAGTGATTCATTGCTTTGGTGCAGATAATAAGTAAAGAACTTTTTTTTAATACAACATGCAAACTACAATTTTCAGCTGACTTTCTCATTCTTTTTAAAAAGCACAAAATTTTTCAGATGCAACACAAGTAACAGGTTTGGCACAATGATTGGTTAAATGTATGATTACGTTTACAAACCACACTATGGAATGTTGGAAAAGCAGAAAAGGCTTGTGTTTGAAATTCCCAAATTCCATTTAAATATGCTTTTTAAACTGACCTTTTTGCTATAAAATACACATTATACAAGAAAACATTTCTATTTTTAAAGGAGTTTAATTTGCATATTTAATCAAAATAATATTTAATAAAATGCACATCAGGATAGTAGGCTAAATTCCCTGATACAATGCTTCCAATGAGAAGCCATGCTTTAAAATGTTGGAATGGGAAAACAAGCACTATACTGACATAGCTCTATCGCTGAATGCATTCCCGTGAAGTGTGGCTATTTGCCAGGAACTTGCAATTAGCAAATTCACTCAAATGTTGCATTTGTTTGCGCCAGCGCAGTAGTTTGGTTGACAAGGAGTTAAAACTTATTCCATTTCACTACACTGTTCCATATGGTACCATTTCAAAACAGCATTAATCCATTGCGCCTGCGCAAAAAGTCTGTATTTTATAATACTGCACAAACACAAAAAAATTGCACCAAGGAACTGTGCAGGAATAAATTAAGCAAAACTCCCTTTACTCTGGTGGAATAGTTAAAGTCTAATCAATCCAGAGAATTTTGTTTTTATAAAAAATACTTTTCTTGAATTCCTTCCAAGGTAATAGATTTTACTGATGTGAGAAATACACTTCCTAAATACTTTGAACTTTGTAAGTTAGTTAGAAAGAGTAGATGAAAATTAGCACTACAGAGGTACATTATCAAGATTGGCATGTGGTAATAGGTTTCTATTGCAAATTGGTGAAAAGTAGTGATGGAATGCCAAATTGAACTGGTTTCATCTCCAGTAAGTGAATCAATTGGATACAGATCTTCATAATATGTCAATCGAGGCTTATAATAGGCTAAATTGTTTAGTATGTCTGAAAGAAAATGCACAAGTAGAACATATATGCAATCTGGCATTGCAGGGAACATAAAGCAATACATTAGTTGCCTGAGACTTACCATTTTTAACCTATGTAGTAGATTAATATGCACCTTGGAAAACTTACTAATGAACATAGACCATTTGCCATGTTGATTAATGGAAAAATAGCAACAGAGAAAAATTCTCTACAATTTGCAGGTGGAGTAGTAAATGACAAGAGAAAAAAAAAAGGAAAGTTCAAAAGTTCAAGTTTAAAATTTTCAGTGGCAACTTTTAAAGAAAACTATTTTATAAAACATGTTGAATTTCCTCTCCTAGTCCAATATGATTCTTAACAAAATCTTTCAGTTCAATGCCCTGACAGATTTATCTTGGAAGACTTGATGATTTTGCATTAAGTGCAGTTCACAGAGGCCGTTTAAATGCTGAGACGGAATTTCAAGGAATGATTTGTCTCATGTCAGCAGAGTTTTGATTGGTTGATTCTTTCAGCATTTCCTTACCTACTGTAGAAAATGGAACCACCACAAGTGAGTGCAATGATATCAGGCATGTTTATTTTAAGCCCTGGTCCTCCATGTATATATTAAAAAGAATATGTTGCATATTCCAGTAAGATTGTGGAACAAACAGTCTTTGAAATCGTGCGAAAATAATCTTGATAATTCGACACATTGTCCAGTATTCAAGAACAAGGTACTCTCTCAATACTCTCTTAATTCAGCTCAAATGTGAATCAAGTTGTTATATCTTTCAAAGGACAATTTCATTACCATTTTCCAGGAATAGGCACACCACACTCATACCATCCCACGTAATAATTAGATGTCCCACCAAATTTCCCAAATCCACCAATCAGGCCAAATGACACTGGCTCTTGGCGATAACTCCGATAATAACCTAAAAAAAATCCATATCACAAATCAGTTATTGAATTAAATGGTATTAAATTTAATTATTTTTAACTGTTTTTTAAAATTTCTTATTTTTACAATTTTGTTAAGACAAAGTACTGTAGATGCTACAATCTGAAACAAAAGATCTCTCTGGCCTTAGCCTTCGGCAGTGTTTATTTATTCATTTTAAGGGATGTGGTGGTGCTCATCACACCAATATTTATTGCCGATTTCAGGTTTGTCCTTGAGAAGGTGGTTGTGAGCCAAGTATTCCAGTGAAACTCAACAGGTGTTTGAGAAACAGAACCTCATCATTAGTTTAGATATCTCAGAACCTTTCAGATGTAACAATGAATTGAAAAATTTCAACCCTTAATCACTGCAATTTTGTTTTCTTTGCATGTTTTGGTCTTTGTCTAGTTTTCCCCTCGATTTAAAGATGCTCGCTGTACATCATGTTGCTATTCACACCCTGTCTCAAACTTATTTACTTCAAGGTCTTTTCCCTAAGGTGGGAAGTTTAAAACTAGGGGGCATATTTTTAAGGTGGGAGGAGAAAGATTTAAAAAGGACATGAGAGACAATGTTTTTACACAGAGTGGTTAGTGTCTGGAATGAACTGCCAGAGGAAGTGGTGGATGCAGGTATAGTTACAACATTGAAAAGAAATTTGGATAAATATGTGAACAGGAAAGGTTTGGAGGGATATGGGCTATATACAGACATGTGGGACTAGTTTAGTTTGAGAACATGGTTGGCATGAACTAGTTGAACCAAAGGGTCTGTTTCAATGCTGTAAAACTCTGTGACTCTATAAATGAAATATAGCTCTCTTTTAAATATGCAAGACTGTTTTGTCATTCAACCACTCTATCAGAGACCCCCCACTTTTGTTATGTCTCTATCCTTTCCCATTTCACCTGCTTAAAACTTTTGCAATTTTAATTATTCCCAATTCTGATGAGAAGTCATTGATCTGAAAAGTTAACACACACTCTCTCTCTCCACAGATCCAAAGAGATTTGACAAATACATTAAGAGCAAGAGGCTAACTAACGAGAGGGTAGACCTCTTAAAGATCAAGGAGGTTGTCTTTGCGTTGAACCTTAGGAAATGGGAGAGATACTAAATGAATATCTCACATTGTTTTTACTGTGGAGAAAGAAATGTAGGGAAATAAACTTTGATGTTTTAAAAACAGTTCACATTACAGAAAAGGAACATCAGGAGGAACTTAGTGTGGAAACAGGCCCTTCAGCCCAATAAGTCCTCACCGACCCTCCGAAGAGCAACCCACCCAGACCCATTCCCTTACATTTACCCCTTCACCTAACACAATGGGCAATTTAGCATGGCCAATTTGCCTAACCTGCACATCTTGGGACTGTGGGAGGAAACCGGAGCACCTGGAAGAAACCCACGCAGACAATGTGCAAACTCTACACAGACAGTTGCCCGAGGTGGGAATTGAACCCAGGTCCCTGGCACTGTGAGGCAGCAGTGCTAAGCACTGTGCCACCGTGCCGCCCATAGAGATGGATAAATCTCCAGGACCTGATCTAATGTATCCCAAAATGTTGTGTGAAGTAAGGGAGGAAATTGCAAGACCTTTTGCAGAAATATTTGTATCATGTATAACTACAGGTGGGGTGTCTGATGACTGGAGGGTGGCTAATGTTTTACATTTGTTTCAGAAAGGTTGTAAGGAGAAACCAGGGAACTATGGACCTGTGAGTCTGACTTCGGTTGTAGGTAAGTTGTTGGAGGTAATTATAAAAGATAGGATTTATGGACATTTGGAAAGGCAAAAATTGATTAGGGATAGTCAGCATGGCTTTGTACAAGGAAAATCATGTCTCACAAACCTGTTTGAGTTTTTTGAGAGAGTTACCAAAGAGATTGATGATGGCAGAGCAGTCGACATTGTTTACTTTAGTAAAGCATTCAACAAGGATGTGTGTGGTAGACTAATTAGTAAAGTTACATCACATGAGATTCAGGGTGAATTTGCCAATTGAATATATAATTGGTTTAATGGCAGGAGACAGAGAGTGGTGGTGGAGGATTGCTCTTCAGACTGGTGGCCTGTGGCCAGTGATGTTCTACAGGCATTGGTTCTGGGTTCTATTTTGTTTGTCATTTATAAATGATTTGAATGAGAATATGGGAGGCATGGTTAGTAAACTTGTGGACGACACCAAAATTGGTGACACAGTAGACAGTGAAGAAGGGATCTTGTTCAAATGGGTCAAAGAGTTGAAATGGAGTTCAATCCAAGGTATTGCATTTTGGTACAACAAAGCAGGGTAGGGCTTATACACTTAATGAGAGAGCCCTGGATAGAACAGAGGGACCTAGGGCTGCAGTTACATAATTCTTTGAAGTTTATGTCACGTTTAGACAGGGTGGTTAAAAATGTGTTTATCACGCTTGCCTTCATTGCTCAGTTCTTTGAGTAAAGGAGTTGGGAAGTGAGGTTGCATGGGACATTGGTGAGACCTCTTCTGGGATTCTGTGTCCAGTTCTGGTCACCCACTTATAGGAAGGACATTATCAAGTTGGAGAGGGTCCAGAAGCGATTTATTGAGGTGTTGCTGGGTATGGAAGGTTTGAGTTCTTAAAAAAAAGGTGGATCGACTGGGACATATTTTCACTGGAGAGTGCGAGGTTGAGAGGAGACCGTATAGAAGTTTATAAAATAATGAGGGGTATAGATAATGGTTAATGTGGTTAATGGTAGTTGTCTTCCCCCTAGGATGGGGGATTTCAAGACTAGGGGGCATATTTTTAAGGTGAAACTGAGAGAGATTTAAAAGCATCATGAGGGGCAAATCTTTTACACAGAGGGTGGTTCACGTATGGAATCAATTTCCTGAGGAAGTGATAGATGGGGGTACAATACAATGTTTAAAAAATATTTGTTGAAGCTTTATTGCTGGAACAGCACAGCAGGTCAGGCAGCATCCAGGGAACAGGAGATTCGACGTTTCGGGCACAGGCCCTTCTTCAGGCCTGTGCCCGAAACGTCGAATCTCCTGTTCCCTGGATGCTGCCTGACCTGCTGTGCTGTTCCAGCAATAAAGTTTCAACTTTGATCTCCAGCAACTGCAGACCTCACTTTCTCCTTAAAAAATATTTGGATAAGTACATGAACAGGAAAGGTTTGGAGGGATATGGGCTAGACACAGGCAGGAGGGGACAAGTTTAGTTTGGGATTATGGTCAACATGGACTGGTTGGACTGAGGGGTCTGCTTCCATGCTCGAAAACACATTGGCTATTTCCCACATCTCATTTTTTTAGTTCAACACTGATTATCTAAAAACGTATCTAATTTAAATGCTACTGATGCTGTAATACAAATATAGCTATACATCTTTATGTTGCTAAATTTACATATAAAGAATTCCAGACCATAAACTAAGTGGATGGTAAGATCAGACCATATCTGTAGTCACTCTCTTGGGTTGGTCACCAGGTAACGAGTATTTGACTAGCAAAGATTATCATGATGGTAATGCAGGGATTGAACATGAACATACATCATTCCATTCTAATACATTCATAACTGGCATCCATAAAGTAACTTAAAAATCATAGCTATAAAGACTCATCACAAAATCTGAATATTTTTACACACCAGGTCAGTGTAATTAGTGCATTCTCTCAAAAAAAATTTGTTCTCCACAATTTTTGTGATTACCTGGGATGATTGGCAGAGATTCTGGATACTCATGCGTTCCTGTCCTTCCTTCCAGAAATGAATCAACAAATTGGCAGTGGTCCTCCCCTTTTCCCCAAGCATCAGCAATGCTGTAAAACATATCTGGAAGAGATGAGGAAGTATAAGTGACTCTGACAATTGTGTTGGCACAGACAAAGAGTTCAATTTACGATACATGTGTTGGAATAGTTTTAAACTGTTTAGTTGAATTGAAACCATCAAACTGAGACTAGAAAATCTTCATAGCCCCATCATCTTCACAAATACATGAAC
This sequence comes from Chiloscyllium plagiosum, assembly GCF_004010195.1. NCBI lineage: Eukaryota > Metazoa > Chordata > Chondrichthyes > Orectolobiformes > Hemiscylliidae > Chiloscyllium > Chiloscyllium plagiosum. The sequence continues at coordinate 69,402,162 of NC_057718.1, forward strand.
ATGTGTAAATAAGTCTTGGCGATTAGCTGAGACACAGAGTAGGAGATTGATAGTCCCAGAGGTCTGGCATGTTCTTCTTAATACAAAGTCAGCTCTCCATTCCATCTTTGTCATCATGCTGAAAAGTGAAAAACTTGAAGACTTGCAAAAAGTGAGCAAAGAAAAGTAATCCATCCTTTACTGTTCTTGTATATGTTTCAAGGTGCAAAACTGGCATGGTAACAATAGAACACGATTCGAAATTCTCCACAGAAATCTATATTGTGAAATTTTGTTATATGCAATCATGTGCAAACCAACAGAGGAACTGGCTAAATGTGGATTCTCTACCCTTTTTGTAACATTATTTTAGTATCACTTACAAGCAGGCTAAGACTTTTGATCCAATCTTGCTCATCCATCTATTCCCCTCTGCACTTCTAAGAACCACGGGCCAGATTTTTCAGGTAATGGCAATTGCGAGTAGACTGCCACTCTGGACTTCCTTTTTCTTCATATAAGAAAGGAGCTCCACATTCTGGAAAGGTGATTCTGTTCAGGTCTCCCTCAAATGTGGAGCCGTACTTCTAATCTGACAGTTCTTGCATAGTGTGGAACTGTCAGGGGAAAGTAGACCACACCCATGTTTCACAGCAGTTACCTGCCATATTCTGAAATTATATGCCCAACAGCCACTTTGATAGCTGTTGTCAAAGGACAAGTATATAAGGTAAGTGTGGGCAGGCTTTAATGGTGTAGTACCTCTAATCCAAAAAGCCTGGCTTCAAGAGTCTACTGATGACCATAAAATCATTGTCAATTATCAGAAAAACCCATCTGGTTCACTAATGTTGCTCAGGGAAGGAAATCTGCTATTCTTACCTGATCTGACCTTCAAGTGACTCCAGACCCAATAGCAATGTGGTTGGCACTCAATACTCCTCTGAAATAGCCTAGCAAGCCAATCAGTTGTACCAATTGTGAACAAGTCTCAAAGAGGTGAAACTGGACGGATCACCTGACATCGACCTAGGTATCAGAAAAGGCAATGGCAGAAACAGCCCTGTTGACCCTGCAAAGACCTCCGTACTAACATCTGGAGGCCAGTACCAAAATTGGGATAGCTGTTTCACAGACTAATCAAACAACAGCCTGACATAGTCATGCACGGGGAATCCTACTTCACAGACAATGCCCCAGACACCACCATTACCATCCCCCACTACCATCCCTCAATACGTCTTGTCACAATGACAGGATAGACCCCGCAGAGGTGGTGGCACAGTTAGGAAGGCGGGGCTCTAGGAATCCTCAACATTGACTCTGAGCCTCATGAAGTGTCATGGCTTCAAGTTAAACATAGGCAAGGAACGTTCTGCTGATTACCACATACCATCCTTCCTTAGCTGATGAATCAGCACTCCTCTATGTTGAACAATATTTAGAGGAAACACTGAGGATGGCAAGGGCACAAAATGTACTCTGGGTGGGAAATTTCAATGTCCATCACCAAGAGTGGCTTGGCGGCAGTACTACTGATTGAGCTGGTCATGTTCTGAAGGACATAGCTGCTAGATTGCGTCTGTAGCAGGTGGTGAGGGACCAACAAGAATGAAAAACATTCAGAGTTTGAGAGAAGATTTGTAGCTTGGGTGCTCGTTGTTGTGGTTCTGTTCGCCGAGCTGGGAATTTGTGTTGCAGACGTTTCGTCCCCTGTCTAGGTGACATCCTCAGTGCTTGGGAGCCTCCTGTGAAGTGCTTCTGTGTTGTTTCCTCCGGCATTTATAGTGGTTTGTCTCTGCCGCTTCCGGTTGTCAGTTCCAGCTGTCCACTGCAGTGGCCGGTATATTGGGTCCAGGTCGATGAGTTTGTTGATAGAATCTGTGGATGAGTGCCATGCCTCTAGGAATTCCCTGGCTGTTCTCTGTTTGGCTTGTCCTATAATAGTAGTGTTGTCCCAGTCGAACTCATGTTGCTTGTCATCTGCGTGTGTGGCTACTAGAGATAGCTGGTCATGTCATTTCATGGCTAGTTGGTGTTCATGGATACAGATCATTAGCTGTCTTCCTGTTTGTCCTATGTAGTGTTTTGTGCAGTCCTTGCATGGGATTTTGTATACTACGTTGGTTTTGCTCATGCTGGGTATCGGGTCCTTTGTCCTGGTGAGTTGTTGTCTGAGAGTGGCTGTTGGTTTGTATGCTGTTATGAGTCCTAGTGATCGCAGTAGTCTGGCTGTCAGTTCAGAAATGTTCTTGATGTATGTTAGTGCGGCTAATCCTTTGGGTTGTGGCATGTCCTCATTCCGTTGTCTTTCCCTTAGGAATCTGCTGATGAAATTGCAGGGGTATGCGTTTTTGGCGAATACATTGTAGAGGCGTTTTTCTTCCTCTTTTTGCAGTTCTGGTGTGCTGCAGTGTGTTGTGGCCCTTTTGAACAGTGTCTTGATGCAACTTCATTTGTGTGTGTTGGGGTGGTTGCTTTCGTAGTTCAGGACTTGGTCTGTGTGTGTTGCTTTCCTGTATACCTTTGAGGTGAATTCTCTGTTCGGTGTTCTCTGTACCATCACGTCTAGGAATGGGAGTTGGTTGTCCTTTTCTTCCTCTCTAGTGAATCTGATTCCTGTGAGCGTGGCATTGATTATCCGGTGTGTGTTTTCTATTTCTGTGTTTTTAATGATTACAAAGGTGTTATCCACATGGTGGCACAGTGGGCGGCACGGTGGCACAGTGGTTAGCACTGTCGCATCACAGCGCCAGAGATCCGGTTTCATTCCCGCCTCAGGCGACTGACTGTGTGGAGTTTGTACATTCTCCCCGTGTCTGCGTGGGTTTCCTCCGGGTGCTTCGGTTTCCTCCCACAGTCCAAAAATGTGCAGGTTAGGTGAATTGGCCACGCTAAATTGCCTGTAGTGTTAGGTGAAGGGGTAAATGTAGAGGAATGGGTCTGGGTGGGTTGCGCTTTGGCGGGTTGATATGGACTTGTTGGGCTGAAGGGCCTGTTCACACTGTAAGTAATTTAATCTAATCTATATCTGACCCAGAGTTTGGGTTGAATTTGCAGTAAGACTGTTTGTTCTAATCTTTGCATTACAGCTTCTGCTATGAGTCCAGAGATGGGTCATAGAGTCATAGAGATGTACAGCATGGAAACAGACCCTTCGGTCCAACCCGTCTATGCCGACCAGATATCCCAACCCAATCTAGTCCCACCTGCCAGCACTCGGCCCATATCCCTCCAAACCCTTCCTATTCATA